>NC_088931.1:42107500-42207500 GCF_038396675.1 Hydra vulgaris
TTTAGTGCAAATTGCTGAATTTGTAATTAAAATTAATTTAATTAATTGCAAAATGTTTACATTCAATTTTATTACTGTCTTACAATTATTGAGTCTTGAATAAATAAATCTTTTAAAACGGTATTTCCTAATATAGAATAAGTTATTCTATATTGAAATATACCATTTACAATATAATTTAAAAATACATACAAAATATATACATACAAAATAATATATGAAAGATAAAAACTATATAAATGCAAGCCATGAATTAAATCTTCATTATATAACTTGTTTTTATTGTCATCTTGTAACCATTATTTACTTGTATCTAACTAATCACTTGCATCAGTTATCAATTTCACTGTCATAGACCAATTATTTGTAGGAACAGAGCAAGAACTATAAACAGGGGAAGATGAATTATACCAAATGTATATTTTTATTGAAACCTTCTTTTTCAATAAGTCTTTGCTTGATAACAAATAGTTATTGGACTCATAAATTGGAAAATTGGTCACGGCACAATGATTTATTAACATAAAAAAAGGCTTTTTCTTTTACAAATAAAATAGAGCCTTAAACTTGATCCCAAATAGAGATACTGTCAAGCTTCATCTAAATGAAAGCTTTTAACCCTTAGTATTAGGACTAATAACACGTCAAAGGTTATGCGGATTGCGTAATCTTGACTTATTTATTATTCTAAGATGCATTAGATAAATAAGATTAACATATGGAAATTTGTTTATCTTCGTGAGAAACAAAATTATATGATCCAGCTGGCCAAATTTTGAATTTGGCTTCAAAATCATTTCTCCCTTTCTTAAACTAGACACCATTTTTTTGGACGACATTATTGATAGTGTCGCAATTCTTTTACTTTTTAAACGTCAAATTTAAATTCAAGGAATAATTTCTTGTGTAGTAGAAACCAAAATACTTTATAAACTTAATGTAATTTAACGGTTGCGACTTTCGTTTTCGCAAGTTTGGATGCGCGCGCATTTTTCAATATTGTCTAATGAAGAGAAGAGAACACGTGTTATTTGAGCATTTTCAATAAATTGGTAGAATGACAAAAAAAAATTTACATTTAATAGTTTTTACATTTTCAGCTCTATATATACTCAAAATTTAAGTATTAAAAATGAAATTTTTATAAAAATTAAATAAAAATCTCCAAAAAGAGGAGATTTTATGTTTTTTTCTGAAATCCCCTGAGGCTTATTTTTTGCCTTAAAATTCGGAGATCTCCGGGCAAATCCGGAGATATGGGAACCCTATATATATATATATATATATATATATATATATATATATATATATATATATATATATCTTCCCACACTAAGAAAAATAATACGCAATGCATATCTTATTTACACAGAAAATTTTCATTATAAATCCGTTTTTCTGTTTTTATATATAATTATAATAAAAATTCCTAATTTATTCGCATGAAAAAATAATAATAACACGTTTTTTAAAAACAGAGGTAAAGTGATCTATAATTACGGCAACCGTTCCGATTTTGAAAACGAGGCGTACTTTTGACTTCTACTTTATACAGCTAACCCTTTATTATAAAGCTTTCATTTTTCGTTTAAAGTTTATACGAATAATTAAGGCATTATTGGAATAATTAAGGATTCTTTTTTATATATAGACGGAACGGAGAGAACCCTTTTGATCAAACGTTCCTGCAACTTTTTTTTGTTGTCTACCGGAAATTCGGGTTAAATGAATCCTGAAACAATAGGAATTTTTTTGGCATTAATTACGACAACCAAAATAAATACATTGCAATAACGATAACGATTGATTAAAAGGGTTCTTTCGGTTCCGTTTACTTTAAAAAAAGAATCCTGATTAATAGCGGCGTTTTAAAACATCAAGGAGGAGAGCGAAGTCTTTGAAACATTATTAAAGCCGTGTATGTTTTTCTATAAAGGCAATATTTATTTTTTTAAAGAACTCATATTATTATACTATAAATTTAGATTTAATATTTTTTATATTATGAAACGGAATTTTTTATAACTTTTTAAAATATTATGGGTGAATCCTAAGCAACACAGGATACCCCCTAGATCCGCCCCTGACTAAATTGACTAAATATATCTTTTAAGTTGTTTAAAATGTTTTAAAACAAAGTTTTGCGTCTAAAACTAAAAGTGGAACAATACTTGTAAAGTTTTTATCTGAACTTGATACAAGTTCAAGTAATCATGCAGCAGGTTTAATAGGAGATTCTTGTGACAAAATTTTCAGCAGTTTTGTAAAGAACTTAGGCGCCAAGTCCACAATCAGTGTAGTCTCTAATGACTTACATTCTGATCTCCAAGAGTGTTCTTTTCTAAAATCTTCAGAAAAAGAAAAAGATGTAAGTTCAACATCTATTGTACCTCTCAATCAAAAACCTATATCATATTTTTTGATAAAATGTCAGCACAAGAGTGTGATCAAATAAATATACAATATGCAGAAGCAATTTATGCAACAGCCAGTCTTTTTAGCATGTCTGAAAATCGATTTTGGATTAATTTCTTCAAAAAAATTTGACTTTGTTGGTGACCTCCTAAACGTTATGCCCTGAGTCATAATCTATTAGACAAAATATATAATCAACTAAATAAATTAAAACAAGAACTGATATCCCAGGCAGAAACATTTGGCCTTATGATAAAAGATTGGTCTTGTATAAATAATGATTCACACATACATGTTATGTTAGCTACTCCGACTCCAATATACATAAAAAGTATTCATCCAAAAGAAAACTCCCACACTGGATAATATATATTTAATCAAATGGTTGAAGTTATTGAAGATGAAAACGTTTTATCGAGCAAGAGAAAAATAAAAGCTTTTTGCACTGACAATGCATCGGCCATTGTGGCTGTTTGGAAATTGATAGAAAGTAATTATGATTTCATATCAACATATGGTTGTTTTTCTCACGGTCTAAATTTGCTAGCTTGTGACCTAGTAAAGAAGAACAACAAAATTTCTGAAACACTTAAACGAAATAAACAAATAGTTAAGTTTTTTAAAAACAAGCATGTTCTAAAGATTATCTTTGAGCGTTGTAGCCTACATTCTCTGAAAAAAACTTGACATTAATTTTTCCTGTAATAACTAGATGGTCACCTCAGTTTTCGATGTTACAGCGCAATCTGAGTACTCATATGTCACAACTGAGATATCTGATGTGTGGAAAAACTCAACACTGCTGACTTTACAAGAAAAAGAGAATATCACTACTTGTGTTAAAAAACCTGAAGACTTTGTCATAAAACCTATTCATTTTGCAGCTAATTTGCTTGATCCAAGATTTTTTGGTCAATATTCGAATCATTCAGAAATGATTTAGCTGAGCAGCATATATTCAGAATAGTTGAAAATGAAACACTAGCTGCTGATGTTATATTGGATGAGTTGATGAATTTTAAAGCTCGTAGTGGAATATTTAGCCAGGATAGTCGCAGACATATTTGGAAGCTGAGTGTGGAGTGTAATCCAGATATATGGTGGAGAGCATATACACCAACAACATTATTGAAGAGAGTGGCATTTATAATATTTTCTTGCAACTGCAGCATTACATCTGCTGAGCGTGCAAACAAAGAGTTTTCATTGCAAAAATCTAAAAAAAGAAATTGTTTAACCGGTACAAGAGCATCAAAGTTATTACTTATTGCTTACAATTTGAAATTACATAATATATTGGTTAAACTTAATTCTAAAAAGAAAAAACATTTATGTTTACAAAAGAAAAGATTGTTGATAAATACAATATAAGTCATAGCTCCTTATCACTCAATGATAACGATGATGAAATGACAGTGAATCTTTAAGTGATGATAGTATTGATTTTCACATGACTAAGCATTAACATTTGCAAAGACCTATCATTATATTGTGACAGAGTAGCTGTAGCACAATTATATGTATAACAAAAGAGAATTAAAAAAATACATCTAATAAATTGCAGGAAAATTATTTTTCAGTAATTTAAAAATGAAAATCAGAAATCTTTCCAAAACTTTTCTCGTGGTTTTTCACTCTTATATATTTTTGCATAAAATATAATAGAATTACTTAACTATAAAATAAATTAGGTGTATAATTCTTTGCGATTTTGTTTATTATGTAATCATAGTGTAGTAAATTTCCGGAAGTTTTGATCAAATTTTCCTGGTTATTTTCATCACTAATAAAGCAATTGCTCATTTTTATTCACCTGGCCTAAAAACTGCACTAGCTGAGATTCAGAGGTAACTAGTTGCATGCGCGATGTCATTTTGCAAAATATTGTACTATTTTTATTAATCTTTTTAGCGGTCTCAGAAATAGCCTGGAAACTGTAATGAATTAGATGAAACTCGATTCGCCAATAGGCCCCACCAGACATGCGAAATTACTATATAATTTCCTTTCTTCTTGATGTAACATCTCTGCTTTGATCAGCTTCTGAACTTTATTAATCTCAGCAATTATAGGACAAGGAATGATCTACATGAGGCAATATCCATCATGGCTGTTATATTTTGATGGATATCCTTTCTTATAATAGCGCGAGGATATGCTTCTGGTACCATAGGATTATTATTGTTTCGTATTTGATTGTTTTCAAATGCTTTTACTGTCCATTCTTTTAATTTCCTAAATATATATTTTGTCTTTAGGTCCGACTCCTATATCATTTTTGGTTTTTCTCTTTGGATCAAGTGTTTCTCTCATTAAAAAAGAAAGCGCCAGAATTTTACGAAATGTCTATTGATATAGTTATCTTTATAGTTACTAAAAAACAATTTAATTTACCCAAACCAGTTTAGATTTCAAAAAAATCTCTCAACTGAGCACGCAATCATTGAATTAGTTAATCAAATAACTAATGGTTTTTAACAAAACAAATTTACTTTCGAAGTTTTTATTGGTTTATCAAAAACATTTGATACAGTTGACCATTGCATCCAACAAGATAAACTAAAGTTCTATGGTATAATTAATAAAACTTACAGTTAGATTAAAAGTTATCTAACCAATAGAAAGCAATATGTATGTAATATCCAATTTTGAGTATTTAATATTTTATGTGGAGCAGGCCCGCACAGAGACTTTGTGGTGCCCAGGGTCAATTTTTGTTCGGTGCCACAAACTTCGGGTTCCTGGGTATATTGAATTAAGCATGAATTTCACTCTTTATCGTCCGTATGTCTATTATCACATTACAGTTTAATGAAAACAATAATTATTTTTGCTTTAGTATTAACTATCGCTGCACATAAACACTCTATATTTGAACTTGGTTACATAATATATAAAAATATAATATATAATATATTAAATTGCATTTGTCTTTTTGTGTTATCATATTATGATAAAACAAAAAGACAAATGCAATTTAAATTCAATGGAATATTACAAATATTTCATCAGTAAAGTATTAATTATGAAGACTATTCAGATCACACTAATTTCACTTTGCGGGCTTTCTTCTTTGCGATACTAGAGATGACATTTTCGTACGATTAAGTCTTGGCAAGGTCGTTTTCAATTAAAATCACTATAAGGTTAGTAAGGCGTTCTGAAGTCATTGTTGATCGCAATTTGGATTTGATGAGAGCAAGCTTACTGAGTTTTGGAATAAAATTATAAATATAAAATTGTCAATAAAAAAGTAAAGATGGCAACCTATTCCTTGACTACTTGGTCGGACGAAGAGTTATTAGATGCCCTGAATTATGCGTTCGAAAACTGGACATGATGTTTTTACTCTAAGATGTGTGTTACTTGCTTTAAATAAAATAAAAAAGTTTATCATATATTTCAAAAGCGAAATGAATTTTTTAAATAGATTTTAATTCTCAAAGGAGTTAAAGAGAAAAAGAATTAAATGCAATTTCAAAATATCAAATTAATTGGAATGAGTTTATTGAGAAAGAATATTTGAAAAGTGTTGGAATGAGAGTAACTTCACTGATTTATGTAACATTGTTAATGTTTTAAAACAAGCCTTTGTTCGGATAAGTGTTGTGTAAATCGAATTCTTGCTAACAATATCAAAAAATGATATCAGATATGAATAATGAACTAAATAAAGTTAATAATTGGTTTTGGGCATATAATTTCTTACTTAAGTTAGAGAAAACAAATTATATATTATTCCCACGGCAATCTATACTGCAGGCCTTGCCAACGCGCAAACGGCGTATCTGACTGAGGGCCTATTTTATAAGCAGCAAAAACTAAAAAAATCAGTTTAGTAAATCTATTTTAACTCTATATTTTAACTTTTCTCTCAAAAAGATTTACTTTATAATTAAAAACTGAAATTAGAATAAAACATTAAACAAATATATATATATATATATATATATATATATATATATATATATATATATATATATATATATATATATATATATATATATATATATATATATATATATATATATATATATATATATATATATATATATATACAGTGCTGGCCAAAAAGATCCGACCACTAAGGTTTTAATATGATTGAATTAAAGGCAACAAACAACATTCACATAAGCCAATGACACACTTTCGAAAAAACCAACAAGTAGCTCACACCAGAAAAGAGTTGCTAGTACCTCGATTGTCTTCCTCCGGCTTTGAGGACGGCTTCTATTCTTCGAAGCATGGCAACAAGAGAGTCACAGTAGTCAGGCGTTATTTTTTGGGACCACGCCTTGGCAATGCACACCAAAAGTAATGATGGAATCAGCCTCTCTGAGAGCTACTACAGAGTTCGGGAAACCTGACTACCAGCCGACCTTAAAACCATAAAACTGAGCTTTAGAGCTGTACCCTCAATAGGAGAAAAAATAATGAGTTGCCTAGTCATAAAAACAGAGATGCAAGCAAAACCCATGCATTGAGTCAAGAAGATCCAACAGTCAACATCTTAAACTGGAAACAATGTATTAAAAATACATCTGCGCTTGTCTAACAGATAAAAAAAAGGGTGCGAGGCTAGTCAACAGATAGAATCTGTTTACCCCTTAAGTCTTTTACAAAGAGGCCTTCTACAAGACAGTAGCCGTATGCATTTAATATCTGCCCAAGAAGAGTATTTTTATCGAGACACCATATTTAGCCTTTACTCAACAAGAACCCCAAGGCAGGAGGTGTTTTAAGTTGGAGTTGGCATCTCCTAGCCTTTGCCTAAAAAGGCGTATCCTGCAAGGCAGCAGGACATGAAGCAGATTGTACTGGGTTTCATGTTATCAGTAGCAGGATAACCTGACCTGACAGATGCATAAAATTCATATACAATAAAGTTGAATCAATTCAACAATAGATAATATTCAAAACTGTTTTAAGAATACTTGCTGAGCAAAAAATAACAAAGGCCAGACATCAATACCTCTAAATTGTTTAAGAAAAGCAACTGCAACAAGATCATTTACATTCGTATTCCAAATCATTTTCGATAAATTTTCATTATAAAAAAATATCTTAAACACATAACAAAAAATTTGCCTTTTTAACAAATTTTTCTATCTTTCTAAATATATCATATTATTACATAATTAAACTAAAATAACGGCTAACATAATGGTAAAACATAATGCCTTTCATAGACAAATGAATATGAAAATAATTTTGGGAAACATAATGCTTAAGACATATTTTTTACTAACATAACGGTTTACATAATGCTAAATTTTTCACTAACGATTATATAACCGTTAAGTTATATTTTCTACAGTGTATGACTATGTAATTATGTTAATAATGTTTGTTGTAACATCTTTGTCTAATAAATTCAGTTCTAATAAATTCAGTTCTATTAAAAAGTATTTCACTTTTTAATAGTATTTCACTTTTTTAAGTATTTCACTTTTTAATAATCTATTAAAAAGTATTTCACTTTTTAATAGAATTTAAAAAAACGTTGTTTTTTTTTCTTTTTTATTTCACCCCTAATTCCGCCATATATTTTATTAAGTTGAATCTTTGATCTATTAGTTTCTTCAATTTGATTTTGAAGAGGTTTTATTGCATAATCTTTTTTAGGAACTTCACCAAGGAGGATACTTCTTTCTTTTTATAGATTTTAAATTTTGTTTTCCATGATTTTTAAATTGGTAGTAACAGTTTCAAAAGAAGAGAGTTTTTTGATTTTGATAACTACTTATAGTCTGTTGAAGTTTATTTTTGATTTTGATAACTACTTATAGTCTGTTGAAGTTTATTTTTGATTTTGATAACTACTAATAATCTGTAGAAGTTTATTTTTGATTTTAATAACTACTTATAGTCTGTTGAAGTTTATTTTTGATTTTGATAACTACTTATAGTCTGTTGAAGTTTATTTTTGATTTTGATAACTACTTATAGTCTGCTGAAGTTTATTTTTGATTTTGATAACTACTAATAGTCTGTTGAAGTTTATTTTTGATTTTGATAACTACTTATAGTCTGCTGAAGTTTATTTTTGATTTTGATAACTACTAATAGTCTGTTGAAGTTTATTTTTGATTTTGATAGCTACTTATAGTCTGCTGAAGTTTATTTTTGATTTTGATAACTAATTATAGTCTGTAGAAGTTTATTTTTGGGAGATGTATAGGTTTTACTTTTTTTTTGTTGAAACAAAAATGGTTTATAAAAAAAAGTTTATTATTGTTTTTTTGATCTGTTTTTGATTTCTTCTCGAAAGTATTTACGACACTCCTGAAATTCTTAGAACTTGTTTGCCTTAACAAGACTTCTGTTAATTCCGAGACAATAGATTTAAGAAATAAAAAGAAATCTTTATTCTTTAAAAAGTATACCATTTACGAATGTCAAACATTATTCCGTTTGTAAAATTTTGATCTTCATTAACTCTAGATACATTGATTTGTTTCAACATCCTTTAAGATGTTTCAATATAGCTTTATCCCAGCTACATCAAGGTAGGGAAATGAACTTTGAAGTGGTTTTTTGTTGACTTTGGAAGCATAATCATTTTCTAGCATTTTGCTCATTTTCTGTAAACATTTACAGAAAATGAGCGAAATAATTTTGAAATGTTATAGTTTGAAAATCAGTTCAAATTATTACAACTGAAAAATAATTTCAAATCAGGTTTGCTTTATTGTTTTTCGATTGACTTTTAGCTATTAGTGTTAAGAAAGTTATTTCTGTTTAATCTTTGTTTTGTTTATCTTTCAATAAATACTAAGTAGAAACATATAAATGTTAACAATTACGATTTGCTTCCTATAAATCTTTATGAATTAATAGAGTGTTTGAATAAACATGTTATCTGATAAAAAAAAATTAGGCTTCTAAAATAACAAAAAAAGTGTTTAGAATTTCTTGAAACTGTAACTTACAAAGCCTAATTTCAACCACAAACCCATTTTTCAAGCAAAATGCAAATGAATTAACGCTTTTTGCTTGATTTTTTATATTAATTTTGATTGTTAATTAAACAAAGTCTATTTTAGCTCAATTTTTTTTTATTTCTTTATTAATAATGTTTAGTTATTTAACTGCACATTAAAAGAATAATGAAGACTATTTGAAAAAATTTTGAAATATAAATGATTAAAAACTTTAGGGTTAAACAGAGATATGCGCAACATTTCTGTTCAATTAGGTTTTCAAGCTAAGCTACTCGATGTACTAAAGGACGATTAAATAGATGAAAATTTAACGCACACTAGTCAATTCTTGGTCGTTTGAATTGAAAGTTTGATTACTTCAAAAAATTTTATTATAAGATGTTCAGGGCTATTAAATAGAAAATATTATGAAAAAAACAAACTGTTTGGTGTACGTCCTAATGAGAAAGCCAATTTTTCAAAGGGGGTCAGGGCAATTTTTTCCCTCTACCTTACCTATTTTATTTATTTAAAAAAAACTTATGCCATTAATAAAATCAATATAAATCAAAATAAAATTAATAAAAGAAAGTGGATTTAAATCAAACTTCAGATGCATGCTCAAAAATTCAATAAAAAATATCTTGGCGTTCAAAAGATATGACCATTTAAAGTACAACTAGTCAAAGTGTTACTAAATTTAATATCTATGCATTTATATACTTTCGTTAAAAATCTAACATATTATTTATTTGCATACTCAAACTAGCATAATTAATATAGTTAACATGCCAAAAAAACCAAGGGATCGTTTCTCTTCAAGAAAACTTATTTGTGTTTGTTGTTGGGATAAGAACTTTAAATGTACTGAGCTAGTAACTGGGAATTCTTTACTAATCTTGATTTAACTGTATGCCAACACTAATTATAATTGGAAACTTCTTTCCAACCCTATTAGGTTTCTTCCAAGATCTAAAGGTAATGCTTGTTTTTACTTATGCATATGTTATGCATAAAAGCTTTTATTAAAGCTATAGGTAATATGAATAAACATTTGTTTACATATATAAATAAAGGTTATACAGTGTCAACATGTGCCTGCTCTGCATCATGTCAAGAGATAAATCCAGATCTATAAACCTTCAGGAAATTCATAAAGAACTCATATATGTAGTTTAGTTATTTAGGTTTAAAACATTTATAATTATAATTTTTTTAACATTTATAATTTTTATTATAGCTTAAATAAGTATAGTTTTTTTATTTAGGATGTATTAAACATGTACATTAATGAATCTTAAATACAAAAGAAGGTAAAAGATGGAGATACAAGAATACTAATAGATGAAGAAGGGGTGCAAGACTGGTCAACAGATAAAATCTGTTTACCCCTTAAAAGTATTTTCAAGAATTAAAAACATCGAGAAAACAAAAGAAAAAAAAATTAATGAAAGACATAATTGATTGTTTAATTAGGTACAATTTTTTTCCTTTTTTTTTATGTAGTTATGTAGTTTTATGTCTTATTAAAGAGCACCGGAAAGAGCCTAAATAATGCTAACATGCTATGAATTAGACAAAAAGAGTAAGCAAAAGTTATACAAAAAAAAAGTTTTTAGAAAAAAAAAAGGAGATACAAGAGGAGATAATAATGTTTGTACTTGTTATTAGAGAATTGGATGTGGAATTCGACATCCATGTTGTAAGAGAGATATTGTACAGAACCTAAAAATACTGCTAATGTCAAGAGGTAAGAGCTTACCCAGTGGGCACAGGACGTAAAAAAGACGTCTTTTAAACGTCTTTTGAACGTTTTAGACGTCTTTAGAACGTTCAAAAGACGTCTTATTTAGGTCCTGTGCCCACTGGGTAATTATAACTTTTTAGTTTATAGTTTGTTATATTTATTATAGTTTATTTAAACCTATGTAATCCTAAAACATATTTGTAAATTTTCAGGTTTAAAAAAAGTTGAGCAAGTACTTAGCAAGTCTCTTAAAGAAATTCAACAATTTAAAAGTATTGAGTTAGGCAGCACTGTTTATTGTCGACTGGAGGAACTCCTTTGAGTCTGCGGATGGTAAAATGCCAACCCTTAAAACTCTAGCCTGACTTTCTATAATATCAGAAGAAAGAATTATATGTCAAACTTTACTATTGGTTCAATATAATGGAATTAAGAAAAGATATTGGGTAGATTACGTGTGGAATCTAATTCTTCTAAAAAAAATTGAGATATTGTCACATGCTCTAGATAACTACTACTCAGTGGAAAAGTGGAATTTTTATCCAAAATAAAGTCAAAGAAAAATAAAACTATTAAAACTGTCATTAAAGATCTAGTGTATGTCAAAGACCTAGTTAATCATGTTTGCACCGGTAGGACTAGAAATCGATAACTTTATTATTTATGTAGGAATAGATAGTGGCTAAGGATCTTTAAAAGTTATTATGAATGTTTTTAACAGAGAAATAAATTAAGACTTAAAAGAAACCAAGAATACTGGCGTGAAAAAAGTTATAAAATTGACTTTTGTAAAAAATGTTTACAGAAGCCACGCAAATCTTCAAACTCTTATAAAAAAAACAAAGCTGAAAGATTTAAAGTTCTACCTTGCCGCAGATCTTAAATTACTTAACATAGTTTTGTGTTTGTCAAGACATGGGGGAAAATATTCATGTTTATTTTGTGATGGCGATAAAAAAAATCTCGGAGAACTGAGAACCTTTAATATCCTGAAAAGCATATATAAAAACTTTACTGAAAGCGGATTTAAAAAAAGCTCCTTGCAACTCTACAAAAATGTTATGCATCCGTGTCTCCTGGTTGAGTCAAGAAAGATGTATGTCTTTGATGTAATCCCTCCTCCAGAACTTCACTTACATGATTATAACTGAGATTTTCTTGATTATAACAAAAGATTATAACAGAGATTTCAAATTTTTTTTTATGGAACCTGATGTTGCTCTCTGGTTGAAAAAACATGGAATTATTTGCCATGGGTATAATGGAGGTGGACTGGATAGCAGCAATGCTAACAAAATTCAGGAGCTTTTGCCAAATTTGGAAAAATTTATCTTAGATAATTTTTCTTCTTAGCTTCCAGTTGTTGAACTGTTAAAGTCTTTTTCTGCAGGTAAATTTTAAATTTACTTAATTTTACAAAGTATTTATATAATAAAAGTAAGTTATAATTAAAAAAAATTATATTTATTGATTCAAAAGCAATTTCTCACAAATGACACTATATTTAGTTGTAAACATGTGTTTCGGAATGAGACTATGACGGTAATGCTGATGCCATTGCAACATATATAAGGATGTTGAAGGTACCAGTTACGTAAATGAATAAACAACTCATACATTTAAAAATAAACTTTTAATTTTTGTGTATATTAAGTGGCGTCTTTTAAAATATCAATTTAGGAAAACCAAGAGTATGTGAAAACTACATTCAACCACAATCTTTCTATTAAATGAACACCATCTTGTCATGTTTTTAAATAAAACCATGCTGTCATTAGGGGTATTTTCTAAGCGATGTTGCAAATCTGTTTATCATAATATGTTGAAAACACTGAGCAGATTCTTAACTTCAGAGTTCAGAGAGAACCATGGAGAGCTTTCTAGAAAGACAATAGTTGAATATTTAAGTTATAGAATTTAGATTCTTTTCTTGCTATTGATTACATAATTTTAACGTTTATACATCTTGTATATTACATCATATAGTTTTGAAGATTATACTATATCAGTTAATATTATGGATTATATTATACGTTTCAGAGTATATATATATATATATATATATATATATATATATATATATATATATATATATATATATATATATATATATATATATATATATATATATATATATATACATATATATATATATATATATATATATATATATATATATATATATATATATATATATATATATATATATATATATATATATATATATATATGTATATATATATGTATATACCCAGTTAACATGCTATAACAGAAAAAAAGTGGCTTGCCGATAATTAACCACCATTAAAATGTCGGAAAATTATTGGCTTGCCATTTATAGCGGCTGCCACTTGTGGTCCACTAAGTAACCGATGAGGTTAACTGGAAATCCTTTAAAACAATGTTTGCTGGGTATATATATATATATATATATATATATATATATATATATATATATATATATATATATATATATATATATATATATATATATATATATATATATATATATATATATGTATTAGGTACGTAGAAATAGCGATTTACGGAACTAATTTTTGTGCTAAAATTCTTTTTTTCATTACTTTTAACTTTTTTTGAGGTAGCGTTAGGCAAACGTATTTTTGAGGAGTCTCTTTTTAGAAACATATATACACAAATTTTTTTTTTGAAAGAAGAAAAGTTAATCTTGATTTTTATAAAACCGAACTTTTTTATTATTATTTTTATGGAAATTTTTGTTTTACCGTAAACGGTGTATATATATATACATCGTTTACGCTAAAACAAAAATTTTGTTAAAAATTAAAAAAAAAAAGTGATATATCATATAACCAAAAAAAGGGCTTTGACGGGCAATGGAGGGGAGGGGTGATGTCGTTTAAATATCACCTTTTAAATTAAACTTATTATATTGCATTTATTCTTTATTTACAGTTTTGAAATTTGATTTTATATAAAAATTTATTTGTTTGCATTTTTACTTACACAATTATTGTTAAATAGAAGTGCACTAAATTTCACAGAACAGTGGCAAATATAGGAGTTAAGAATTTGCTAGAGTTTCTAAATAAGACACTGATACATTAATTGATATATAGTAATCAACCAGTTACGAGATACTAGAAAATACATAATAAACTAACATTTTCAGCCTTTAAAGACACCTTTTGAAGGGCTTGTATCAAATAGCGAGTTGATAACAAGTAACTCCACGGCATGAGTGTATCTACATTCAACAAAATGTAAAAAAAACCAATATCAGTATAATGTTAACATTAATACCTAGTTTAAAAAAAATAAAAGCATAGTTTATTAAAAAGCTGTTAAAATACCTTTAAAAAACAATTAAAAGTAAAGTAATACACATATTACCTGACACCTGCATTTTTTTAAAGTAAAACACCAGACCGTCAACTCAAACTTATTATAATATCAAATATGTTATTTTTTTAAAAATGAAACTGTCATTCAATATAATAAAACCTAAAAAATGACAGTTTAATTTACCTTAAAAAAACAGTTAAATTAGGATGGCTTAAATTACCTTTAAAAAAGGCCAGGATAGCTAGGGTTAAAATTCTACCTCACATTGCGGATGTTGGGTAATTTCTAAAACTTGATCAATGGAAAATATCCCTTTTCATCAAAAAATTGGAACACTCACACAGTGAGATAAAATTTCATATCATCTCTCCAGCCTGATGTTTCGAAAATTAACTGAGGTTTGTTGATGCGTTTCTCTGTGAACATTCGTTGCAATATTATAACACCATCATTTTTTTTTTCTAGTGTTAACGCTGATGGTATCTGCAACAAGCATCTGTATTGAATTCCATAGGTGAAATTCATTGAGGACTTTGAAAATACCTTGAGCAATAGTTTGCCATATTATACTAAGCCCAGGACATCCAATTTGATTTCTCTTCTTTTATTTTTAAGGAAAACCACTTGATAAACGATTCCGTTGATGTGCTTGCCATCAAAGTGTAAGGACCAACTTTCCATATGCAACTTTTCAATCATTGCTTTTTTTGACTTGATGACCTCTTTGATTGTTAACTTGTAAATAGCTGATTGGCATGGGGTTGGGACGTAAATGCTTTCTCAAGCCAATTGCTTGCATATGTTAGCAGCTTTGTTTGTTGATACTCTTGTGTAGGTCACCAAGTTGACTGTAATTTTGATTTTATGATATTTTCTGCTTGGTGTAGGAGTAGTCTCATCTTCTTCTTCTTCACCGTTTTCATATTCACTGTCGTCAGCCTCAGAGTCAGAATCACTAAAACCAGGTTAGTAAGATGATGAGTTGGATGACCTATTAGAAAGTTCTTGTCTTTTAGAGAAATGGATCGTTTCTTTACTGGCCGCTTGGCCTGTAGAGTATCCTGCTGTTCCTTTGCTTTCCGCTTGGAGATGGTACAATCGCTTGTCCTCGGAAGATAACCATGTTCTATCCACTTTAGTAATATCAAAAATTTCATCAAGGGGTTCGTCGCTTCCCCACTTGACGAATTCATCGTAAAATTTCAGTATTTTATCAAGCTTTTCTCGTTTAACTTGATCAGATACATTAGGAATATTTAGTTTATTCTTCCATAATTTGATGGCTTCTTTGGAAATTTCCGCTATTCACTCCTTTCTTCCTTTGATTTTTGGTCCAAGGAAATGGTAGGGTCCGATAATTTGCTTTTGGAGAGGCATTCTGCGCTTTTCTTCCAATGAATACTCTTCCAAAGAGACCATTCTTCTTCTTATTATCTAGATTATTGGTCCAAACATCCTTGTTCTTCTGAATGCTACTATCGCTAGGCTTGTACGTTGCCGTGTGTTGTTTCTATAATAACTATAAAATTAGATAAGCAGCTATCTAAACACAGTCTAAATTGTTCTATAATATTCTAAATTGTTCCAGAATGTTCTTTATCGTTCTAGAATATTCTAAATTGTTCTAGAATATTCCTAAATGTTCCAGAATGTTTTAAATTGTTCCAGAATGTTCTAAAGTTGTCTAAAATATTCTGGTATTTTCCAAAATGTTCTAAAGTTCAAAACACTTCTAATCAATACAAGTTTTAAATGGTTTTCAGCAAAGCCACACGTATTAGTAGTAGCAGTAACAAAATTTAATAAATGACTATTCGTAATTTTAATTGCGGGGTGATCTTTTTCTACAACCTAAAGAAATTGAACATTTTTGCAATGTTTTCTAACTGAAGTTCATCGATTTATGACTCAGGAAGTTTTTTTTTTTTTAATATCAAAAAAGCATAATCCTAAAGTGCACATCAGAATTAGAAAAAATCTAAACCTGAAAAAAGATAATGGTAATCAGAAGCATAAAATTAAATCACAAGCATACTTCCACATTTGTAGCTGAACCTTCTTAGATTTCTTTGGATTTTCTCTCATCTGCTTTAGAAGTTTAGCACCGAAGTAGTTCTTTCTATTTCAAAAATTTAAGCATCGTACATTCTTTTTATTTCATACAGTTTAATTTTTAAATAGTTGATATGATCAAACAGTAGCCTGTTTGATCATATCAACTATTTAAAAAAAAGCTTCAAAACAGTGAAACACCTCATTTATCTTATACACAAGCTTTTGATCAATAACCTAATACTTATTAAACTAAATACTTTTACACAAAAAGTTGTAGAAAAAAAAAAGATTTTCTTTGAATAAATACTGTCTTTAGTTTTTAAAACCTACAAAAAAAAATTATACTATAAAAAACTTGATATTTCATATGTTTATTGTAAAGAAGATGTTTTAAACTGAAGAAAATTTTTTGATTTAATATACACTTAATGTAGAAAGCAGTTTCCTGTTTTTCTTTTTGCTGTTGTTGTAGTTTTTTTCACCAATTAGTACTGCAGGATTTTATTAAAAAGCTCCTCAATCAAAAGCTAAATACAAACATCAGGTTGTATGAATCAAAATAACAACTCAAACAAATATCAAGTCTGTAAAGAAAAAGATGAATAAAAAAAAACAGTTGCAAAAAATAGTTGTTAAATACTCATCACAAAAAAAAATGTATCTTCTAAGTAAAAAGATCAGATATGTGTTAAAAATTATAAACCCTGCCAATATTCCAAACTGAAGAATTACGGCCTGAGAAATTTTGTTTGAAACCTTTCATAATTTAATTCAAAATCATTATTATTTACATAGGGGAAAGACATAAGTACTTTTAAGTATATTAATTCTGTGATGAAAACATTGTCTAATTTGCTTTTAAGATCCACATAAGCTACTTTCTTGTGTTGTTTTGACCAAAAATACTTTATTAAATAAAACAAATAAAACAACTACTATAAAATAGTACTTACTATTATTTAATTATATTTGTTTTAGAACCACTATACTATTTAAATATATTTTGATATAATAATATTACTATATCAAAATATATATTTAAAAATAGTTATACCCTGTCTTTTTTATTGAAATCAACTATATATATATAAAATATTGTGAATCTTGATATCTTTTCTTCATCTGAGTCTATTGAAAGAGTTCAAATTAGGGATTCTGAGTGGGCAAAATAATAAAGTAAAGTGTATGGTGCGGCAAAGTAATACAACACCCAAATCATAATTTTTATTTAGCTACTACTTTCTATACATATTAAGGTATCTATTTAAGCTATTCTTTGGTATTTTTTCCTTCATATTATGATATATTACACTTTTTAATAATTTTCATTGCGTTTTGAAAACTATATTAATATTAGTTTGTGCTAAAAAAATTACATTTTGTATTGTTTTTTAAACACTTTTATAAGTATTTTAACAAATTTTAAATATTTAATTATAACTGAAGATGGCTATCCTATAAGAAAAATAATAAAAGTTCGTTAGCGGCGCACCGACGCTGGTTGTATATAGATGGGCCGAAAGAAGGCTTTGCATAGCGCACTTTCAAAGTCGGCATACTAAAAGTGGACCAAATGCAGATTTGAGTTGGCTAGTCGAAAATGGCTTACCTACAGCTAACCTATAGCGAACCATTAGCGGCTGACGACTTTGGAAAACAAACAGTGAACCAGCGTCGGACCGCAAAAATTCATCGCAATTAAAAAGTTGGAATGGCTCAGTTGCGAATCCATTTAAATGTTTACGTATCAGAAACTTGTGCAAGCCTTGATTATATTAAAAATATAACAAAATCATTTAAATCATAAAATAATTAAAATGCATTAAAGTTGAGCAGTTTATATAAAAGGGACGGTTCGTAAATATTGCAAAAAATTGAATTTAAGAATGACGCCTTTTTTTTTAATTAGAAAAAAAGTTTCTTATAAAATATATATATTAACATAATTTTTGTACCTACCATCAATCAATAGTGCCATGCTGCATCGGCATTACACGGTTTGACGGGATATTATTTGAAGTTCTGAGCAATAGCTTGTTACAATGACGTTTAATAAATGAGTAAATAATAAATTTACGTTTAATAAATGAGTAATAAATGACTGGAGAAGTGTAACTTCGCCGCCATCAAAACATATTTGATTTGAATTAACTAAGTAGCCTTTGACAAAACAGACTTTTTCAAGTCTAGTCAAAAGAAAAACCAGTATCACTCATAAATATTAAAACTTTTACTAAAATATCCTAGTTGCTGTCACTCATCATCTGTCGATAAAATTAGATCTTTTATAGGCAAATGTTGCAGCTGCTTTTCTATTAATCATACCGTTTGTCCACAGCAAACCGTGCTTTCTCGCGTAAAACCATAGATGACATAGATATATTAACTTGCAAAATAACTATTTCAGTGCATTGCAATATGTCTTATTGTTTTGTGATTAGTTCACATCAGTGATATAAACTTAGATAAAGTAAATTTTAAAATCAAAATTTGCATGAAAATTCACCAAATATTTTATTTTAAAACAGGTTAATTTTGAAATTATAAACAAATTCTTTATTCAAATAAAATACCATGGTGAGTATTTATTACAAAAATAATAAAATTTATGGGTAAATATACCATTAAAGCTGCCAGTAACTTTTACAAACACAACATAAGTTTATATTTACAATGTCAAATTTTTCAAATAACATTAATTCACAACTTTCCTGCAGGCTGTCTTCTTTTTTGTTTATCCATGAATGACCGACGTTAGAGTATTTTAAAATTTCACTTATTTAAATAAAAAGAAGTTATTATTCAAATATTATTAATTTGTTTTTGTAAATACAATTAATTTGGTGATACTTAATCACCAAATTAATTATATTTACAAAATTAATAATTATTTAGGTTTTAAAAGTATGCTATGATGGCACTTTTTTTGTTGATAAAATTTCTAATACGCATCAATCAACTTGTGTTGATTAATAAAAACCAAAAAAATAAAAGGGCACTTATTTATAATCTCAAAAGATAGTCTCTAAAAGTCAGGTAAATTTTCAATAAAAAAGTCTGAAGTTAACAAAATAAATAAATGCATTGAATTAAATAATGTTATTTGTTATAAAAAAATAATTAAAAAATATCAACGGTTATAGCTTTATAATCCCAATGGATAAAAACTTATAATCTTTTTTAAATGAAAAACAAAAAAGATGTTTAGCAATTTTTAAATTGCAGTGATGTAAAAAGTTTACAAACATTTAAATACAAACGTATTACAATAAATATTTTACAAGATTTGTTTATATATAACTTTGGAATATTTTTTTATATATAACTTCAAACTTCAGTTCAATTTTCTTTTTAGTTATTTAGACAATAAAATTTCTTTAAAACAATAAACAAAATTTATAAAATTCACAAAAAATTAAACTTCTCAGACAATAAAATAATCTCATTGATTTCTTTTAAGTCAATATTATAAAATCTTTGTCTGTTAAACTAGACTTTAAAAGATTTTGCTTTGCATAAAATATGCATCAGGGAGACCCAACAGAGATCACCTCTGCATGGTCACGTGAATTGGTTACTTAAAGAAGACTTTTTCATAAATTTATTATGAAGATCTTGATGCTGAAATACTAAGAATATTTTTTTAAATACTATTGAGCATCATAAATGCAGGCATTTGTCCACATTTGTTCCCGACTGTGTAACTTAAAATTTTATTATTAAAAATTCTGCAAGTAGAAAAATCCACATAAGTGCAGATACTATCAAATCAAACTCTTCTTATTTTTATTTTATTTTTAGAGACATTGGTATAAAACTGTGGTGGTTTCATGTCCCAGGTATTGTAGAAGGAGAATAGTCTCTCTCTTCCAAATTGTTATATGAGTTTCTATTGAAACTTTGTCAACAAAAATAATAATAGTTATATTTGAAGTGTTGAACACAACAGCTGTTTATTTTGCTTGATGCGTCAATAGGATTGTTGAGTGACTGTAGACTGGCTTGTGCAACAAGACGTTTTACCGTTCCACCAACTCCATCACAAGGACTTTTACCATGCCATGTTTCAAAAAAGTGCCACTCTACATTAATGTCAAAATCTTGTTTATGGTAGCATAAGTTGATAATGTTTTAGTATTGATAAAGCATTGAACAGCATATGTTCCATGTTTCAGATGATCCGATCACAATAACTTTGACTATCAAGCTTTTCGTCTTTTATAAAATAAGCAACAAAGGAGAACAACAAAGGGGTGCAACAAAGGAGTGCATAGATTCCTTGCTGTTATTCCAGAGAAAACCTTGCACTGCATCCTGTATTAGAAAGCACTGGTTTTCTGCAAAAAGAACTAAACCTTGTTTTTCTTTTAAATTAGTTTTCAAATTTTGGAAGTAGGTGGCTTGACTTGTTGATATAAAATGTCTTCGTAAATTGTCTAACTGTTGATTTTAATAAATTTTAATTTTCATAAATTCATCTAGCGATAAAGTTGCTGGTGCTAAAGAACATTGGAAATTTTCTTTTTGCCCTTGATCAAAATTAACTTCACTAATTTCAATTATATTAAACAAAGTGTCAATGTAATCTAACAAAACCTCTTTTCCAGGATAGTTATCGCAGCTATGCATTAAACAATCTCTATTTTCAATGCTACAAACCATTAATTTCAATAAGCTTTTGTAATCAGCAATTCCGGGAATTTTCTGTACAAGGAGCTTTATTTTTTGATGGTACTGGCAAACACAAACTGCATGCAGACTAGAAGCATCACCCACAGGAATACACCAAAATTTTGAATATCTAACTTTAAGATAACGTTTCTTTTTAAACTCAATATGAAGTTCTTTCATATTGACTAGCAAATGTCGTTTTTGGATGTGTTGCTTTAAACCATCGTCTTTAACTAAAACAAACTCTTTCTTTCCTGGACACACCCTTTAATATTCATCGCATTGATAGAACTAAATAACCTCTGCAATTACATCTTTGCTAAGTTTTCCACCCAATTTTGGAGAAAGTTTTGATAGTATTCCACTTTTTTTTCCTAATTTTCTGGCTTGTACTACAGATCTTTTTGAAGCAAAATATACTTCTGAATTTTCTCTATTGACCGACATATTCTCTATTGAGTGTAAGAGGCGTAATTTTTTTAGATTTCGACAATGTTTTGTCAAATTTTGACTTAATTTTAATCATAATATTGTATAAATCTTTGTTTGGTTTTTAAACGCTTTTTTGAAGGTAATTCAATTTCACCAAGTGCAACTATTTCTTAACTTAGCACATTGGCAATAGCTTTTTGAGCTCTTAAGTTATCAATTTTAAGCTTTCCATATGCAATTCTATCTTTTTTTGAAGTTTGAGAGGTGAGCATCCAAAACTTGCATTACTTAAATTAAGATCTTCTTTTAATGGTTGTATAACAACATAAGTTTCTTTTTTTCTTGAAGTTCATTATCTTTTGTAACACGATGTAATATTTTATTTTGCAACATTCAATGCAGGCTTTTTCTGTAACTAGGGCAAATTTTTTGACTAGGTACTAAACCAAAATCTTTGCCATATGAAAGACTGATAACTCTAAGAGAACCTACGTAAAGATAATTATCAAATGTTGTTTCACATTTATTTATTACCAAAGGTACTTGTATTAATTTAAGGTATTAGTTTGAATATTGAAACTAAGGTATTAGTTTGAATATTGAAACTTTTTAGATTGACATACTAGTATTGTAAAATTAAATAAAACAATAACCTAATTTTTAAAAAGCATCAATTTTATGGTAAATTTACCTGACTTTTTGAGACTATCTTTTGGGAATATAAATAAATTTTTTAATTTTTATTAATTAACACTCTTTGATTGATGTGTATAAGAAATTTTATGTAAAAAAAAAAGAGCCATCTAGGTAACAGACTCTGTGCATGACAGATCAATTTAAAAACAAAACTTGACCCGGTTCATTTTGATGACCTATAACTTTTGAATGCAGCTCTTTAATCAACTGATTTTGTTTTAAATATTTATCCACCACGTGTAGAATAACAGGCAGTTTATCTTTTAATAATTTTTGAACAACTTTTTAAGATTAAGCTCTTTATAATCACAAAAAATTTTAATCTTCAAACAAAAAAGTCAACTTTAGTCCGTTAATACAGAAAAAGTTAAGATGCCAGAATTTTATTATTTTGTTCCTTTTAAAGTATCCATAGCATACTTGCTATCTTAAAATAATTGAAGTATGAAACCAACTTGTTCAAAAGTTATTAGCAGTTAAAAATGATAATAAAAACTTTTTTCTTGTAGAGTGAAACTTCATGCAAAATAGCCCACTACTTAAATAGCGTTTTCTCAAGAACCATATTATATTTTGATCTAAAATTCTCAAACATGCTTTACTTAAGGTGAGTTTCCACTCATTCATTTTTTTTACGGGAACGGGAAAAGAAAGGAAAAAATAATCACGTGGGCATACGCAGTATAAGTTTTAATATGTTCGAAAAAAAACTACGCGTGCTCACACGACCTTTTTCCTATTCCTACCTCTTTCCCGTGAAAAGACGGAGGAGGGGAAACTCACCTTAAATCAGCGGTGTACGACTCGCAAGTTTTCTTCTAATTTAGCGAACGGGAATTGTGGGATGTCTAGTACAGCCATATTTATAAACAACAATATTTACGTTAAGACGTTTTGACAGATTTTTGAAGAATAATGCTTTTGTAAAGATGGTTTTAACTTATTTTAAACAAGAATCTTCAATAAAATATATATGATGTATTTGTTTACTTGAAAATCAAATGGTTTATTTAAAAAACGATGAAATATATATGTATAAAAATACCTTTTTATGGGATTTTTAATGTTTGTATTTTTTTTATATTTTGAACCATAAAAACAACATTCAATGTTACTTTTACTATTCAAAATATAAAAAAATACAAACATTGAAAGTGCCATAAAGCGCTATTTTTATTCTTATATAATATATATATATATTATATATATATATATATATATATATATATATATATATATATATATATATATATATATATATATATATATGTATATATATATATATATTTATATATATATATATATATATATATATATATATATATATATATATATAATGTATATATATATAATATATATATATATAATATATATATATAATATATGTATATATTATATATATATATATAATATATATATATATATATATAATATATATATATGTATATATATATATATATATATATATATATATAATATGTATATATATATATATATATTATATTTATATATATATATATATATATAATATATATATATATATATATATATATATATATATATATATATATATATATATATATTCTAAATGTTTTCAAAATGTTACATTGTTATACTATTTTCAAACAATGTTACATTGTTTAACAAAGTTAACCTATTATTAATAGGTTTACTAAAGTTGTTTTTTTTAACATATGTACGTTCTAATTTTTAACTACCCTCTGCAGTATTCTAGAAGGTTTATAATATAACTGTATGGTAATCAGCAATCAGGGTTTTATTTAAACAATAAACCATTTTTTTTGACAACACTAAGATGAGGTTACATTCAAGTTTTGTAAATGATTTAATATTCAGAGATTTGATTTAGTAGCCCAAAACTATAAAATTGCTGTATGAATTGTTTATGGAGCTCTGTTAGTATAAAACAACTCAAATGTTCCTTCTAGTGTTAATATGCTTTCATTATTGTTTTTTCGTTTTTTTATAAATGTATTTGTTGTGTTTATTTTTCTTATTTAAGTACATTTCAAACAAATGAATAAACATTTTTCAACTAAATATAATATTTTACTATTTATGAATAATACAAACAATTTTTATAGCATGAGCTAAGTCACGATTGTGAAAATTGACATAAAAATAAATTCGTATATCAACAAAGTATCAAATATGATGCATGTTTTGATTGAAGATTATATAGGAAAATATAATTGCAGTTTTCTTTACAAACTGTAATGATTCATGCTTTATTTTTGCTTAAAACTGTTTTATTAATGTTTTTATCTATAATAAAAAATTATGCATACATATTTATATAATATAATGTCTTTACATATGTTTGTATGTGTGTGTGTATATATATACATTTATATATATATATATATATATATATATATATATATATATATATATATATATATATATATATATATATATATATACAGTGCCGGTTTTAGCACTACCAGCGCCTTTGGCGAGATTTCTACGGCGCCCCTAGCTCAATTTAACCCCATTCAAAAAAAAGGCAAAGGGTAAAATAACCAATTAGTTTTGCCTCTTTATATTCGGCGCCCTGGGCCATCGCCCAACCAGGCCCTACCCTGACGCCGCCACTGGATATATACATATATATATATATATATATATATATATATATATATATATATATATATATATATATATATATATATATCAACACAATTCACACAAAAAAAGTACTGTTTACAATATAGTAAAATTTATTATTATAGTGATTATATGTTTGGAGTAAAATAGCAAGATAGTTGTAAAAGAGGTATTATTGAGTAAACGCAAATATATAGATTGTAATGATTGTTTAATAATATATTATATATATATGTATATATATATTATACTGCTGGTTTAGGTGAGTAGTGTGATGTCATACTGAAAAAGCCTGCTGCCAGGACTTCAGTATATACATTGACTGATAAGTAGCCTGACACTCAGAGGAGTCCTGCTACATCGACTGAGGGTTTGTCATATTTAATTAATGAAACAAAATTATGGTGATAACTGGTTACACAAATATATATATATATATATATATATATATATATATATATATATATATATATATATATATATATATATATATATATATATATATATATATATACATACATATATACATATATATATATATATATATATATATATATATATATATATATATATATATATATATATATATATATATATATATATGTATATATATATATATATATATATATATATATATATATATATATATTATATATATATATATACAGAGAGAGAGAGAGAAATTCATATATATATATATATATATATATATATATATGTATATATTTATATATATGTAAATATATATATATATAAATATATATATATATATATGTATATATATATATATATGTATATATATATATATGTATATATATATATATATATATATATATATATATATATATATATATATATATATATATTTATATATATATATATATATATATATTCATATATATATATATATAGAAAGAGAGTGACAAATGTTATTAAAAAAGAGAGCAATAATAAATTAATAAAAATATTTTAATAATGATTATTAGAATATTTTTAATAATTAGAATATTAAATAATCTTATTTTTACTTCCACATTTTGTTTCTCCTTCTGTTGATTCTAAAGGAAGCTACCGGATAAACCTACAGAAAGAAAAACAGCCTATATTCATATATATTTATATATATATATACAACCTGTAGATGTTGTCCGAATGTTTTTTCCATATTTTGTTGACAAAAAGTAAAAATTAAAATGCAAGACCGGAATTATTTTTTTTTAATAATTGCGAGACTGCCTGCCCCAACCAAACCCTCAGTCGATGTAGCAACACTCCCTTGCGTGTCAGGCTAAAAGATAGTAGATGTAGCAGCACTCCCTTGCGGGTCAGGTTATTTATCAGTCGATGTAGCAGCACTCCCTTGCGAGTCAGTCGATGTAGTAGCACTGACTTGCAAGTCAGGCTATAAGATAGTTGATATAACAACACTCCGCGCATGATTTACAGTTAAAAAAAAAAAATCATTTTATTAAAAAAATTAAAAATAAAAACATTTTATTAAAAAAAATAAAAATAAAAATTGTTTATATTGTTAAAAACATTAAGAATGTTTTTAAAACATTCTGGTCAATTAAATTTGCGTTTTTGTGGTTTTTTTTAAAAACGATTTATTTGTAATTAAATTAATGGTTTTTACTTTCGTCCAACACGCAAATGTTGGACGAAAGTCAAAAGTAATTAAAAGTGAGGTATGTGTTGGCGTAAGAATCACTTTTTTCCTTCCGCTCTTCCTAAGGACAACAAGCTATAGATCTATATATATATATATATATATATATATATATATATATATATATATATATATATTTATATATATATAAATATCCTTTATGCTGAAAATTCGGAGCTGCGCAAAATCCGGCAGACATTGATCAGTATTCTATACCCAGTAAACACGCTTTAGTTGTTCCAACTGATGGACCAGTATTGGCTTTAGTTGGCTAACTGTTGGCTTTCCATGCTAACCATTAACCAACTGTATACTGCTTGTTTTTGAATCGTAAAAATTTCTCGTAAGTTTTTTCAAAGTATTTATAATTATATTTTATGTAAATGTTTAGTCGCGTTAGTATAATATGAAGCAATTTTTTACTTTCAAACGCTTTTTTACCTTTTAATTAAACTTTTAAACTCAAACTTTCCTTCACCTTTTAATATAACCATTTTGCTAATAAGTACAAATATTTTACTTGTATTCGTAAGTTCCACATTCATATATAAATTTTGATATTTGTTAGAGTTTTTAATTTAACTTAATAATGGTTTTGATATCTATTTAACATTTTAGCTCTATTTTAACTATTAATAAGAGTTAAAATACAGCTAAAATGTATATGTGCGTATAAAGTAATATTTTTACGTGTGTATTTCTGTATATATATATAAGCATACTACTTCAATGTTGCATATGTCATTTTTAAGTAGTTTCTAGGCTTTTCTAAATGTATTTCTAATTCACATGGTTTTACAAGCAAGGTCTGCAAGCAAATTTGAGCTGAGAATTATTTTTAGCCTTTAAGGAGAATTGATGTTGTTCTTTTTTTATTTGTTTAAATATAGTAGTTTTAATAAATAAATGTTTGTTTGTTCTTGGTTTTTTACTTATTTGCTTTCAGATTCTTAAGAACTAGGCAACTCATCTAAGGAAGTTTTGTTTTATTTTTTAGTGCTATTGGAAATAGCTGAAAGCTATTTTTTAGTGCAAATGGAAAGAACTGAAGTGTTTTTTAGTCACTTCACACAGTATAACTGGTACTGATTTGAGTAAGTTTACTATTTTTTTTTATTTTTTTTATATTGGATTTATTTTTTATTAGATATATATTTTATGTATTTAACATGGAGAACTGACTGTAATTTGTTGACACAAAAGTGATCAACAAATTACAGTCAGTAATTCGTTGATCACTTACTTAAATAATTTTGTGCATTGTAGTCTAGATTCTTTGTTAAATTAAAAATAGTTGATGTCAATATTGTTTAACATTTTTAATAAGCAACTTATTTTATAACCATAAAAAGACATGGATTTCAATAAATCTTAAGTATAAATGTAGTGTTAGATTAGAAAAGGTCACAAGTTGTAAGATTCTTTTACATTTTTTTATTATTCAGCTTTAACAATTGTAATGTTACTGGCAGAGCCGGGTTTACAGTTTTAGGGGCCCTAGGCCAAAAAAAAGCCTGCGACCCCATATTTAGAAGTAATATGTTAGTTTAAAAAAATATAATCTTAGTTTAGCGCCATTATGTTCTTTCAAATACAGATGTAGATGTTTAATTTCTGCATATAAGTTATCATCAATATCTTCCGTGTAGTCTTCCACCAGACAATTAACGCATGTTTTCAGCTTATCTTTGTTGAATCTCGTGTCTAATAAAAATACAAATTTGTCATTCAGTACCTGATAGCATTGAGTTCTTTCTTTTAAATTTGCAGTAAAATTATTGATAGTTTTTAAAAAAACGTTTGTCTTAAACTCTTCACGTGGACTTAATTAAGGTTCTTGTGATCAGTTTTCACCTAGTAGCGCTTTCTTATTAATGCGTTTCTTTTGTAAATAATCTATGTCTGGTAACAGTAATTTTGCATTTTGTTCTATTAAATCGAATGTGTTAGTTAATCCAAGAAGATAATCTCCAAGAGATGAATAAAGTTCAGCTCATGTATCTAGAGTAATAGTTGCACTTTGCAATGATTAAGAAACAGCATTCATTTGTTACTTTTTAAATTTGATCCCCTTGTTTTTGTTTGTAAAGCAAATTCAAAAGTTTCCATTTTCGATAGTAAATTTCCAGCTGCAGCTTGTTTTATGTTTCAAAACTTTCACCATCATTGATTTTGACCAATCCTTCCATTAATTTATTGTAGTTCTGGTAAATGGTTTTGACTGAGTCAGCATGAGCGCTCCACCGAGTATTCGATAATGATTTCAATGAACTACTTGCAAACTGTTCCATAACACTCCACATCTTTGTAGAAGCAGAGTAAAAATTGTACAGTTCTTGAACAAAACCAAAAAAATTAATTGCCTCGATGCAGCAATCTACAGAAGCTTCTCCTACCAAGTTAAGAGAATGACCTGAACATGGTAAGAATTTTTCCAGCTTATTGAACTCCAAAATTCTAATTTTCATATCTTTATATTTTC
Organism: Hydra vulgaris; assembly: GCF_038396675.1. NCBI lineage: Eukaryota > Metazoa > Cnidaria > Hydrozoa > Anthoathecata > Hydridae > Hydra > Hydra vulgaris. The sequence goes on from NC_088931.1 coordinate 42,136,546, forward strand.
CAGTCATATTGCTTGAGTTATCATAAGACTGGCTTCTGCAGTTGCTGATTTCGAAGTTCAATTTTTTTTTTAAAAAGTCCACGGTTGCATTTGCTAAATTTTCCCTGGTGTGATTATCGATGTGAATGAAGTTGACAAATCTTTCAATAGACTCATTAGAAATTTGATTAATGTACCTCAAGATCACACATAGTTGATCTTTGTGACTCGCATCAGGTGTTAAATCTACTGATAATCCATAATACTTAGATTTTAAAACATCGTCGCTGATTGATTGAAAAACTTTTCTTGCCATCAATACAGTTAATTCATTACATGTATTCTTTGAGAGGTAGTTTGTTTTTCCAGAACCACTGTCGCCATAATTTTTTATGTGTTTGGCCAATAAAGGATCAAACTGAGCAATCAATTCAAGCTGACCAATAAAATTCCTGTTGCTCTCAGACCCAAATTTTTTATTTGAACTTCTAAAAGCTAAGTTTCTTTGATCAATGTGCAAACTACAGCTATAACTCTTCTTACAACCTCTCTCCAGTAGTTTTTTTCTTTGCAAATTTCGTTAAGAAGTTTATCATTTAAAAAAACCTTGTTATTTTTTCTTTGAAAGTATGCTATTGAAGCTTTTCTGTGGTCTGATGAGTGTTCATGCCCCTGAATTGATGCCCCTGATTTTTTCCAATATTTATATCCTGTTGAAGCTAAAGTACATTTTGAGAGTTCAAAAAGCTTGCAGACAAAACAGAATACAAAACCAAATGCTGGGGAATATATGAGACATTCTCTATTAAATGTTTCACCATTTACTTTTTTCCCCATTAACAAGCTTTTTGAGCAATATCGATCGCGATCTTGGTACATCATTTTAGAGAATTTAAAGTCATAATCTGCATTTGACATTTTAACGGACTGTTCTCTATCCAAAATTGTATATCCTCAGCTGAAAGAAATTCCCAAAGTCCTGGGTCACTTTTCCTATTCAATGGCAAATCGATAGGGTAACATACTCTCTCCTTATTGAGTTCCAATTTGTCGTTTAAAGTTGAGTTTCATTAATTGAGTCATCTACAAAATTCAATATTTTGCTCTTTACTTATGCCACAGTTTGCAAGATTAGCTGAAGTTGGTGAATTACCATGACATTCTGCTTTTAATAAAAAACTATCAAGTTTTTGATGTTTCTTTATGTTTTTTTCTATTTATTATTTTTTTTTTCTTTCTTTTTGCAGCTCCACTTTCATAGCTTCTTCCCATATCTGTTTAAAGGTTCTGAAAATGAACACATTTGATTAATTTAATTGCTTTGTTTATGAGCACTGATTTTAGTAATAGATAACACTCCACTATTTTTTTATTATTAAAATTAAGTAAAATAGCCTACATAAATAAGCAAAAGTTTGTTGAAAATAAACAGGAAAACAAACGTTTAAAATTTATGATCGTTTTTTTCCCAGCGCGCTTATTTACTTTACTTAAAAGCGTCCAAAATATCACTTAAGTTTAATGCAATTTAAAATTTAAAACAATTACTTTCTTCAATTACTAAGATATTTTACTTAAAAGCGTGCAAAATTTTTCTTAAAACAAACGCATTCATTATATTTTAAATCAAACATTTTAAAACATGCACAAATAATAGAAAAACAAATTTATTAAGTACCGTTTTTAATATCTATCTGGAAAATTAATCAGGCTGTTTTGAAAATAAATAATGTTTACTACTATTGTAAACCTTAATTCATTGGAAAAACAGTCCTTATTATAGTTATTTTCTTGGTTTGATAAGTTGAACCAAGTAATTCTAGAAAATAATATTTTAAAAGGTTCTTGGTTGAACTTTTAATAAAAAAACGTAATGTTATTAAAAAATGTCAAATGTTAAATAAAATTGTTGCGTTGATTGTTCTTTAAAGTTATTATTTATACTAATGAACAAAATTTTGCAAAATGTTTTTTGTTTGATTTTCGTCTTTAAATATTTAATTTTTTTTTAATCACGAAAATATTTAGAAAAATAAAAAAGTAAAATTTTATACACAATTACTTTCTAATGTAAATGTATGCACTTTCCAAAAATTAAAATTTAATGTTGCAATTCGATTTTGGGGTTCCTTTTTTTGCAGGGCCCCTAGGCCATTGCGTATTTGGTTACTGGCAATATGTTTAATGATAATAGTGAAATTGAAGTGAATAATATTAGGCTCAAAGAAGTTTTTTTTTTTTTTTTAATATCTTCGCTTCCAACAAGGCTGCAAGCAGCCACTAATTAAAGTTGGAAGTTACTGAAAGAGAAAAGATGAAGATTGTAGAGCAAGATAACGATTGACAGACGACTTAAAAGATAGCAAATTATATGAGTCAGGAAAGCAAGATGAAGGAAGCGAATTCCAAAGAGCTGGAAAAAACTAGACAAATTCGAGGAAAAAAACTAGACAAATAAGCGTTTTTGAAGCACTTAGGAACAGTCACAGAAAAAGGATGACACTTAATTGAATGACGAGTAACACGAGAATGAATTATAGTAGATGGCACAAGAGATGCTAGCTCTTTAGAGCAGTGCCCATTATAGTATTTAAAGAAAAGAGAAAGAGAAGCAACATTACGACGATGTGATAATGGTTGGAGGTTGGCTGCAAGAGCAGGTCCAATTATGTTTACAACGCGTTTTTGCACCTTGTTTAAAAGAGAAAGGGCATCATTAGAAGATCCGCCCCAGATATGGCAACAATATTTCATACAAATTTGAGATTTATAGAGATAGAGAATAGAATCCGAAATAAGAAAGTGACGAGCTCGATAAAGAGATGCAACCTTAGCAGATGCTAATTTTGCAACTGATTTGATTTATGGTTTCCAAGAAAGATTGGAAGTAAGAGTTAATCCTAGAAGATGAAGAGTAGGTGACTCATCGAGTACATCACCGTTAATAAATATAGGAAGATCTAAATTATTGCAATAACGATTGGCTGAAAAAAAATTGAGTTTTATTTGAATTAAAGTTCACCAGCCACTGAGAGCCCCATGCTGTAGCAGAAGTAAGATCTATTTCAAGCTCAAATGCCCCTTCCAAGCAATCAGAAGGTGTTGGTTTTTTATCACGACAAGAATAAATGGTAGTGTCATCAGCAAACAATGCCACCTTAGATGAGAGAATATCTGGAAGATCGTTAATGTAAATTAAAAAGAGTATAGGGCCAAGGATAGAACCTTGAGGAACCCCTGTAGTTACAGAATAAGAAGAAGAGTGTTGTCCATCGAGGACAACTTTTATGCTATGATTGGAAAGGAAGGAATAATGATCTTAAATGTTGCCTGATACACCATAAGAAGAAAGCTTATGGAGAAGACCAGCATGCCAAACTTTATCAAAAGCTTTTGAAATGTCAAGAGCGATGGCTTTAACCTCTCCACCTTTATCTAATGCATGATAAAACCTGTCAGTTATTACTGTTAACAAATCAGCTGTAGAACGAGAAGATCGAAATCCATATTGATGGTCAGAAAGTAAGTGATTAGATTCAAGATGAGAAATTAAGTGTTTGTTAATTAAAGATTCAAAAACCTTGCTTATGATAGGAAGAAGACTTATGGGACGGTAGTTAGACAAATCAGTTATTAATGTAAATATTAATGATATAATGTAAACTTGAAAATAGTTGTATTTAAGTAAAAGAGATAAGTCTAGGCAAGATAAAATTAATCGTTGTGGAAATGTAAGAAATAAAAATTCTGGCAAGTAAGTTTTCTACTCAGCGAGCAGAAAACTTATTTGCCAGAATTAAGTGCCAAGAAGTGTTAATGTCTGTTAATTTGATTTTACTTTAGACAATTTAGAACAAGGCGAAGTATGAATTTTACTATTTATAGTAACAATTAATAACAGTTTTGAATTTCAATGATTTTAAATTTTTTTATAATTTCAAACATAATTACATTCTTTTTTTTTTAGTTGCCTTTGTCATCACTTGATTAGTTTGCTTACTGTTGAAACATGGTTTTAATTTTGTAAATTTAATATGATGTGAAATTTACTCTATTAATCATTAGTCAACAGTTAGAGAGAAGCTGGAGCTTAATTAAGAAATGCTGGAAATTAATACAAAGGTATAAATAATATTGTTTACTGGTAACATAATAAAACCAGTTATTACGTGTTTTTTTACTTTTTTTAACATGCTGCTTTGGAAACTCTTTCTCTCTCTCTCTCTCTCTTTCTCTCTCTCTCTCTCTCTCTCTTTCTCTCTCTCTCTCTCTCTCTCTCTCTCTTAGATGAGAGGGAGAATTAATAAAACTTTTTAATTACTCGGGAGACAGTATTGTGTGCTTACAAATATTTTATGCTATGCGCTATTGTTGCTGTGTGTTGTGTTGATAGACCTAGGCTGTTATAGCTATTTTTTATTCTTTATATTATCTGTTATATTATTATCCTAATTCTACTAACAATAAAATGCAAATAATACTTTTTTAATTAAAAATTGTGACTTCTTTTTAATTTCTTTTTTTAGGTTTTTGCAGGCTTTACTTGACTTCCATTTTCTGGTACCTGTGTTGTGACAGATTTTAAAAAGAACTTAACTGATGTTAATGCGGTCTTTATGTCGTTAACTATAAGCAATGAAATTGCTGATAGGGAGTCAAATTTAAAATATTATTTATAGACAAATTTGTATTTAATTTTTTAAATAATATATCAAGTTATTAATATGTTTTTGTTATTAATGATTTAATTACTCATAACCCTATTAAGGGTTGCTTACTGCTTGTTTTTTTTATTGTTGCTACTGTTGTAAATTTCTACTGTTATTATTATAGTTGTAGTTGCTCTTGTTATTACTACTGTTGTTATTACAATGATTATTACTGTATGATTATTACATAGGTTAATAAAAAAAAAATTTTTTCTGGTGCCGAGCAAACAGTTTGTTTTTTGTATAGCATTTCTCATTTTGATTTCAAATATGCGACTCATTTTTAACCATCACGTCAAGTTGTAAAAATAGTTGTAAACATTTATAACAGTTGCACTTTCAATTAAAGTGCAAAAGCGAATTTAAAAAATTGCGAAAAAAATCATATAGTTGGGCCAGTGATGGTACCAATTGTTAGCCAACTGTTTTATTACTGTTGGGCCGTTAATGGTACCAACAGTTTATAAAACAGTTGGCTAAGTGTTGGTAAAAGAGTTACGTTTTTTTCACGGTACAAACTAAATAGCCAACTGTTGGCCCAACTGTAGCTATTAGTTGGTTATTAGGATCGGGCCAACTATTTGCCAACTGTTCAATGTTTACTGGGTGCTACATTTAAACAATTTAAAGTAAATGAAAAGAAAAATAAATTAAAATTAATTGGATCATGCTATAAAAAATTGAAAATTGTAATTTTTTATAAATATTTTGTTGTTTATGTTTACTATGTGGCTGTATTACACATTTTAGAAGCCTTTGCGTTATAATTTACAAGAATTTGAAGCAAATTTTGCCGAGTCGCACCCCACTGCTAAACTTATTTTTAATAATAGATTATTTTGAAAAAAATAATAGTTAAACTTGATTTTTATGTGACATTTGTGTGTGGTTGGTAATTTTTGTATTGACTTTGTTTGTATTAAGAACTTTGTTGTTCTCACATTTAATTATTGTCGAAGGAATGCTCAGATAGTTTGCAAACCTATCCAGATAGATTTTACATATATTTTTTATCTGTTTACCGAATTTCATTGAAAAATTTTATTAAGCAGATTTCATTATTAAGGTGCATTTTCACACTTTTTAAGAGCTTTTATTTCTTTTATATATATTCTATAACATAAACATATAAACAGTTAAAATTTTAGAGTTAAAATAGTTTAAAAAAACCTTGTATAAAGCAAAATCAATGTCTTTTTTTAACGAAAAAAGAAAAGAAATCTCGTGTAAAAAACCGTTTCTTTCAAGAAAGCTTTCGTAATATATCTGCGTATTTACTTTTTTTCATGCAGTTCTGCGCGTAAAGAACAATAACGTCCTAATAATTAATCGCGCTCAAAAATTTTCGTAGTTGTGAAGATTCTATTTTGTTTTTTAATTAGAAAAATACTTAATGCTTTTACTGATTCTTAGATTTTTTTTATTGTTCCATGTTTTAATTAATTTTTACTTTTTTAACTTTAGCTGAGAAGTTTAATAAAATATAACTTGCGAATTGAAGTTTAAAATAAAAAGTATAAATAGAAGAAATAAAACTTTTTTATCGATGTATACTTTATTATAATAATATTATTCGTTTTTTTTTATAGAATATTCAGATTACTCTTCAGATAAATCATTAACAATTACTCGAAATTCGCCGTCTTCTTCATTACTCAAAAGGAATTTGACTCCTTCGACTTCACCCCATTCTCCAGCTTCAGTTGGATCCTGAGCCCCGTTGGTTCCATCGCACAAGCTTTCATAGTCTTCTTTATTGTCCGATATATGAACATTAGCCCAAGCATTATCTGATTCCAAATCATTTGGATATGATGCCACTATGTTAAGAATTTTTTCACCAAATCGGTAGTGAACTACACCTGCTGCACCATACGATTCGCTGTCACCTTCCCATACAAAAATTCCTGTTTTGTTTGAAGGAATTTTGCGTAATTCTGTTGCTATATCTCCTGAGAATGGAGTGGTTCCAAGTGGAGCTAACGTTTTGCTGGATAAATTTTCAATTGCACATTTCCAATATATTTCAGGTTTTTCTTCATTATTTTTCAAAGCACTGTCGATTTTTTCGAAAACTTCATCTACGTCCAAATAGCTGTCTATTACTCCGATTATTAATTCTTTAACCGCATTTACAAGAACTTTTTTTAACTTTTTAAATGTTTCACTGTTTTTGAATTTTTTTGCTTTATTTAGAAAAGAATTTAGCATTTTTTTGAGGAAAGGTTTTTTCTTCAGTTTATCCTTTAGTTTCTTTTGTGTGATTTGTTTAATTTGCGTCGGTGCTTTAGATTTTGGTTTTTTGCTTGTTGAGCTTGCTGTCATAGGTTTCATTTTATATGATGGGCCTTTAGATTTTGGTGGTTTATTTTTCCATGCTGCGGATACTTCATTGTTTTCATTTGTATTTTCACTGGGTTCAATTTCACCTGAGGTTTTGTCATTCTTATTTTCTTCAGCGCCAATTGCAAAAAGTATAACAAAAAAAACAATTAGTTTGAACAGAAGCATTTTTATACTTCTTTATTCCAGCCGGTATTTAGAACCAAGTAATACATAGAAAGATATGATAACAAGATATATAAATGGCTTAAGTGCTTGACTGCTTGACTGCATATACGCATAAACAAAGGCGTGTTTGAATGCTTGCAGCAGACCATACAATAAATAAACGAATGAAAATCAAATCTAGTTTTGATAAACAAAATGATTTTAATTTGATACGCGTTTATCGCTTGGTCGAAATTTGTTTATTTAGCGCACGTTCAGAATATTCTTTTCTGCGCAAAAAGGAACAGATTTTGCTTGTCTTTTAAAAGCATAACACTTAGCTCTAAATTTGTCTTGTTTGTTTTTATTTATCGTCAATTTTATTATTTGTTTTATCATTTTTTTTTTAGTTATTGTCTATTTTTTTTTTGAGCTAAAAATATAATAACAACCGCTTACTTATGATTATAAATATTACTTATAATTATAAACATTACTTTTAATTATAAACATTACTTATAATTATAAATATTACTTATAATTATAAATATTACTTATAATTATAAATATTACTTATAATTATAAATATTACTTATAATTATAAATATTACTTATAATTATCAAGGAGTTTTAAAGTTCGCATTCATGAAAAAATGACAAAAAACGATAAATAAAAAAAATTAGGTTATTGCTACCCCAGTAGAAGTAACATTTTAATAATAAGATAAACAAATAATTGAAAAAATAATTTTGAACAACTTTTTAGAGAGATTTATTATTATCTTTTTATAGTCTGTTGAAAATAGTTATTTTCTATAAGAATGGACTTTTTAAATTTTGAGAAATTTCTTCAACTTTTATTTTTTTAACTAAGAAATTTAATTTTAGCTCTATCGCACTTAAGAAAAGTAGATTTTTAAACATCACTGGCTATACATATGCCTCTTCCATATTTCAATGTAAACACCACTTGTATACTTAAATTCTTGTATATAACATAATTTTATATTGTATACTAATTGAATTCATTTTAATAAAGATATTTGCAAAAACAATTCTTTTTTGACACTAGGGTGTATCAAACCATCACCACCACACTCACCTCTATCTTTCACATACGCTTCTCATATACTTTGGTGGTTTAATATAAATTTATAACAATTTCTTTGTATATTTAAATTACTTATGTCTTAAAAAAGCGTTTGATTTCTTATGTCATAGCAAACCACCACCATAAGTTATGGTGGTGGTTTGTTGTCCCCTCTATCCTCCTGGATCACCGGGTGGCTAGTGATCAGCATAAGTTTGTAGCCTACTCCTACACCTACCTTTTGATATCAAGATATTTCTGTTTCGGTTAGAATAACAAAGTTTTGACTTTTTAAGGTAAAAAAAACTTAATTTTGACCATAGTTTCTGCAACAAATACATTTATCAAAAAATCGGTACTTAAACCGTCATAACTTTTGAAGGAATTGTTCGATTTTGATAATTTTTTCACCTTTAAAATACTGCATTGGTCTTCTTTCCAATTATATATAATAGTATAATATTTAAACAGCTTGAAATTTTTACTTACGTACCTAAATCTGTTTCAAAATAAATTACAACCATTTCTTCTCGTGATTCCTTCTGTAAATGTTGAACTAAAAATACTTCTATTACTTCTTTTTTTTTTTCATAACTTAAAATTTGATTTTTTTTTTTGTGTAAAACATTAATAACATAAGGATGTCTGTTTACGTAAAAATATGCAAACCCAGTGGGCACGGGGCGTAAGAAAGACGTCCTTTGGACGTTGAATTAGCGTCCGTCCGTCCCATTTAAATTCTAAACGTCTTTTGAACGTCTTTTTCGCGTCCAATGAATTTTTCGTCCAAAAAAGATCCAGAAAGCTTTATTAAATCAAAATTAAATAAGTTAAATCACGCAAGCATCAAAACTTATTTGTTTAATTGAAAACGCATTTTTAAGGCAAATGTAAAAGGAACTTTCTTGAATTAACAAATGAAAAGTGATCAATACACAGTTTCTTGCTAGTTTATATATATATATATATATATACTTAAGAATCGTGTTAATATTGATACAGATATTGAAAGAAATAGTTTAAAACTGAGTATATGATATACTATATATATTTATACTAATTATATACTTGGTCTTTGATATCAAGTATATAGGTATGTTACACAAAATTTTTAAACTCATCAAATTCTAGGTTGTTATATATCATTAAAAAGATATTCATTTCAATATTCCAAAAGTGAAAAAATTTTCAAAATTGAACCACCCTACAAAAAGTTATGACGTTTTAAGTACTAATTTTTTGATATTAGGATCTTTATAACAAACTAGAACATTATAGAATCACTGGAAATACTTTATTATTACTAAAGAACTATTTAACTAATCGTAAACAGTTTATTCAAATAGACTCATCATTATCATCAAACTTATTAAATATAACTTGTGAAGTGCCACCAGGCTCAATACTAGGCCCATTGCTGTTCCTAATATACATCAATGATCTCTACAAAGCCTCAAACTTAATGACAAGTATGTTTGCGGATGACACTAATCATTTTTTAACCAGCAATGATCTAACAACATTATTTAGAAATATGAACACTGCGCTTATTAAAATCTCTAACTGGTTCAAATCAAACAAATTATCAATTAATATAGAAAAAACTAAATGGATGCTTTTTTACCCAAATTCAAAAAAAAAAATTAATTCCAAGTATTACACCACTTATTTTTGTTGACAATATTGAAATAAAGCGAACAAAAATTACAAAATTTTTAGGCATTTATATTGATGAAAATCTTAAATGGAAACACCACGTTAACAACCTAAATAACAAAATTGCTAGAACTATAGGAATATTATATAAATCAAGAAGTTTCTTAAATAAACATACTTTAACTCAATTATATTATTCCTTTATTCACTGCCATATTAACTACGCTAACATTGCTTGGGGTAGTGTGAACAAAAGTATACTAGAACCTCTTCATCGTCAACAGAAACACATTGCACGTCTTATAAACTTTAAAGATCGTTTTACTCATGCCAGGCCTCTCTTACTTGAAATAAATATTTTAAATATATATCAGCTAAACGTTTATAATATTTTATGTTTTATGTATAAATGTAAAACCAACGATTCCCCTTCTTTCTTTCATAACCTATACTCAATAAAAGAAAAAAACAAGTACAATCTACGAAATGATAATTCTATTCGACTACAATTTTCGCATACAAATTTTGGTAAATCTTGTGTTTCTTTCCGAGGAGCCTTTCTTTGGAATAAAATAGTTTTGAAACATTTTGACTTTTCTCATGAATGGACTTATACCTCTTATAAAAGGAAACTTAAGAAAATCATTTTGTCCATTGATAATATACTTTTATACTTTTAATAGGAAATTTATTTGAAAATTTCTATTTTTTGTTTAAATTATGTTTTTCTTCTAATATTGTTAAACACAGTTTTTTTTTATTTATTTTAAAATATGTAACACGTAAATTTGTAACGAGTTTGCAGCGGTTCTCGACGACAAGACCTTAAGGTCTTCTACGAGTCTCCGCATTCTTTTTTTTTTTTATTATTTATAGTAAAAATCCTCACTTGTAATTGTTTATATTATTATATCTTAACTTGTATTTTATAAATATTGAAGAAATGTAAAAAAAGAAAGAAAAAAAAAAAAAAAAAATCCATACAGGCAATAAAGACTAACAATATTTATAAAAAAGTGTTTTTTTTTTAATGAAAATGTAAATTTTTATATACACGATGTTTCGTAATTAGCTATCAGACCACAGTCAAATATAGAAGTTTTATCATTGTCTTTGGGTGGATGTAAGGGTGATGGTTTCAAACACCTTATTATCAAAAATGACTCTTCTTTTTTATAAATATTTATCTTTATAATTAAAAAGAAATCTAGTATCAAATCAAAAATTATACTTTACTACTTTACAACATCACTAGTAGCGCACCCTTTGTTTTAAGGGGTGTAGATGGGGAAGGGAGCGTGTAAATTTTTTTTGCAAGTTCCACTACACGCTATAATTTTTTTTGCAAGTTTCACTACTTGCTGCACACTATATATATATATATATATATATATATATATATATATATATATATATATATATATATATATATATATATATATATATATATATATATATATATATATATATATATATATATATATATATATATATATATATATATATATATATATATATATATATATATATATATATATATATATAATATTTAAGTGACATCTTTAACAGTATGTGTAATAATCTTATAAGCATTAAAACATCATATACGGTATCATACTATTTATTTCTTTTTTATTTTTTTATTTTTTACGTAATATTTCGGCTCATATAGTGAGAGCCATTATCAAACTGATAAAACCGTTCGGTTTTATCAGTTTGATAAATTTGAACGGTTTTATCAGTTTGATAATGGCTCTCACTATATGAGCCGAAATATTACGTAAAAAATAAAAAAATAAAAAAGAAATAAATAGTATGATACCGTATATGATGTTTTAATGCTTATAAGATATATATATGTATATATATATATATATATACAGCGGTGGCCAAAAATTAAAGACCACTCATGTTTTAGTTGGTTTCTTAATCTTTAAATTAAAATTAAGAAGATTCTAATTGACATATTAAATTTCTTTTTTAACATCTTGTTAATCAAAACATGCGGATTAAAGTGGTATAATTTTTTTAATCTAATTCTAATTAAATAGCGTTTAACTTATTAAAAAACTGATAAGTACTTATAAATCTTCTTTAAATAAATTGGACAAAATTTAACGACCACTTTCAAATCTTTAATTTGCACTTATTAAAAATAATAATCCATTATTTTTTTAACTGTCTTAATTGCTTATTACGTTGGCTATAAAATAAAATGTCGAAACCTGAGTTTCGATATCAAATAAACATTTATTTTTTGTATTGCAATAAAGATATAAAAATATTGCAGAAATGCGTGCAAAGATCAAAGAAAAAGACAGATACGCGGCTCTTGTATTAAAAGAAGAAGGCTATAGCATCAGACAAATAGCAGAAAAGCTCGGAAGGTCTCACTCTTGCATTATTAACATAATTCAACGATACAAAGAGACCCGGTCAATTAATGATCGTCATAGGACTGGACGCAATAAAATTTGAAATGACCGTGATGTTCGCTCGTTAGCGAGATTAATGAAAGAAAACAGACAAGCATCATCTACAGACTTGTCTACAAAATGGACACTGTCAAATGGTCTGAAAGCAAGCCCTAGAACTGTGCCAAGGGTCCTCCACAATTTAAATTATTTATGGCGTGCTGCTGCAAAAAAACCACGCTTAAATAAAAAACAAAAATTTGCCAGGAAAGAGTGGTGCCAACTTCATAAAAATTGGTCAACAGATCAGTGGAGCCGTGTGGTCTTTAGTGATGAAATGAACGTTGAGGTAGACAACAGAAAAAGTCGCGTAATGTTGCGTAGACTTCCAAGCGAACGGTTCGATGAATCATGCATTTTGAAACGAACAAAACAAGGCAGTGGTTCAATAGACATTTGGGCCTGTATGGGTGCCTGTGGAGTTGGCGTTTTTCATTTATTCGATGGTAGATGAAAGAAAGGTACATCGAAATTTTGGAAAACTTGCTTATTCCTTGCATTGATTTATGGCAGTTGCAAGATGAATTTTCCAGCAAGATAATGCGCCGTGTCATAAAGCGCATGTTGTTAACAATTGGTTCAATTCTAATAAAATTCAAGTGCTTCCATGGCCTGCCAATAGTCCAGACTTGAATCCAATAGAGAATTTATGGTCGTGGCTTGATCACAAGCTTGGTAAAGAACAACTTTACAATTTGGAAGATTTGAAATCTTCTATCTCTCATCATTTGAAAAATGTGCCTGATGAAGTAATCAAAACTTTAATGAATTCAATGCCAGAACGAGTAAAAAAGTGCTTGAAAACAAATGAAGGAACAACACGTTTCTAAATTATTTTCTTATTGCTTTTTGAAATATTTTTAAAACTGGTCTTAAAATTTTGTCCAATTTTATTTCCCATTTATATTTTTTACTAGTCAGTTTTTTAATTTTTTAACATTATTTTGTAAAAAAATTATAAATTCTTTTATAATAAATATAAAATACAAATAAAATCTTTTTCTAAAAATGTTTTTCTTTTTTTGATACCTTTTTCCAAAATAAAATTATACTAAGGTTAAAAATAAATTTTGAAAAAAAAAAGAGTGGTTTTTAATTTTTGGCCACCGCTGTATATATATATATATATATATATATATATATATATATATATATATATATATATATATATATATATATATATATATATATATATATATATATATATATATATATATATATATATATATATTGATATTTAAGGCTATTTTGTATTATAATAATAAAACAAAACTCATAGTCGTAAAAGAGTGCTCAATATTAAAAAGATACTTCAAATAGAGCGATATACATATAAATTAACGAAGAAAAAAACAACTTTTTCTATGGTACTTTAAGTTTCATGCCTATACGGCAATCATCAGCCATTGAATACAAATTCAAAAACAAAAAAAACCGCTAAAATTACAAAATACTGTGTAGTGGGATCTTAACTTCGCTAAGAAAAAACAAAATATTAGCTAATCACCTGTGTCAAAAAAAGATAAGAGGAATTTATTCTTGTGTCTGCATTTTGAAATCAACTCATTTCGTTTATTTAACAAGTTATCACCTTTATATGTTAAAATAAGGAATTTTTCGTATAAACAAAGATTGCAAATTTTTGACGAGGTGTTATAAGGATTGCAACGTTTTACAATTTTCCACTTAATTAAGGGTGTAAACATTTATTATTAATATATATATATATATATATATATATATATATATATATATATATATATATATATATATATATATATATATACATACATACATATATATAGTCAAAAAATAGTAAATTCAAGTAGTAAGATGATAAAATGCATGTCCAATAATCAAAAAATAATGGCAACATAAGGAAAACATTAACTCAATGAAAACATCAACTACAATGTCAGCAACTAGCTGGAACTTTTTCACATAATAATCAATAGCTTCAGAATCATTTTCTTTTCTAGCCCAGTAAGAAATAGTAATAGCCTTTCTGTGTTTGTTTTCAAGTTTTTCTATTCTGCTATTGTGCAAGACTGTCATCGCTGTATCAGAATCATATCATTCATAACTATTATTGATATAGTATGCATTAAATATATATTATATTATAGTATATATTTAATATATACTATAACATAGTATATATTAAATATATAATATACTATAAATTTAATATACTAGAAATAGTATATTAAATTTAATATACTAGAAATAGTATATTAAATTTAATATACTATAAATATATTATGTATATATTTTTAGACAAATATTAGTATATTACTAATATATGATATATTCTAAATACATAAAAAGCAATATTATATTATCATATGATATAAATCTTCTTAAAAATGTAATAATGTGATTAAACTGAGCAAAAAACATGTATTATTGATTTGAAATATAATAAAAATGTTATTTTTACATTGATACTTTATAAATGTAATATTAGTTCTTTATATCACATAAATTTTTTAATAATAATTATTATTGGCTTATAAAAACGAATATGAATTTTCTTGTAATAATTATCTTGGAAGTTGTTTTAACTATATAGGTTCCTTTTCTTTATAAATTTATTTATTTAATACTCCACAATACTCAAAATAGCTACCTAGTCAGTTCAGCAAGATATATATATATATATATATATATATATATATATATATATATATATATATATATATATATATATATATATATATATATATATATATATAAACTATAATAGCATATTTTTATTTTTTTATTTAACTAACATACATAATAATGTATAGGCTCATTTAATTACTTAATTAAAAAATGATGAAGTATAAAAAACATTTAAAGTTGAAAATAGTTTTGATCTTTACTAGTGTGATTCTATCGCTGAGTTTCTTGAATGTGATCAATCGCTTTTTGATACAAATGTAGCAAAAAAAGTGGTATATTTTTTATTATGGTTGAATGTTTAGTTTTCTTTATAAGGGTAAATTACTATCATAAATTACATAACAATTTTTGATCTGTAACTATATACGTGTTGCACAATTTACATATACACAATACTATCTAATTGATCAAAACAGTAATGAATTATTCTATCATCAATATAACTTGCACTAAATTATCACTTATACTAGTGTTATTTTTTGAATTTAGAAATAGAAGTTATTAAATGTTGGTGACTCATCATGCAGTGCAGTTGAGAAGAGCATGCTTTCAAAGTATAATTTTTCAATAAAATGAGCATTTTTAATACTATCATTTTATATGTGTGTGTGTTATATTTCGCTCCTTTTTCTTAATAATCAGTGCTATTTTTATTGTGAAAAAGTTATATGTTTTGTCGCTTTTTCATAATAATTGCTAATGTCCTAATAACTGCATAAACTAGCATAAAGCAACCCATAATTCGGCTTATGATCGGTCTGTTACATAATTAATTTAATAATGAATCAATTTAACTATATTTAAGTTTAATTGGTGAAAAACAAATAAAATTTTAATTAAAAAAGACCAAAACAAATCAAATATACAACTTTGAATATTATTATAAAAAAAATTACAAATTAAAAAAAATAAATTACAAAATTAAAAAAAATAAAAATAAAAAAAAACCACCGAAGAAAAACCAGCAACAAAAAAGTTGTAAATATCTTTACTGATAGAAGACATTTATAATCTTTTGATTGCTGTTTTTTCTTTGGTGTCTCCCAACACCCCGGTATAAATGAGCCTTCCATTTAAAGGAGGGCTCTTCCATACCGCTATTACTACGCCACTTATTGAAGGATTTACTCAAAATATAAAACATAACCGTACCATTTTCACAGGATGAAGAGGATGCTAAAAATATTATAGAAAAAAAATATTGAGTGTAAAAAAGATTAAACATGTGAAAAATGTTATTTTAATAAAAATATGAGTAAAACGCGAACAGTTTAAAAATTTCATATTTATATTAAATAATTCTTTCACCTATTGCACATATTTCTCCATAGAAAATATCTAAAATTTAAAACACAGCCCTACCAGTTATGCTTCTACCAGACACTTGAGACAAAAAATATACCTCAGAATAATTGATAAAATAATATTTACATATAAATAAATACATAACTATAATTTTTTTTTACCTATTACCCTCATTTTCTCCATAAAGCTGTCTAAAGTAAGAAAAAAGATAACTGAAGCTAAAACTAACTAAAAGTAAACTAAAAATAACTATATACTAAACCAAAACTATAAACCAAAATAAACTTTAAATCTTAATATCTGTGCCTCAGAAGACAAAGGTCGGTTGTCCAGTTTTTTGTGTTATGTATGAGACCTTTTTAGTTTTTTCAGTATCTAGAGAGGTATAAAGACTGTTGTCTTACGACAATGTGAAACAAAGTTAGGTCAATATAAAAGGTCTGGTGTCTCCACAATGTTTAAAGGGAAAACGTCTGTTGTCCAGAAATAACTTTTCACTTTTTTTTATTTAGCTTTTTATTTATTTTTTTTCAAAGATATATTTCATGTGCCTCAAGACAAATTAGATAAAACACGAAAGAAATTACGTAAATTAACCATCAAGAATGCGGCAATAAAGACTAATTATTTTACTATTTTCTCTCTCCTGGACAATTTCTAAAATGTGACAAGCGACCTTTGACTTCTGAGGTACAGATATAAATGCTTCATTTATTTAACTATACTAATCATATAATTTATACTTAGTTCCAACTCTCCTACAAGAAAAAATAAAGCGAAGCTAAAGTACTTAAAGTTTCAAAATTCCAGATACAGTTTAAATAAACAAATTTCTATTAACAAATATCTAATAGCAAAAACACTGACTTATTTCACTTTTTAATTCTGTGTCTAAACAATAAAAGCACTTAAATGTACAGACGTTAAAATATCTACATAACTTTTTTATGATAAATTCGTTTAACAGAAAATATATATTTAGCCTTATATAAACATATTTAAACACATTTATAAAACAATTATATAACACATATTAACACATAAACAAACAATAAAAAACACTTAACATTATTATAAAAACACATTGATAAAATAACTATAAAGCACATATTACCACATACACATACTTATCAAAAAAGCAAATATGCAAACAATAAACATATATAATTTGAACTGTGCAAACAAAAGTTTTAAAAATGACATAAGAAAATTTAAAAAGATTCAAAGTGAACAAAATAGAAATATATATATATATATATATATATATATATATATATATATATATATATATATATATATATATATATATATATATACAAACAATGCTCTTTCCCTGTTTTAAAGCCGATGTCGGGCCGAGCTCGGCTGCCGACATCGGACCGCCATCGTTTTTGTCCGTACGGATCAATGTCGGTCCAACATCGGCTAGCCCCCCAAACAATCGACGCGATACCGCTTATATCATCGGCTGGCCGATCTGGCCCCGACACGATTCTGTAAGGAAATCATGTAAGATAACTACGGAAAAAAGGATAAACCAACTGAAGTATATTTAAAGCATGAATATAAAATAAAATTATATATTCTATTTAAATAAATAAATCTGGATCAGTTGAATCATCAAACAAATTTGATTGGGTGAACTTCCAACATTTTTTGTTTACTGACAATTCACTGTGTGCATCTAAAAAATGGTATAAAATTAAATGTTCACATATCAATAATATATGTAAATGTATTGTTGATATTTGTCATAGTAAAATAATATAATTCACAAAGTAGATTTCAACTTAGAAACGTAAAAATCAACGTAGTCTCTACTTTCGATTTCAGAGAACAAAGCAATTATTTTATATTTCTAATATAAAAATTAATACATTTCTAATTAAATAAAAAGTAACTTGGGATTTTTGGATCAGGATGAGAATCGTTCAAAATTTATCTTTGGCATTGTTTAATTTATTGCATTCAATAGCCCCTATAAAAATTAAATATATATCTATGCGTGTGTATATATATATATATATATATATATATATATATATATATATATATATATATATATATATATATATATATATATATATATATATATATATATATATATATATATATACAGCGTGGAAAATAACGGGCGGTCAACGGTCACTGACCGCCCGAAATGACTGAAATTGCTATTTTGACCTCTCAAAACAAATTCTTCCCGGTCAAGGTTGACCGGTTGAAAAAAAAAGAGTTTTATAAAATGTAAATCTTTGAAAAAAGCTTTTAAAATAATTTTATCCTTTGTACGCTACTTTAAATCGCTTCGTTAGTGAGTATTATAAATGACGTAAACTATTAATGTTTTTTTGCTTCACTTATCAAGACTAATTTCATTTTAGTGGTGGTGAAATCCATAACTGCTTTTTTCATAAATGATTGAAGTTCTTATTTTATTATTGTTTTAATAATAATATAATATTAACTAAGAACATTTTTTTATTCCTACATTTTATTTATATTTTCTTTACATCATTTTACTTATTTTTCTTTTTTTCTACCTTTTGCTTTTAAATTTTACCTTTTGCTGCCAATTGCAATGAAAAAATACCTTTATTTTTTATTTTTAGTTTAATTTATCCGTATCGACTAAAAGCCGCACACCAAGCCCTTCTGTGATGAAAATAAATTTCTTAGATTTCAATTAGTTAACACTCCGGAAAATAGAAAGTTCGTATTTGAAATTGTCGAGGTTCTTATGTTCTCTATTTTAAAGACTCTTGGTTCGGTTGACGCTGAGTGACTGAGAAGTTAACTTTAATATTTAGATAAATTTAAAATTACCAAATGCGCGTTTGCTTTTTTTTTTCTACTATTAAAATTTAAAAAATATATATACTGTAGTATAAAGTTTCGTTTTAAGTAACTTAAATAATTTTGATAGTAATTCATAAAACGATTGTCATGATTTTATTAAATATTAGTTCAGCATCTGCCGACGAGAGGCATTAACATTATTATCAACTAAATAACATTAATAGTTTATAAAATGATTTTAAATAAAAATGAATGAAAGATATAAAATGATACAAATGAGATATAAAATGTGCAATCATTTTTCTTTTTCAACGTCGGTAACGACTGAAGTTCTTATTTAACCATTATTTAAAATCAATGTATGTAGCTACGAACATTTTCTCCTTTTTTTTCATTCATTTTTCTCGTAACCTTTTCCCTCAATTTCTGAAGTCATAGCAATGAATGAGTTTTTTTAAATAAGTTTCAAATTAACAATTGCGAATTTGAACATTTTTTATATTACTAAATTGTAAGAGAATCGTCAAACATCAGCACTTCAAAATGGAGGCGACTAAAAAGAGACAAACAACACTTTCATTTTTAACACAAGCAGGATCGGAATTAAAACCACCTGTTGAAAAGAAGAAAAAACTCAATAGTAGAAAATTACAGCTAACAACAGCTCAAAAATGGGTAAACACTACTCTTGCAAAATATAATGCAAATGAATGGCTAGAGATATTATATAATGGAAACTATGTTACAGCATTACAATGCACTGTATGTCGTCAGTATACTAAACAAATTGATATTTATAAAGGATATACGCCAGAATGGGGAAACGATGAAGGTAGTTGTAGGATACAGCACAGTGCCGCAGTTGATCATGCAAATGGTTTGCCACATCAAAGAGCCTACGAATTAGCAATGAAAAGTAAAGGAATGGATGTAAGCGAACGAAATGATAAATTAAGCAACCTGCAGAAAGAAATGCGGCAAACTGATATTTTATCGGGCCTGAAAACCATGACCACGAAAGATCTAAATTTAACAAAAAAAAAATTTGAGTTAGCATACTTTATTGCCAAAGAAGAGCTTCCGCTTAGCGTATACCCTAAAATACTACGTTTGGAAGAAAATCATGGTGTAGAGTTTGGCCAAGCATATAGAAATAAAATAACTTGTGGAACTTTTATTGATTACATTGGATTGAGTTTGTCAAATATTCTCAGAAATAAGTTGAAAACACGAAATTACTTCAGTATTTTAATTGATGCATCAACAGATGTATCTGCAATTGAAAAAGAAGCTATATTTATTATCAGTTTCGATCCTACTCCAATAGGAAAGACCGAGATATGCGTTGAGTGTTCTTTTCTTTTTATTTCTGATCTTGAACATGGAACATCTGAAGGAGTTTTCAATAAAAATAGTCAATCCCTTGAATCAGAAGGTATCGAAAATTTTAAAACTAAATTAGTTGGTTTTGGTGCTGATGGCGCAGCTGTAAATAGAGGAAGTAGAACAAGTGTAAATGTATTACTTCAGAAAGAAATTCCATGGGTAACTTTTGGTTGGTGTGTTGCACATCGCCTTGAGTTAGCGTTAAAAAATAAATTTGCACAAATGAAAGCGTTTAATGATGTCAATAACATCATTTTGAAAATGTATAACATTTATAAAAAATCCCCCAAAAAGTTACGACAGTTAGGAAACCTTGTTGCCATCCTTGAAGAGGGTAATTCATTTGACATTGCAGGTATTCGCCCCAAAAAAGCATCAGGTATATTGGATTTTTTTTTCAATTTTAACTATAAAAAATACTTTATAAAATAATATACTTTATTAGATGCTGGTTTTTTATACAAAAGTTCTTTATAAAACAGTATTTTGAGCAATAAAAACTTTTTATAAAATAAAATACTTGTGCAATAATAAATAGGAACACGATGGATTGCACATAAAATTCAAGCACTTGAGATGATCTTAGACAAATATAGAGTATATATGAAACATCTCGAAAACATGACTGCAGATTTCAGTTTTACTCAAGCAGAAAGAGCAAAGTTTAAAGGGTATCATCAGCAATGGAATCATGGACGAATACCGCTTTATATAGCATTATTCATAGAAGTTTTATCGCCAGCAAAGTTGTTATCTTTATCTTTTCAAAGCAACGATATTGATTCCGTAGCATCATCTGGATTTATTGAACAAACTAAAAAACAGTTAAGTCGCTTGAAGAAAAAAGAATTTAATGATTTACCAACTGTCAAACGTTTCCTTGCAAAAGTAAAAAACAACACTGGTAAGTATTCATTCCAGGATGTTGAGCTTCATGACTTTACAAACGCACTAACTTTAGTTAAGAATTCGAAATCAATGATTGTATCGTTAATTGCCGAATCCATAGAAGAGCGTTTGGAAACACAAAATACAGTTCCTGATATGTATGGAATGTTAATCCTAAACACTGGTAGCTGGTTTCAAAATAACACCAATAATTCATTTGCTGATGATAACATCGAAAAATTGTATGACTTTTATAATATGCCGTTACGTAATGCTGGCTTCACTGGGAGTGTAAATAATATGTTAGATGCTTGGCATAACTTAGTTGATTACACTGTCAAATATTTGGCACCAGATAAAACTGAGTACCGTAAAGTATGGTATCAAATTTTTTCGAGTTCTATGAAAAAAGATTGGAGTCCAGTTCTACTTCTTGTTGAATTGTTGTTCGTATTGCCTGTTTCGAATGGAAAGGTTGAGCGTCTTTTTTCTCTTATGAATAGAATTAAAACTGACACAAGAAATCGCTTAACTGAAAAACGGCTCAATAATTTAATTCGGGTGTGTACTGATGAAACAAATAGTGGAGAATTTGATGTGAATCCTGCCATTGAATTATGGGCCGAAGATACGTTGCGAAGGCCTACACAAGAAAGTCGAAAAACTTATTCAAAAAAAGAAAAGAAAAAAACAACTATAAAAACATTAATTGATTTAGAATCGTCATCAGACGAGTCTTTAGATTTAAAATTGTCTTTCGATGAAACTTTGGATAATGAATCAGATGAAACGTATATCTAAAAACATCTTTAAAAAAACATTTTTAAGTTATATAAAACTTTGTTTTTTGTAACTTAGGCAATTATTATAGTTGTATCACATAAAACGATACTTGATTAAGTATTCAGTTTAAATTTTTTTGATATAACATAAAAATGTGTATTTTTTATTTTTTTAAAAAATAGAATACAAATAAAAAAGGAATACGAGTTCGTTCATTTTAAAGTATCAAGTAATTCGTCATGCAAATGTAATTGCTACGTTAAAAATTTAAACCAAAATAAAAATTAAAATTTTGACCGCCCAATAAAAACAACTGACCGTCAATTTTATGTATTAGCCGGTCAGTTTGACCGCTCGCCTTTGATTTCTTATTTTCCACGCTGTATATATATATATATATATATATATATATATATATATATATATATATACAAGCTTTTAAAATGTTTTGGATCAGGTTGCATCCTTTTTTTCCATGGATTTGTGTTTTGAATTATCACATTCAAAACACCTAAATAAGTTGACTTTATGCAGCTTTAATGGCTAAATGCACCCATCAAGAACTTATAGAAAATATTGGAAATATTCATACTAAGGATTCTTAAATACAAATATATAAATACATAGGGATATTGTTATATATAGCATTTTTTTAAATAATAATGATTTCAAATAAACAATTGAAACAACATTTCACAAAATAATTATACCTTTAGGATCTTTAGAAGTTCGCCTTGCAGCCCTGCCTCTTCTCTTTTATTCAAATCCTTAAGTCTTTTTACATTTAAATTAATAACTATTTATAAATAAAAAATTAGCATATAATCTATTATAAAAAATAGTTTAAAAACATTATTACTTCATTAACAAAAATTGTTTTACTTAAAAATGTTATACTTACAATTGTTTTAAATTATCATGTTCCAAAGCACCTAAATAAATTTATACACCTAATACATCCTTAATTGCTAAATGCACCCATCAAGAATTTACATAAAATATTGGAAATATTCATACCAGGGGTTCCTACATAACTACATAGAGACATTGTTATATAAAGCATTTTAAAAAATAGTAATGAGTTCAAATAACAATTAAAACAACATTTCACAAAATACTTATACCATTAGGATCTTTAGAATTTCGCCTTGCCGTCCTGTCTCTTCCCTTTTATATTTCAAATCCTAAACTTAGGTATTTTTATTAATAACCATTTATAAATAAAAAATTAACATATTACCTATTATAAAAAAATAATTTTAAAATATTATTACTTTAGTAACATAAAATATTATTACTTAAGTACGAATATTTCCATTGTTTTCTGTTATAAAAATCAATTTAAAACTTATTACTTAAGTAATAACATTTTGAAATTGTTTTTTATAATAGGTAATGAGTTAATTTTTTATTTATAAATAGTGACATATGTAAGCAACTGAAATCAGTTTTATGTAAGTTGAAAGTTAAACTTAAGTTAAGTATCGATGTATAAACGTTGCCATGTAAGATACGAAAAAAGGATTAGGCAATTAAAATATACACATATAAATCAAAATTAAATATATTTTTAAAATAAATTAATTTGAATCTGTTGAATCATCAAATAAATAAGATTGGCTAAACATCCGATGTTTTCTGGGGATTGGTCTTCGTAACTCATGCGCAGCATCTAAAAAAAAGCATAAAGTTAAATTTCAACATATGAATCATAGCGTAGTTAGGTTACTGATGAACAACTTTTATTAAAGGTGACATTATTATTGATGTTGCAACTAATGAAGCGTATGCACCTCCAGCCGAAATCCATAGATTTCCAGCCGAAAGAATATACCTTATTATATTTTTACTAATTAAATAAAAAGTTACTTTGGCATTTTGGATCAGGATGTGCACTGTCACAATCATTTGTATCCATAGCATTATTAAATTTCTTGTATTCAACAGCCCCTATAAAAATTTATATATATATATATATATTATATATATAAATATATATATATATACATACATATATATATATATATATATATATATATATATTATATATATATATATATATATATATATATATATATATATATATATATATATATATATATATATATATATATATATATAAATAGAGAGAGAGAGATGTATCACAAATTAAATAAAAAGTTACTTTGGCATTTTGGATCAGAATGAGCACTGTCATAAGCATTCGCATCCTTGGCAATGCTTAACACCTTGCATTTAACAGACCCTATAAAAATTATATATATATATATATATATATATATATATATATATATATATATATATATATATATATATAAATCAAAAATATTATTTATCTAAAAAAAAATATTACTTTTTAAACGTTTTGGATCAGGTTGCATAGCCTCTTTTTTATCCATGGTTGTGTGTTTTGATCCACCACATTTAAAAGTACCTAAATAAATTGTTTTTATATGTCTTTAAATTCATTGGAAAAACTCTGACCAAGAATTCATACAAACATACATAAATACAAAAACAGTTGCAGATGAAGAGTTTTCAGGGCCCAAGGCTATTTTTAGAGACCCTCTTTGTTACATACAGCTTCTTTTTTTTTAAAGTAATGGTTTTAAATTAACAATTGTAAAAACAATATATCATAAATACTTATACTTTTGGGATCCTTAGGATTTCGCCTAGCAGCCCTGCCACCATTCTTATCCTTAGCATTATACAAAAATCGTGTGATGCGCAACTCAACAGCATTTCAAGTTTCATTTGGAAATTTAGCCAAAATACAGTCCTTTCGAAATTTCTCTAACTTCACTGGAAGTTTTATTTTTCGATTTTTCCCACTTCGATTAATTTGTTTTGCCAAATCAATTGATAAAAGAAGATTTAGCAAACGCTCACTAAGATCATTGGCATCACAGCCACCCTCTTGAAGTAGCCACTAAAATATTTCTTCAGATAAAACAATATCTACATTGGCTAGATCATCAGGTGTACAAAATAAAGGAACTTTTCTTTGTACACTTTCATATGAAGGTATTGCTTTCAGAGTTGAATTTGTCAAATCGTCCAGCCGTTGTGAAATTAAAGCTGATTTTTGCAAAATGACAGCTTGACCATATCGAACAGCTTGCACTGTGTCAGAATCAATGCCTGGATCATTGCGCAAAGAACATTAAGCTCATTGAGCACTGCATGAGTACTATTTGCTTGTGCTTTTTTTGGACCAACTGAAGTTGATGCGGACTTTCAAAGGTTTACACAAATT
Source organism: Hydra vulgaris (assembly GCF_038396675.1). NCBI lineage: Eukaryota > Metazoa > Cnidaria > Hydrozoa > Anthoathecata > Hydridae > Hydra > Hydra vulgaris. Next base: position 42,162,031 of record NC_088931.1, read on the forward strand.
TGAAATGTTAGGAGGTGAAATTTGAGATTGGTTTTTATCAACATGTGGTTTAGAAGAAATTGGGGTAGATATATGCATTGGAACTAATGGTGAAGAACAAATTGGAGATAGTGGCTCACTAATTTTAACATTCAGCGGTTTAAGAAACAGTGCTGTAAAGGCATCAGAGTAAGTTCCACTGGTTAGGTTTTCCAACGGCTACAAAGGTGTGTGTTTATTAGGACGAACTCTAAATAAATTATTAACTGAATTCATTATTAGATTTTTTTTAAAAGAAATTTAAAAAATCATATTTTATAAATATTTGAACTTTATGTATTTCATTAATCTCTGTGCACCAAACTTTTTAACTTTAACTGCATGTCTTAAACTGTTTATAGTTTGGTGACAGCTGTCTTCATTTGGAACAACTTGCAGAAGACATGCATCAAACGGTTCGTCTTTCCACACAGCTTGAATACGCACAATATGATCAATTGGCAATAAATTCCAATCATCAGTTGAGTAGTCTTCATAGTCTAAGAGTATGGTGTCTTGTTCATTTACTATATCCACGTGCGTATCATCAAAATATACTATGTATTTCATCTTAACATTTATATATATGTATATATGTATATATATATATATATATATATATATATATATATATATATATATATATATATATATATATATATATATATACACACACACACACATACAGGGTGTTAGTCAGGAATATTTTTTATATCTGTATTTTGGGAATATTTATTGTCATTGCTCACAAAATATTGAAATTTTTCATCGATATTGGCCCATTACTAATTACTAATTAATTTTAAACAAATTAGAAATTCAATGGTATAAGGGGTGTTTAACATCCTGGTTAACACCCTGACGGGCTTGTTAACACCCAGATTATATTTGTTAATACAATTATTCTCAAATATGTGTTAGTTGCAACAACAACAATAAAAAATAGTTATTGTCAAAAACAGAAATAATAAATTTATTATTAATAAATAATAGAGGAAAATACATAATAAGAAATATACAATAATATAAATGTTACATATTAAGACATAATTTGAATTACAATATGGAATAATGATAAATCTTAGATTATACAGATAAAAAATACACTTATTTACAGGAGCTAAATTGTTCACATGTATTGTAGATTTAAAATAAATATCCATACCAAGAGAAGAAGATTCATAAGGTCTAATTGTATACAGATTTTTATGTAGCTTTAAAATATAACCAGAAACTAAAATTGTTGGGCCACTCAAAACATTTGTAATCAAAATAATTCCTTGTGATGTAATACAACAATTGTCCGGCGGTTTACAATTAAAAGAAAGAGGCATTACTCTTTCAGTTAAAGAATGACTACGGATATTTCTCATATTAATTAAAAGATGAGGAAATATGCTAGACGTAGCTTTAGTTTTACGTTTAAAATAGATAAACAATTTTCAAAACGAAATGTAGAAAAGTAGTCAAGAGGCTGTAATCATTAAATCTGTTGGAACAAAGACAATACACAGCATAATGTAACACCAAAAAATGTTCATAATACTCTGGCAGCAAAATCTTTTTCAACAAAAATGGCCCTAAATATAATTAAAAAAAACAATATTCTGTTGCTTTGTAATGACACAGTTCTGATAAAGGTCTGATTTTACGATGAAATTCAATAGGAATAAATTTAGAAAAGTTCGTCATAATTTCTAATACTCGCAACATTTGGTTTAAGCTTAATTTACAAGGAAGACGTGGATACTGAGAAACTGATGTAAAATAGAAAAAACCTAACTTTTTACAAACGCCAAGGCACACCAGATGCTGGTATTCAGGAGGAAATAAAAAATGTAAACCAATACCGGATACGGCAGCTAAAGGTGATAAAATAATTTGATTATTTTCTTTCATATCACGATAACTAACATCATTACGAATATCACAATTATTTTTTAAATATAAAGTTCGATGTTCAACAGTTTCACCCTCAACTTTACAATGTGAACATCCAAGTTTTGCAGTATGGTACTTGATACTTTGGAGCATTGCTCTTGCAGGTGCATCACAAACAAAAATTATGCTATTGATAACAAACCTTACATTTTTATATACAAAACCTTGAGACTTTAATATTGACAACTCACCACACAAATCTGTTATCAGAGTAAACAAATCAGGTTTTACAGTACCACAAAAAACGGATACTGGTAATGGAGATTTGCTTTTAAACTGTAGAATATACAAGAGTATTGGCCATGCATAAAGCCCAGAGCTTTTAAAAAGTGACAAACCATCTACATTGAAAATGAAATCTATAGTTGATGAAACATTAGAAATACCTTTGTCAATACAGTACTTCAAATTTTCAATAATTGAAAAAAAAAATGTCTTTTTTGGGCTCTGAAGCCTGATTATCACTAGAGTCTTTATACGTATTTTGCTCAAAATCTTCTGATTCTGAATGCATGCAATCTTCTTCATTTAAATATAAATCACTATCTGAATAATTTAAATTATTTTAATTGTTATCAAAACAAACATCAGATATAGAAAAATCGATAGGGAACAGGTTATCACTGTTAACTTGTGTACTACGATTTTTGTCTTAAAAAAAAGTTAAATTACACTATAGATATACAGTATAAAGTAAACTATACAGATAAACTACAACATTATATTTTTATATCATCAACCTTAAATGATATCAAACTTTGTTATAATGATATAAAACTTGAATTATTTGTATATTTATACTAAAGTTTCATATTATTTATATATAAATGATTTGTATTTTTATTATTATTTTTATTGATATTATTAAATAATTATTTAATATTATTTACCGAGAATTTTTGTAAAAAAGAATGACAATTCCGAATTTGCCCTTCGCCTATCAGAGCGATTTGATGCCATCAATAACGATTTGATGGCTTAATAACACCACAAAATTATAAGATATTTTGTCAACTAAAATACTCGAACTAAAAAGATTTTATTTGTTTCAATATTGAATAATTATGGTTAAACAATTTGAATAATTATATCATAAAATAGCAAGCAACTCGTAAAATATTTTATATAAATTGGTCATTATCAATTGTGGTATTAAGAAATATGTGAGAGGTCAGTAATTACATGTTTTATTGATGCTCCCGGTACTAATTCTCATTTAAATCTCATCTAAGAGAGAGAGAGAGAGAGAGTGGGAGAGAAAGAAAGTGTTTCCAAAGCAGCATATTAAAAAAGTAAAAGACACGCAATAAATAATATTAACTGGTTTTATTACCAGTATACAAAACTATTTTTACCTTTATTATTTGAAGTTCTAGCTTCTCTCTAACTGTTGACTAATGACTAATAGAGTAAATTTCATATCATTAAATTTACAAAATTAAAACCATGTTTCAACAGTAAGCAAACTAATCAAGTGATGACAAAGGCAACTAAAAAAAAGAACATAATTATGTTTGAATTTATAAAAAAAATTTAAAATCATTTTAATTTAAAACTGTTATCTATAAATAGTGATACTATAAATAGTAAAATTCATTTTTAGTAGTGTTCTAAAGTGTTTAAAATCAAATAAACAAACATTAATACTGTTTGACACCGAATTCTGGCAAGTTTTCTGCTTGCCGAGCAGCATATTTTATATTTCAACAATGACTAATTTCACCTTGCCTGGCTCTATCTGTTTCATTTGGACAACAATTTTTTTTGTCTATTAGAATTTACACAAATAAATTCTTTGCCTTTTTATAGCCACTTAAATTTCACTCTATTCTTTAAACATACTACCAGTAATATTACTATTGTTAAAATTGGATAATAAATAAATGTAAAAGAATCTTTAATTCCAATTAAAGACTATATTTTAACTTAAGATTAATTGAAATCCATGTCTTTTTTTTAAGTATATAAACAGAAAAGCAATAGTATGAACAGAAAAGCAAAAAACCTGGAACAAACATTTCTTTTATTAAAACTACTATATTTAAACAAATTAAATTAAATAAAGCTCTAGAACTTCCTACATTGTTAATGGCAAAACTACAAAACGTCCTGGTCTAATATTATGATCATTTCCAAGGTTGTTTACATGTTTGTGTAAGGCATCATACTGCTCGCTTCTCTGTTTAGGTTAATTGTCGAACTGAAAGTCTATAATTGTAATACTAAGATAATGTAACATGATTTCTAACCAATATAGCACATTCAGGGTTGTGAACCATTTGATTATGCTAACCAGCATCACCCCTTGAAAAAAATAAAAGCATAAGATCTAAGTTGGCAAACATACTTGATGTAGTTTTAAAAGGATGACCTCTTGGGCAAATAACAACTTACCTGGAGGCAGGTGGAGCACCATCTTTGCCAACATATACAACTGCAACGATAGCACTGTGAAAGGAGATTATAGCAACGTCTATCTTGCCCTTCAAGTAAAGTCGTTTTTATAACTGAGACTGAGCAACCTTCTATAGCTGTTCGGCAAATTTCTTCATCTTCCACTTCAGCTATGTTTTTAAATGCAGGAGAAATTGGGTTCTCTTCAATAATAAAATTTTGCAATCGAAACGTTAAACTATTTAAGCAAAGATCATTACCACATTACCGAATTTTAAAATTTACTGCTGAAAGTGGATCATAGATGTATAGTTGACAATGTCGGCGGAACATCTTGATTTGGCCTAAGATTACATATACAATACTTTTATGACTTTAAAATATATATATATATATATATATATATATATATATATATATATATATATATATATATATATATATATCTATCAGCTAGGAGATGTTTGAAAAAAAAATTAACTTAGCTTTAGATTTATCAGATGATGTATTATGTACAAAATAAATACATCATCTGATAAACCTAAAATAAAAAATGTAATGAATAAGTAAGTAAGAAAAACATTACATACAAAAAATTAAAGTCAATGTACCTTATAGAGAAAAACTGTTGATTTACCAGAGTGGTACTTGTTATTTTTCTAAATTTTCTAAAAAAGAACAAAAATAGTTAATAGCATCATAGAAAATTTCAAAGTAGTAATAACCAATTTTATGGAAATAGCATTAGTATAACTTTTTTTGTTGCATAAAAAATAATTAGGCCTCATCCATGCCCCTATTTTCCTTCTAAAAAATAAAATATAAGCTCAATAAAAACAAAACTGCTAAAAAAAACAAAAAAACAAAGCTAAAAGAAAAACTAAAGCAAACAAAATGTAAAGGATTTTAAAAATTAAAAAGAGTGACCCTTTTCCATCTAATAAAAATGTTGTATATAAGTTGCTATTTTCTATACTTACTTTAATTATAATATGATCTTAATGATAGTTATTCATCTTAATATGATTCTTTATGTAATATATCTAAACCAATAAATAATAATTAAATTTTAAAAGTTTTAACTCCCATAAGAAATTTTTCTCCAATGACCGCGTGCATTTGGAGAACGCGCTCTTTCAAAGCCTTTCAAAGTAACTAATGAAATGACGTTAAACACTAAATGTTTCTGTAGCAATTATATTATACATACATATATATATATATATATATATATATATATATATATATATATATATATATATATATATATATATATATATATATATATATACATGTATATCCTTAGAGTCCAGACAGCGTCATAGTTAATGTGTTGGGAGAAAACATTGAACAAAACGCATAAAACTTATAAATGCGTTATGTACAATACAAAACAGGTTATTAACGCGGGTTTGTAAATCCCCTCCCCCCTCCTCCAAAACACAAACTATGATGAAGTTGCGACTCTAAGGATATATATATATATATATGGAGCTATTTTTTAGTGAAAACATATGAAAACCAAAATTTTCATTATAATATATATAGTATATTTTATAAATAAACCTCTACAACTTCCTTGGTACAACAACTGGATTATGATTAATAACAACTCTGTAAACATGTAAATCTTAATAAATTATAAACTTAAATAAAAATGTATAAAAATGATTAATGCTATATTAAATATAGAAAAACAAACATATAATAACACAATTATATCCTAAACCACAAATCATTCATGCAAGAGAAATTATTATACATTTATTGAAAAGCCAGAAACATTTTTTTCAAAGAGCAAAGGTTTTAACAATACTATAAGATAAATTTTATTTATAACAAAATGTTGTCATGGCTTTTATCCCAATTATTAAAAGCATGTGAAAGCATGAAACTACCCATAAATATCTTTTAATGCTAGACCCCATCTAAGAATTATAGAACTCTATATTTTCAATATTATCATCTATAACACGAAGCTTTAAATTTAAAAGTACAATTTAAAAAAAGATTACAATAAATTAATTATTTAACAAAATTTTAAAAAGATTTTATATCACTTATCATTTCAAGCTACTAAACATTATCTACCTAATGTCTACTTAAACATTTTGAACTTGTACCATGAAAGGTCGTGACTTCTTTAAGAAAACACTTGGTTAAGAAAAGTCTGGAAGCTACTTAAAACTAAGAAATAGTGTATTTTACAGAGTACAGAACCATAACTAATATCGAACAATAGGCGTAACTATGCGCACTAATAATAATAATAATATTCACTGAGCTGTTTATATTAAGAAACAAAAGCAGCGAGTTCTAGTAATGAAACTACCTAATAATCGTTTTTAACAACAAACACTAACATAAAGATAAGCCAAAGGTAACAACATTACGCAAAAAATTATCAAAGATAATGTTATGTATTTTCAGAATAGTTATATTGAAGGCAGGCCCGGTTCTAACAGTTTCTATGTGTAGGTGAGATGCAAATTTGCCGCCGCAAAAATTAAAAATGCAATAATTTCAAACTTTAAATATTTTTATTTTATTACGAAAAATTACACAAAAACAAAGTAAATAAAAAAACTGAATTTATACAAAAATAAAAAACAAAACAAATTCCATTCATGAAAAAATAAAAAACAAATCGTAATTAAAAGTGAATTTTCCTAGCTTTTAATTCTGCAAAATCTTTAACCAAATCTCAAGTTCTTTCAAGAACTTGTCGCCAATGTTGAGTTTCAGATTGAATTATTTTCTAATAATTCAATCTGAAACTCAATATAATAATAATAATAATAATAACAATAATAATAATAATAATAATAATAATAATAAGTTTATTCAAATACATGAAAAAGAAAACGAAAAAACAAACTTTAACTACTTACTTATAAAAATTATTGTTAGACAAATATTATTCAATTTATAAAAGGGTATAATAATTTTTTTTTTTTTCAAAGTTAAAGTTCGTTTAATAATATACTTTTATAACAATTTACAATAGATATCTCAAAGATAACTTCAATAAAATTTTTAAGTAAGTTTCTTAAGAATATTCTGGAACTTTAATTTGCTTAGTCAGCGTATTTTATGAACCAATAGAATTCGTTTGTTTGTATATTTGGCGGTTTGCTAACATCCATCCCTGAAAAAGAAAAAAGAAACTTTTTTTTACTGTTTCTTCTTCGCCAAATCCCAAATGTAAAACATGTATACAAACAAACGCTTTTATTACTATATTATTTATTTGAAAAAATTAGTATGTATTAAAGTTCCCGTAAAAAACAACGCCGCCTAAGCAAAAAATTTGTGGACAAATAGGAAATGTTATAATCTACAAAATCCATAACTTTAAATTATAAAAATGGAGTGAGTACGTAGAAGAACTTGGAAATTTTTAAAAAAAATAAAATAATTTCTTGTTACAAAAAAAAAAATTAAAAAAATTTTTTTTTTTTGGGAAAACACAAAATAAATTAAGAAAATGCCGCTCTAGAAAAGTGCCGCCGTCGGCTGTCGCCGACGTCGCCTACGCTTAAAACCGGGCCTGATTGAAGGCTTGACAACACTTAGACCTAAAGCAGTAACACTGCTCGACTGGTAAGGTTCATGAATCTTGCTCTAGATTTATATCTCAAATATATTGTGTTTTATAGTTATACTAACTAACCAAACACAATACTTTTTTTAATGTTATATAACATATAAACCCAACCCCCCCTCCTTCAACAATCATGTACACATTAGATAAAATACATTTCATGCTATTATAAAAACACATTTATAAAACAGCTATATAACATATATCATACACGTATTTATCAAAAACTTTTTTTTAACTTTGAGCATAATATAAGCATATATGCAAACCTTTAACAACTATAAAACAACATTTATTAGCATCAATTATTTTTAATGTAACATAAAATGCAGACTACAATTCACGGCGGACGTGTAATCGGCGCACCCCCCCCCCCCCTAAATTCGGTAACTACCGACAATTTACGAGTGTGATTTGTTTCAAAATCTATTGGTTAATAAAAAATGAAATGATTGGTTGAAAATAGTTTCGGAATTTGGAAATTCCGAAATCACGTTTTATATCACTCCATGTTAACTTCTCAACGCTTTGAAGATGTCTCCTCTTACACATTTTATTGAACTAATAAATGAGGAAAATTTAATAAGATTTCTCCAGCACTACAGATTAATGGATATTCAGAAATTTTGTGAATGCGGACATGCTATGAATGTTCAAAAGTATAATCGCTGTCAGGTAAATGTTTTTAAGTATTAACTCATACTTAAATTGCGAAAAATAAATAATGAAGCCTTTAAAAAATTATCTTTAGTTGAGCTGTTAGAGCGTTTATATTAGCTTATATTATGTTTGTATTAGTTTATATTAATCTTTGTTTGAGCTTTGTTAATCTTTATTTTTAGTAAAGATTAAAGCTAAAATAATATTTAAGCTTTGTTTAATTATCTAAATATTTTAAATAAAGAATAAACAAAGCTTAAATACTATTTAAGCTTTGTTTATCTTTATTTAGGCTTGAGCAATATTTTATTAGCTTTGCTAATCTTTTTTTGAACTTGAGTAATCTTTATATTAGCTTTGTTAATCCTTATTTAAACTTTGGGAATGTTTACTATCACAAAAACATTAAATAAACTTTCATTAAGCTTAGTTTTGAATTTTTTTTGTGTGTTTATTTTACAACAAAATAAGCTTTTTTAAGCTTTGAGTTTTTATTATTTGTAGTCAATATCAGAATAAGATTTATCAAATTTACTTTTCATTTAGGACAAACATATTTGGAGGTGTTGTAAATGCAAGAAGACAAAGACAATTAGAAGTGGCTTTTTTCAAATTTGTTCATCACTAGATATAAGTAGTATTCTTCAACTTATGTTTTTATGGATTGCGGAGGTGTTTGTCACAACAGCCAGCGATATAGTTGGTATTTGCAAAAATACATCAATTCAGTGGTATCAATAGACATTTCCTTTAGAGACATGTTCCTTTAAAATAATTTATGTTCCTGATAGAAATCAGTTAGGTGGTCCTGGCCATGTTGAAATTGATGAATCGTTAATGTTTAAAAAGAAGGATAATGTAGGCCATGTCGTTGAACAACACTGGATATTTGGAGCATATGATCTAATGACTAAAAAGGGATATTTAACACGTGTGGAGGATAGATCTGCTGCAACATTGGTTCCATTAATTCAAAGATGGATGACTGTTGGGTCTACAATTCCTTCAGATCAATGGGCTGCCTACAATAATTTGAATAACATAGATTTTAACCATCTCACAGTAAATCACACAACCAACTTTGTTGATCCTGTAACACAAGCAACATCAAACCATGTTGAGGCTTTTTGGAGTCGAATAAAGCAAAGATTGAAATTTGTTTGCGGGTCACAAGGTGATTTGAAGTGGAGTCAACTTGATGAAGCAATATACAGAGAGTATTTTGCTTTTAAAACTGAAAACCTTTGGCAAAACTTTACAATTTTTTTACAACATACACATAACAAGTATCCTCTCTAACAAAACAAGCTGTTTTATTTTATTTACTGAAATTATTTTATTTGAGAGGATACCTATTTGTAGGTTTTTATACTATCTTTGATATAGATTTGTTATCTTTAAATAAATGATATGTAAGCAGAATTTTAAAGTTAGATAGATATTATATATATATATATATATATATATATATATATATATATGTGTGTGTGTGTGTGTGTGTGTGTGTGTGTGTGTGTGTGTGTGTGTGTGTGTGTGTGTGTGTGTGTGTGTGTGTGTGTGTGTATATATATATATAATTTTGAAAAACCTTTATTTAATAGTAAATATTTCTTTTTAGTTTTAAGCAAGCTTTAAAATACTACTAGTAATAATATTATAAAATATTTTGTTAACAAGTTCTTTTTTGTAAATAAGTTGTTTTATCTCGCATCTTTGTGATAAAGAAATGCCACTTTTTTTTTGTTGTAAGTTTATTAGATAACTTTTTTTTATGTTCAATTTCGCTATATTTTATTAAAGTATATAAAGTTAATAAAACAGTGTTTTGTTTTTGTCGATTTTTTTCCTTCCGTACTTTAAGTAAACATTACAAACTAAATTGTACTTGTAAATAACTCCGTACCGCAAGTAAACTAAATCCTAAATCACACTCGTAAATTGTCGGTAGTTACCGAATTTAGGGGGGAGGGGGGGGTGCGGTGCGGCGATTACACGTCCGCCCAATTCACAACGTTGTAATGAAAAAGATGAAACCATTTAAGAATTAAAAATTTCTAATAAATTCAGATACCTTGAAATGAAGCATAACACAACATTCTTTTGACAAATTCCAGAAGAATAAGAATATAAAATATACACAAAGTCATACAGTGAAATATAAAATAGATTGAAATAAACGCAAACTTATGTATATAAACTTACATGACCACAAACAACAGTCTTATTTTATTTAACTTTTCATATTAAATACATAAATAAAATTTTATTCTCATTATTCTTTCTACAAAAACTAATCTTAATCAATAAATAAGAAAATGAACTGAACTTACTAAAGAAGCCATCAGCTCCTCTTAACTGCTTTAGAAAATAAAGCAATACTTGCTTAAAATGTTCTAAGAAGACTAACGACAAAACTGAAACAGTTTACTAAAAAAGAAGCATTGTATTAAAAAAACTTTTACCAGCCATTTTAGTTCTAACTTCTAAAAAATGAAAACAGGCTATAAAATTAGAAAAATAAAAACAACCAACAACAAACAAATGATCATTTAAATTTTTATTTTAAACAATGAACAACATCAATTCTTCTTGAAAAAAAAAAAAAATCAGCTCTAATTTGCTTGTTGACCTTACTCGAAAGGCCGCATGGAACATATAACCACGCATGAAAAAGTCTAGAAACTACTTAAAAACTAAGAAATGGTGTATTTTACAAAATACAGAACCATAATTAACAATACGAACAATAGGCGTAACTATGCGCACTAATATTCATTAGCATATTAATATTTAGAAGAAAATACTATGTAAAGGATAGACTATACAACGTAATAACACCACAACTTAATAAGATAATTTATTAACTAAAATACTTGAACTAAAAGGATTTCATTTGTTACAATATTTGAACAATCAAGGGACAATTATAGTTTTTAATTTGTTATCAATTATATCAGAAAATAGCACGCAACTTGTAAGATATTTATTATAAATGGTCATTATCAATTTGTGATATTAAGAAACATGTAATAAGTTTTACTAATTCTCCCTCTAATCTAAGAGAAAGAAATTGTTTTTAAAGCAAAATGTTGAAAAAAGTAAAAAAACACACAATAGATAATAGTAACTGGTTTATATGTTACCAGTAAACAAAAATATTTTTACCTTGATAAAAGATAAACTCCCAGCATTTCTTAATTAAGTTCCGGCTTCTCTCTGACTGTTGACTAATGATTAATAGAGTAAACTTAACATCATATTAAATTTACAAAATTAAAACCATGTTTCAACAGTAAGCAAACTAATCAAGTAATGACAAAGGCAACTTCCAACTCTGATTAGTGGTTGCTTGCAGCCTTGTTGGAAGCGAAGATGATTAAAAAAAAAACTTTAATATAAAAAAAAAAAGAACAACTATGTTTGAAATTATAAAAAAAAAATTGAAATCATTTATTTTATTAACTGTTTGTTTATAATTTGTTGTTATAAACTGTTATTAATCTAAATATTATTATAAATATATATACTATAAATCACTCAATATATTACTACAAATATATAAACAATATTACTATAAATAGAAAAATTCATACTTTGCTTTGTTCTCAAATGTCTAAAGTAAAATGGAATTAACAGACATTAACACTGCTTGACACTGAATTCTCGCAAGTAAGTTATCTGCTCGCTGAGCAGCATTTTTTGCATTTCAACAACGATTAATTTTATCCTACCTAGATCTATCTCTTTTATTTTACAACAACTATTTTTATGTTGCCTATTACCATTTACACTAATAACGTCGAGCCTAATATTATCCAATTCAATTTCACTACTATTATTAAACATATTACCAATAATATTACTATTGTTATAATTGAATAATAAATAAACATAAAACAATCATAAAAGTTGCGATCTTTTCTAATCAAAGACTATTTTTCAACTTAAAATTTATTATAAACCGTAGGATCTAAGTTAGCTGACATTCTCAATAAAACTTTTAAATGGCCTTTTGGGTAAATAACTTCCCCGGAAGCAGGTGAACCATCTCCAATGAGTACAACAGCAACTTCACTAAATATAGTTTGCAACTGAAACATTAAATCATGTAAGCAAAGTTGATTGCAATGCTATTGCTTTCTAAAATTAAATGCTGCAAGTGGGTCAGAGACAGTTGATAATGTTGGCGGAATATCTTGATCTGGTCTAAGATTACCTACACAATGAAAAACTTGAAACACATTTTAAAACATGGTGGCCTATGATTTATAAGTTAAACCACATTATCAGTAAATAAAGAAAATAAAGACAGGCATAATAAATTCTAATATATTTTAAAAAATTGATATTGGAATTATATATAACTTCCTGTAAATCTTGCAGAAATAGTGAAAATAGAAGCAAAACTACCTTTCCATTATGGCAACATAAAAAATGTGTTTCATCAAGAAAATTCTAAGCACAATAATGCTGACAGATCTGGCTCATTTCTCCTTAATAATTATAATCTAGAATAGTATCACTTCTTGCTATACAATATATTCTGATTGTCTAGCAGCATTTCGTACATTTTGAGAATGATTAATCTTGCCTAGGCTATCTCTTTCATTTATGTGATAATTACTTTCAACTCATCTAACCATGATGTTCGAATTTAGGTATAAATTAATTTTTTCTACCAAGCAGCATTTCTTATATTTTGATGACAATTAATATTAGCTTGCCTACTTCTAATCTTTTCACTAAATTATCAATTATTTTTAAGTTGATAGTATTTCTTCTAATAACTTATTTAAGCCTAATATCAACCATCCAAAAAAAAAAAAAGAAATGAAATTAAATAAAAATATCAAAATATTAATAGTCTAAAGTGGTAAACATGTCTACAAAGTGGTACCTCAAAAGATACCTCAAAAAGGTAAATAATATAAAAAAGATAGATAATATCTACAAAAAGATATTATTTGCTAATAAAAACAAAAACACAATGCTAAACCTTACTTGGTTTCTCATCTATAAAACAATTTTATTTAACTATTTAAAAGAAAAAGAAATCAAAATGTCTAATGTTAAGCAATGTATTTAAAAAAAAGAATCTAATGCAAATACTTCAGAATATATATGATATATAAACCTCTACAATTTAACTCATTAGCTTAACCATTGGATCAAAAATTAATAAACATAAATTAAAACAATTTATTACAATTATTATTCAAAATAAAAACCTAACAATCTAATTTATGATTTATTAATATCCATATTTTTTTGGCAATTTCAGTTAGTATATTTTTATTTAAAGTAAAAAAAAATGATAACACCATTTAATAACAAATTTAAAAATCTAAATATATATTCAGATACCTTAAAAAGAAGGATAACACAACATTCTTTTAATAACTTCCAACATAATTTTTTTATTTTCTACTGCTTTTCTCTATTTTCTATTTTACTACTCTCTATACCTTATTTTTTAATCTAAAAGAATATATACATATAGATACAGAGAAATATAAAATATACTGAAATATACGCAAATTTATGTACATACACTTCCATGTCCACAAATAACAGTCTTATTTTATTTAAAGAAAAGGAAACAGGCTATAAAAATTAGAAAAATACAAACAACCAACAACAAACAAGCATTTATTTTTAATTTTATAGTAAAGTTAAACAATGAACAACATCAATTCCTGTTGAAACTAAAAATTTACCAGCTCTAATCGCTTGCAGACCTTGCTTGAAAGACCGCGTGGAGTATTGATACGCGTGTAGAAAAGCAGTATAAAACTACTACTACTAAATTAGCGTATAAGTATTTAGATGCTGCCATTTTTAAAATTTAATGGAAACATTTTCGGTTTTTTATTTGTACTTTTTTGTATTATTGAAATATAAAACAGAACCAAATTGGCTGAACGTCGGCTGAATGTCTGTTAGCCTATTCGTCGGCGAACAGACATATAACCGACGTTCAGCCGATATTGTTTTGTTGAAAACAATGTACTCAACGCCGTTAATGCAAGTTCTCAAACTTTTTTGTCTTGTTTGTTCTCGGTGATAACAAACCTATTTTTTTTCCGGTCTGCAACATTTGTTTTTAAACAATATGATATGTTAAGTTTTAAAAGAAATGTTAAGTTTAAACAATATCTATATATATTGTTTAAAACTTAACATATCTTTTGCGATGGAGTATGAAAATATGTATATATATTTTCTACAAAAAAATAAAAAATACGTATATTCAAATAAAAAATATATATTAATCTATGATAATTTAAAGACCGGAATTTTAGTTAAATAGTTTTATGGCATTATAAAATAGGGATGGCTCATATCACAGTAATGTTTGAATTTTGAGCTTAGACTTTTAAATAAACCTTAAGAGGTTTAACTTTAAAAGTCTAACTAGTCGTATGTCAATTTGTGTGTTCTTCACACTCACACTAATAAAAACTTTCATATAAATTGGAAAAAACAGATTTTAAACTTGAAATAACTAATTTTTTTCGACCTTTAATATGTTTGCAGACATATGACTGGTTAGATATTAAACATATAACTTAAAACTTGTTTGAAAAAGTTGTTCTCTCAGTTTAATGTTTTATCTTCATTGAGAGCAACACTATTTTATACCAAGATATGGTCCATCAACTATAAAGCAAAATTTTATATCTAAATTTGAGTAATTAAAAAAAAATTTAACTTTGTTTGATTTTAGACAAACTAAAGCGCTAGGAGAAAAAAAATTTTTTTTTTCTAAAAATTTTTTGGGGTATAAAAATGCAGCGAAACATAACCTTATTATAAAAACGCAAAATTTGTGTATTTTCCAGTACATGCATTAACCGCGTTGAGCAGCCGATGTTGAACCGATGTTACTAGCTCGGCCCGAGCTAGGCCCAACGTCGGCCTTAACACAGGGTTACCTTTAGATTTTTTTTCTGTACTTTTTTACTGTAATCCTCATAACAAAATTTAACCTTTACATACAATAACATGTGACATGTCATGTCAGTGATGGCAAAAAATTTTAATTTCTTTTTCTAAATTTTCTAAAAAAGAACAAAAATAGTTAATAGCATCACAGAAATTTCAAAGTAGTAATAACCATTTTTATGGAAATAGCATTAGTATAACTTTTTGCATAAAAAATAATTGGTCAAATGAAAAATAAATTTTCTTTCTAAAAAATAAAATAAAAGCTCAATAAAAACAAAACAGCTAAAAAATAATAAAGCTAAAGGAAAAACTAAAACAAATAAAACGTATATGATTTAAAAAATTAAAAGGAGTGATCCTTTCTACTTTATATCTAATAAAAATGTTATATATAAATTGCAAAACTATTTTCTTTACTTACTTCAATTATAAAGTGATCTTAATGATAATTATTTATCCTAATACGATTCTTTATGTAATATTTCTAAACTAATAAATAATAATTAGATTCGAAAGGTAAAAAGTTTTAACTCGCTTAAGAGACCTTTCTCCAATGACCGCGTGCATTTGAGAACGCGCTCTTTCAAAGCCTAGTAACTAATTAAAACTACTTTAAAAAACGAAAGCGAAACGACGTTAAACGTTAAATGTAGCAATTATATTTATGATAAGTATATAAACTTATTTAAGTAAATATACACTTTAGTTTTCCTTTTTTTGTTTGTTTGTTGATAAAAGCTCTACTTAATTTAAAATCTTGATTACTTTTAATTAAAATAACTCTTCTCATATGCCGAAATATTGTATTGAGGAGAAGTTAGTAATAGGAAGCTCTAAACTTTTTTACAGTAACTTTAGAAAAATATTCATTTGAAAATCTAGACTTTGCGTTAATGACTAAAGTTTCATACTTAAAAATGTCTTACATTAAACGCGTGAAGAAGGTGCGCAATTTCTTTTTTGCGTACTTATAGCTTATTAGAAACTTCTCCCCATTTATTTCAAATAAAGACGGAATGAATGTAAGATCTTCCTCCTAGGTAAGAAATTTGGCTCTTTAGTGTTAGATGTGTAGAGTTACATAATCGATTTCTAACACGGATAAAAACTTTGATATTTTTCCTGGTGTTTTTCAAAATTTATAGTTATATAAAGTTTAGATCTTCCTACTAATCCCCCCTCCTCATAAGGATATTTCGTCATGTGAGAAAAGTTATTTTAATTAAAAGTAATCAAGATTTTAAATCAAGAAAAGCTTTTATCAACAACAACAACAACAACAACAAAAAAATTAAAATAAAAGTGTATATTTACTTATATAAAATTATATAATTATTTACAATTATTAGGAAATCTAAAAATATTATCAGTTATTAGGAAATTAGCAATTATTAGGACAAAGCAACAAAACATATAACTTTTTCACAATAGAAAAAGCATTAATTATTAAGAATAAGAAGTAAAATATAGCAACAAAATTAAACAATTTTTCAACAAACTTAGTTTACAAATAAAACAATACAAATTTTTTGCTATAGAAAAGAACAAAAAACATTTTTAATAATAAAACATTTGAAAGTGATTGAAAGATAACTTGCAATCAATTATAAATTATCTAAAATGGAAAAAAAGCAATTATGGTGTGATAAAAGAAGACATTATTTGTAACAAATAGAAAAAAAGCATTTATGATATGATAAAAGAAGTGGCAAACTTGAGGCAGAGAATTCAGGATAAGGACGAACGCTCGTTATGTATAATTTTTTCCATAATGCTACATTAAGCAAAAAAAATGTCCTTTAAAGCATGCCGAGCAGCTTGTTGGCCTCAGAGTTAGCAAGCAGTACATACCTGGATTTTTAATTTGAAGTCGTTGCTAACTATGATTCCTAAATCACGTTCAGATGAGGTCAATGTGCTTTTTATTTAGGCGACCGATGAGTAGACCTTTTACGCCATACTTACGCCATCTTGTATAAATATAAATATATATATATATACATATATACATATATATATATATATATATAAATATATATATATATATATATATATATATATATATATATATATATATATGTATACATGTATATATATATATATGTATACATGTATATATATATACATATATATATATATATATATATATATATATATATATATATATATATATATATATATATATATATATATATATATATATATATATCTGTATACATGTATATATATACATATATATATATATATATATATATATATTATATATATATATATATATATATATATATATATATATATATATATATATATATATATATATATATATATATATATATATGTTTACATGTATATATATATACATATATATATATATATATTATATATATATATATATATATATATATATATATTTTTTTTTTTTTTTTTTTTTTAAACATCTTCGCTTCCAACAAGGCTGCAAGCAGCCACTAATTAAAGTTGGAAGTTACTGTAAGAGAAAAGATGAAGATTGTAGAGCAAGATAACGATTGACGGACGATTTAAAAGATTGCAAATTATATGAATCAGGAAAGCAAGATGAAGGAAGTGAATTCCAAAGAGCTGATGTTCGAGGAAAAAAACTAGACGAATAAGCGTTTTTGGAGCACTTAGGAACAGTCACAGAAAAAGGATGACACTTAATTGAATGACGAGTAACACGAGAATGAATTTTAGTAGATGGCACAAGAGACGCTAGCTCTTTCGAGCAGTGCCCATTATAGTATTTGTAGAAAAGAGAAAGAGAAGCAACATTACGACGATGTGATAATGGTTGAAGGTTGGCTGCAAGAGCAGGTCCAACTCTGTTTACAATGCGTTTTTGCACCTTGTCTAAAAGAGAAATGGCATCATTAGAAGATCCGCCCCAGATATGGCAACAGTATTCCATACAAGGCCGGATTTGAGATTTATAGAGGTAGAGAATAGAATCCAGAGTAAGAAAGTGGCGAGCTCGATAAAGAGATGCAACCTTAGCAGATGCTAATTTTGCAACCGATTTGATATATGGTTTCCAAGAAAGATTGGAAGTAAGAGTTAATCCTAGAAGATGAAGAGTAGGTGACTCATCGAGTACATCACCGTTTATAAATATAGGAAGATCTAAATTATTGCGATAACGATTGGCTGAAAAAAATTGAGTTTTATCTGAATTAAAGTTCACCAGCCACTGTGAGCCCCATGCTGTAGCAGAAGTGAGATCCTTTTCAAGCTCAAATGCCCCCTCCAGGCAATCAGAGGGTGTTGGTTTCTTATCACGACAAGAATAAATGGTAGTATCATCAGCAAACAATGCCACCTTAGATGTGAGAATATCTGGAAGATTGTTAATGTAAATTAAAAAGAGTATAGGGCCAAGGATAGAACCTTGAGGAACCCCTGAAGTTACAGAATAAGAAGAAGAGTGTTGTCCATCGAGGACAACTTTTATGCTACGATTAAAAAGGAAGGATTCAATGATCTTGAAGATGTTTCCGGATACACCATAAGAAGAAAGCTTATGGAGAAGACCAGCATGCCAAACTTTATCAAACGCTTTTGAAATGTCAAGAGCGATGGCCTTAACCTCCCCACCTTCATCTAATGCACGATAAAACCTGTCAGTTATTACTGTTAGCAAATCAGCTGTAGAACGAGAAGATCGAAATCCATATTGATGGTCAGAAAGTAAGTTATTAGATTCAAGATGAGAAATTAAGTGTTAGTTAATTAAAGATTCAAAAACCTTGCTTATGATAGGAAGAAGACTTATGGGACGGTAGTTAGACGAATCAGATCGCTCCCCAGAATTTTTGAAGATAGGGATAACAGATGCGGCTTTCCAGCAGGCTGGAAAACAAGACTCTGATAAGCACTTGTTGAATAGTTTTGAGAGTATAGACGACAGCTCTGGAGAACACTTCTGCAAGACAATAACAGGTATGTTGTCTGGGCCACAAGCTGTAGAAGAGTCTAGACAGGAAATCACTTTAGATACAGATGCTGAAGTGATATGAATGTCAAGCAATGAATCAACCTGTTTGTTGGCAATATCAGGTAGAACGCAACTAGTGGAATCAAGAGATGATATTGATGAAAAGTTTTTAGCAAACAGTTCGGCTTTGTCTTTGAGGTGACAAAGTCTGAACCATACAAGAGAGGTGGAATTATAGATTTGCCCTTATTATTGATATTATTAAAGATTCTCCAGAAGTCACGAGAGCCTATTTTTTGAGATGAGATACGAGATTTCATGACCTGAGAATAGCGGGTTTTGGCGTTAGACAAAACCTTTTACAGTTGTTTCTAGCAGTAATGAAAAGGCGTCTGTTTTCTGGAGAATTGTTTTGCTGATAAATATGGAAGTAACGGTTTCGATTGGCAATCGCAGCAGCACAGTGTGAGGAAAACCATGGAGGAGAGTGAGGCTTGACCTGGAATCGTCGAGAGGGAATAAAAGATTCCATGCCAGCCTGAATCCACGAAGTTATATAAGAAGCACATTTGTCGACAGGAAGTTGAAAGATTTCTACCCAAGGGCCATCACGAAGAAAATCACGGAAAGAATCCCAGTCAGCTTTACTGTAGTTGTAAGAGGTTCGATAGTAGGGGTATTCAGGTGATGAAGAAGAATGAGATATTAGTTTTAAAGAGATCAAACTGTGATCAGAAGCACCTAAGGGTGAATGTGGAGAAACTGAGCACTGACTAGGATCAGAAACAAGACATAAGTCGAGTAGAGAAGGTAAATGATTAGGGTTGTCAGGAAAGCGAGTTGGAAAGTTGACTATTTGAGTTAGGGATTGAGAAAGGCAAAAGTTGTGGGCTTTAATGCCTGCAGAGTCACTGACACTAGAGCCAAGCCATTCAGAGTGGTGAGCATTAAAGTCACCGACAACAACTATATTAGCTGATGAATAAAGAGAGAGGGCTTGGTCAATATGATCAGAAATAACATCAAAAAGTGTACAGTCTTGAGATGAAGGAGATCGATATAGAACAAAGAGAAAGGCAATAGCGTGAAGTGGTGCTAAACAAAAGCACATGAAAGAATAGTCTGTGGATTCAAACCTAGTTTCACGACAAACAGGTGAATTCTTACGAATGTAAATGCCCAGGCCAAGCATGTGGCTATTGGAGTCTTTACGAATCAGAGGAAGATAACCATCAACACTAAGATCACAAGATGAGACAGCCGAACTCAAATTAGTCTCACAAAGAGCAAGTAGGTCTGGTGAACTTTGCAAGAGATAAGACTCAACAGAAGAAAAGTTACTTCGAAGACTACGAATATTAGTGAATGATAGGTTTAGAGAACTTGGTGATGATGATGGTTTTTTGTGTTTTATAGTTTTTGGTACTTTATTCATTTTTAAATTAGATTGAAGAACTTGACTCAAAGCATAGATAGTACTCAGAACACCGTTTAATAGCCCAAGCAATTGCCTCATTGCTACTAATAAACCCTAAGCCGTAACAAAGGGCTCCAAATGTGGCCTCCGCAATGCACACCAAAAGTACAAACAGGGACACCATCCATGCGCAACATGGCACTGTTAATACTTTGATATTTTTCAGCTGTTGATGGAATCAGCCTCTCTGAGAGCTACCACAGAGTTCGGGAAACCTGACTACCAGCCGGCCTCAGAACCATAAAACTGAGTTTTAGAGCTGTACCCTCATAAGGAGATAATAGAATGAGTTGCCTAGTCATAAAAACAGTGACACAAGCAAACCCATGCATTGAGTCAAGAAGATCCAGCATTCAACATCCTAAACTGGAAACAATGTAATAAAAATACATCTGCGCCAGCCTAATAGATGAAGAAGGGGTGCGAGGCTGGTCAACAGATAGAATCTGTTTACCCCTTAAGTCTTTGCCTAGGAGGCCTTCTACAAGACAGTAGCTGGGTGCATTTAACATCTGCCCAAGATGAGTATTTTTATCGAGACACCATCTCTAGCCTTTACTCAACCAAGAGCCCCAAGGCAGGGGGTGTTTTAAATCGGAGTTGGCATCTCCTAGCCTTTGCCTAAAAAGGCGTATCCTACAAGGCAGCAGGACATGAAGCAGATTGTACTGGGTTACATGTTACCAGTAGCAGGATAACCTGATCTGACAATATCTATATCTATATATATATATATATATATATATATATATATATATATATATATATATATACAGTGGCGAAGGAAAGTCGCGAGAGTTAGTGGATGGGGCTAAAAATATATGTTAAAAAGGAAAAAGTTCTTCTATTTCAAATGATACAGCAAAATTGATAAAAATGATCTATTTATTCAGTTATTTATCACATCCAATGTGATTAATCATCTTTTAAAAAAATTAATCATATTTAAAAAAATAGTTAATAGGCCCACATAAAGAAGATAAGAATAGGTCCACTAGAATGGGCCCACCTAAAGAAGAGAAGAAACCAAGAACTATTGTCCTAAAGTTGTTAAATTTTCAAGACAAAACAAAAGTACTCAATGCTACAAAAAACTTGCGAGGAACAGGGATTGATGTTAATGAGGATTTTGCTAAAGAAACGATCGAAAGCCGAAAAAAAGTTGTGGGATCAAGTCAAAAAGCTGCGACTCGAAGGTAAGTATGCAGTAACAAAATATGATAAAAATATTTCTAGAGAATTTTGGGAAGTAAATGTGTTCGTTCTTAAAAAGAACTCCTTTTTAATTTATTTGTTATAACTAATCATGGCTTTAATAAGTGACTTTGAAACTCTTGCCTTTAATTTTTTTGAAACAAAATTTTTTTCATTACACGAAAACTCCGACCCAGATATCAATTATTTTCATGATACAAAAATCGAATGTTCTTACTATTATCCAAATGAGTTAAAGGGGATTCTATTTGAGAATGTTAACAAGGAAAGCAACGCTCAAATTAGAATTCTACACGTAAATATCAGAAGCATTAATTGTAATTTTGAAAAGTTCCAAAATTTACTTGAGGAAACTAAATACTTTTTTAATATCATTTGCTTAACTGAAACTTGGGCTACCTCAAACGACACTAATAAAAATTATAATTTTTATCTTTCTCATTTTGAAATGATTTCTTTTGAAAGGCAAATAAATAAGCGGGGTGGTGGAGTTCTAATTTACGTTCATGAAAATATTAGGCATTGCAGTAGAAATGATCTTTGCGTTTCTGACAGCGATGGAGAAATATTAACAATTGAGATTATTAATGAACGAACAAAAAACATTTTAGTTAGCTGTAGTTATCGACCGCCAGATAACGTGAGCGAGAACTCAAGCATGTTTTTACAGCAAAAAGTTATTGCGAAAGGTAACATCGAAAAGAAGAAAAACTTTCTAGTTGGTGATTTTAATATGTATTGTTTTGACTACAATGACGATAACAAAGTTAGAAATTTTTATGATGCAATTTTTGAATCTGGAGCAATTCCTTTAATTAATCGTCTAACTAGAATAACAAAAAATTCAGCAACCTTGCTGGATATATTTATTTCCACAGATTTGTTCAACAATGATATAAAATTAAGCATCTTAAAAACAGATATTTCAGACCACTTTCCTATTTTCCTAACCATAAATACTGACCAACTGCAACAAAAATTAAATAAAGTTATAAAAAAACGCCTTTTTAAACCATCAAATATTGAATCTTTCAAAAATCGGCTCTCATTATTACATTGGAAACACTTAAGTTCTAATGAAAACTCAAACAACCTTTATGAAAAGTTCTTTGAAACATTCACCTCTACTTACGAATCTAATTTCCCAACTGTTACAATTACATTAAAAACAAAACACTTTAATAATCCCTGGATTACCAAAGGATTCAAAAAATCATCCAAAACAAAAGCTATACATAAAGTATCTGAAAACAAAAACACCAGCTAGCGAAAAAATTTACAAAGATTACAAAAATCTTTTCGAAAAATTCAAAAAAAATTTTAAAAAATTTACTATTCAAAACTGATTAATAAAGTTAAAAATGACTCAAAAAGCACTTGGAAAGTATTAAAAGAAATTACTGGAAAACAAAAAACATGCTCAAGCTCTTTGCCACAAATGCTGAAAGTCGATTACAATAGCTTGTATGAACCACAAATATTAGCTCATGAATTCAATAAATAGTTCACTGAAATTGGATCAACTCTATCAAGAAAAATACCAAATACCCAAACCTCATTTTATGATTTTTTGGTACCTATTGACAAAGATATTTGCTCTGAAGAATTATCTGCCGAACTATCAATTGATGAGTTTAAAAAAGCTTTCAAATCCTTAAAAAAAATAAAGCTGGTGCAGATGAAATAAACGGGAATATTGTTATAGATTGCTACGAACAATTAAAAAATATTCTTTTTAAAATTTTCAGAGCATCTATTCATCAAGGTATTTTTCCTGAACGTTTAAAACTTGCCAGGGTTACCCCTATCCATAAAGAAGGCGACAGATCCAATATCAGTTATTATCGTCCTATCTCTTTTCTTTCTGTATTTTCTAAAATTTTAAAAAGAATTATCTTCAACAGAGTATACAATTATTTTAATTACAACAACGTATTCATGACAATCAGTATGGTTTCAGAAAAGGGAGTTCAACTGAACATATTATTATTTAATTTATACATAACATCTCTGAGTCTTTTGAAAAATCTTAATATACAATAGGTGTTTTTATTGACCTACCAAAAGCTTTTGATACGGTCGATCACCGCATTTTAATCAAAAAAATTAAACATGGTTTAAACAATAAAATCTTAAAATGGTTTAAAAGCTATTTAACAAATCGAAAACAACTTGTGCATAGTAATGATGGTCAGCAAAGTGAACCCCTGAACATAACCTGTGGTGTTCCACAAGGTTCTATTCTCGGACCACTACTATTTTTAATCTATGTAAACGACTTAAACAATGCTTCTAAATTGAAAAGTATAATGTTCGCTGACGATACTAACCTATTCTTATCCCATACTGATGTTTATGAACTCTTTTCAACTACAAAAAAAAAAAAAAAAATCTTATTTCTAATTGGTTTAAAGCTAATAAATTAACTTTAAATATTAACAAAACAAAATGGATTATCTTTCACTCCTGCGCAAAAAAACGTTTTTTACCAAGTAATATGCCTCAAATTTATATTGATGAAACGATAATAAAAAGAGATACTGTTATAAGAATCTTAGGTGTTTATCTTGATGAGAATATTTCTTGGAGAAAACATATTGATCATGTAAGCACAAAAATTTCCAAAAATATTGACATTTTATACAAAGCCCGAAATTATCTAAACAAAAAAAACTTAACCCAACTCTATTATTCATTTATACACAATTATATGAATTATGCAACCATCGCCTGCGGAAGTACGGATAAAAGTAAATTACAACATCTTTATTGTCGTCAGAAGCATGCAATCCGCATAGTTAATTATGCGGATCGCTTTTCACATTCAAAATATTTTTTTGATTATATGAAGGCTCTAGATGTCTATAAACTGAACGTATTTAATGTCTTATGTTTTACTTTTATATAGAAAAACGATTTATCTTTATTTGCTTTTAACGACCTTTTTTTTTTAAAACCAATAAATAAATACACATTAAGAAGTTTTAGTTTTTTAAGTGAACCTTTTTGTAGAACTAAGTTTAATCAATTTTGTATTTCATATCGTGCACCCCATCTTTGGAATAAAATAGTATTACCAAACTTTGATCCTTCTATTACTCTTCCTGTTTTTAAAATTAAGTTAAAAAAATTAATTCTCTCTATGGACAACATTCTAAAATTCTACTAAAAATGTATGTAAAATGTATTTGTTAAATCTTCAGCTTATTATATATTAAAAAAATAGTTAAAACAGTTTCATGGATATACATTTCTATGGTGATGTTTAATTGTGATTGAGTGCAGATTGGAAAATGATAATTCCGCTTAGTTAGGGGGGCTTATAGTAATTTAACTGACCCATCCAAGTAATTTAACTGACCCCTGGGTCAGTTAAATTACTTGGATGGGTCAGTTAAATTACTATAAGCAGACTGTTTACGGTTGCTTAAATAGCTTCTAAGTAACAGTAAAACATTTCCGTTAATTCCATAATATTCAAGTTTTTTTAGGAGAATTTTATAATTAATTGTTTCAAAAGCTTTTGATAAATCTATTAAAACTCCCAACGTGATTTGAGAATTTTCAAAAGATTCATAAATATTGCGAATAATTTGGATTATTGCATGTAAACATAAATTATATATATGTTTAAAGTATATTATTTAAAGAAAGGTGATTATAAATTACGCTATATAAAATTATCTCTAAAACTTTAGAAAAAATAGACAAAACAGAAATTGGGCAATAATTAGAAACATTGGTTGCATCACTTTAGCTATTTTTAAAAAATCATTAAAAACGCCCTATTTTATTGAACAATGTAAAACTTTAAATAGTAAATCTTTTAGGGGTTTATAAGATTCGATGACAACATTTTTATTATCATGGCCATTTTTATTATCATGACCAGCTGATTTATTACACTTAAGCATCTTAAAAGATTACTCAAAATCTTTGTAAGATAATTCATAAAATGTTAAGACCAAAGTAATCGAAAAACTCATCTATTTTATTAGTCACAAGAGGAATTTTATTAGCTAGATTAGGGCCAACAGAAACAAAAAATTTATCTAGTTCACTACTTATTAGTTGGATCAGAGGAAAATTCATCATTAATTTTTATAGTTTTGGGCAATGAACACGGTTTTATTTTTTGCATGCCAGTAAAATCTCTAAGAATTTCCCATGTGCGTTTACAATTATGCTTGTTCATCTCAAATAAATTTGAGTGGTACAAAAATTTATAATTTTTCCTTTGTCTTTCAAATTTTTTGTCATAATTTTTATAAAGAATCTTACATTCAATTGTTTTGATTTTTAAGTATATGATACATAATTTTTGCTTAACTTTAGAGGATCTTCTAAGATCTTTTGTGATCCATGGCGACATTAAACTTTTTTTTAATTTAATGTACATTCGGAAAGTTTATGTCATATATTTCATAAAATGTTTTAAAGAAAGCGTTATTAATTTGATTAGCGTTTGTAGATACTTATATTTGATTCCAATAAAGAAGAGATAACTGCTCTTTAAAAGATTTTAAAGGTGCTGCGGTAAAAAAGTGTTTTGAAAAACTTATTTTCTGATGGGATATTTTTCCTGCGGTAATGTTAATCGAGATAAAAATAAGGAAGTGATCTGAGATTTTGCTTAAAGTTTTCCTTTTTTTTTAGAGATTTATTAAAAATATCATTTATTATGATATTGTCAATAAAAGTAGCTGAAGTTGAAGTTACTCTTGCTGGCTTATTAATTAAAGGTAGTGCCCCATGTTCAAATACATCTTTATAAAATTTAATAATTCCACTGTTGGTGTGGTATTGAAAAATTTTTTTTTAATCTTACTTCTCGAATTAAGTAATAGTTTGCATAATACATAATTTACTTTTAAATCTCTTTTTAACTCACTCCAACTTGTAGTCAGGCGTGATCACACAGTACACTACCATCCAAATTTAAGTCATAATTATTACCGAGCCCCTCCCCTTTTGCTAAAAACAACAATTGAAAGAATTAAAAAAAAAAATAATAATAATAATTTAGTCATCAACAAAGAGTATATAAGATAGTTAAACTGGTTTTTCATAACATTTATCCTTGAAATTTTGCATGAATGGTTTAATCTTGCATTTCTAATCTCTTTATTAAGAGCCTCTAGTGGTTCTTCTGAATAAACTCCAATGGGAAGTTCTGTAAACCATGTTCTAAAAATTTGTGAATGCTTGGAGGAATATCATACCAATTATATTCAGAAAGAATTTTATCTGTTGTATCATTACAATAATTTTGAAAAGAGCTTGGATCTAAATCATATCCTGAACAAACTGCTTTTAAAATTGTTTTAAGTCTAGAAATGATGTCAACATCTACACCAGTTATCTCAGAGAAAGTATTCGATTCCTCAAAGGCTCTTCTGGCAGTATTACCATCATAAGTGTTTCCAAAACCTTGTTTTGGCATGTCAACAATGAGACTTAGTTCTTCCCTAAACTTCTTTTGGATAAATGCTTTTCTTTCTTTAACTGATTCTTTCTGCTCAGAGGTTTTAGCATAAAATAACCTAATTTTCAATTTATATCCAAGATGAAGAATGTACTCAAAGCATCTATCCAAAGGCGAAGAGGTGAAAGGCCAAAAGATAAAGCTTCTTTGTTGACAGGTTTAGATCTAATCAATTTAATGTCATTCATCTCTGTTAGCTTTGCTGAACATACATTACAGCTTTGAGAAGAGGAAGTACTTGTCGGTGCATTAACAACTTTTCCATCAAACATAGTCAAATCCAAATTATACTTTATAATTGCTGTCATCATAGATGAAGCAGCCGGTTCTGACTCTAAACTTACTACAAATTGTTCAAGTTTCTGAATCTCAATTCGTAATCGTTCCTCTTCTTTAATTAGCATACCTATTTCCTTTTTGTACTGCAAACATACTGGTCTGCAGAAATGTGTACTAGATGGTTTTTTGTTTTACCATATCACTGTATCATTAACAGTCATTTAAGAGGCACAATAGATGTTTGGAAAATGTTCTCTTCATTTTTAATAACTTCATCTAGAGTTGTATCTAAATATTTTTGCTAAGACAGACTCTGGCTAGATGCTCCATCAAAACCGCCTTTGAAATGCATCATTCCATGTTGATTGATATTTTTAACCGATAATTCAAAAAATATTTTGTTGCAACTATTTAGACTCAAGATTCTACACAGTGTGCGATTAAAAAGAGATTGAAGGGAGCAAACTGCAGATGTTTTTAAAAAAGTCATATTATCAAGATAGCATTTCTTTTTTTCAATTAAATTTTTATGAAGAGACGGATAGATTTTTGCATTTTGTAATAAGGAGCTATTACTGATTATCTGGTATTGTTCATCGGACAGATCACATTGAATTTTTAGGCTGAGAGCATCTTTAACTTTCATTTTAACAGGTTCAAGCATAGACATGTTTTTCGTAATTTCATTTGCTTTATCTGGGTCCAAAGCCTTCTTTACTATAAAAATAAAATTGTTTCTATTAGTGTTGGATTTTTATTATTATTATATTTGGATTTAATGCTGCACTTTTTAAAGAAACTGAGGCCAGTGCTTCGTGATTGTTTTCAGCTATGGCAGTTTTAGCTCTTTTGTTTCTTTCACCAAGATTTTCCCAAATTTTATTTTTTCTACCTGGACCTTCTTTAAATTTAATTCTTTTAACAAGATCGGAGAAAAACTCATCCTGTAAACAGAAACTTAATTAAATAGAATGATTGCATAAAGAAAATTATTAACAAATAGCTCTGTTCCTTTACCTGCAGCCAAACATCTTCTTTTAAAATCAATCTGTCGTAGTTTCTATTATGCTTATGTAACTTAGCTCCCACTTTTGCTTTAAAAACAGACAACTTATTCTTTAAGTTGGTAAGCTCTGATTCATCGAAGTCATCTTCATGAAGGTT
This sequence comes from Hydra vulgaris, assembly GCF_038396675.1. Taxonomy (NCBI): domain Eukaryota; kingdom Metazoa; phylum Cnidaria; class Hydrozoa; order Anthoathecata; family Hydridae; genus Hydra; species Hydra vulgaris. Next base: position 42,191,168 of record NC_088931.1, read on the forward strand.
ATAAGCATTTAAAACTTCTTTAAACAAAGATTCAAGCAGATTAACTTTATTGAAACCTAGCACTTTAATATTTTGAAAAAGATCAATTCTTTTCATGTTTTATGTATTATCTATAACATAACACACAAAAGTTATCAATAGTTTAACAATCTTATTGTCATTTACATTATAGCTTAATAGCTACAAGCATTTTGCAAATCCATATATATATATATATATATATATATATATATATATATATATATATATATATATATATATATATATATAATATATATATATATATATATATATATATATATATATATATATATATATATATATATATATATATATATATATATATATATATATATATATGAGCTATAAAAAAATTAGTACTCAAAAACACTAAAATCAGCGTGGAGTTATGCGGAACATTTTTGTTCTTGTACCACAAATAATGTGTTACTAATAAAAAAATTTTTTTTACTAATATCTTTCTTCATGCTGAGTATTAGCTTAAACCTAATAATCTTTAGAAAAGAATCATTCATTGTCATTGTAAATTGACACAATTTTAATAAATTAATAAAAAATACTAACACTTTAACTACTATGTCTCCATAAAATAACTTTCTAAAACTGGCTATTTTATCGAACATTTCCGTTTTTTTTTCTGTCGTAAAAAAAGCATCAATAAAGTGCTACAAACTAATACATAACCTTGCAATGGCTTCAAAAAAAGTTTTAAATTGTTATGCATCAGGCCTTACCATCATTAAAAGTTATTTGTATATATATATATATTTGTATATATATACAAATATTTATATATTTGTACATATATATATGTATATATATATATATATATATATATATATATATATATATATATATATATATATATATATATATATATATATATATATATATATATGATTAATCATCTTTTTAACACGATTAATCATCTTTTGCTAGCACACATTCATTAAAAAAATAGTTAGTATGCGATAGTATTTTAAACAGTTTTATGGATATTCTTTTCCATGGTTATGTTTAATTTTGATTGAATGCAGACTGGAAAATGATAATTCCGCTTAGTTAGGGGGGCTCTGCGCCCTTTGCCCACCTCCTGTTATTACGCCAGTATATATATACATATATATATATATATATATATACATATATATATATATATATATATATACATATATATATATATATATATATATATAATATATATATATATATATATATATATATATATATATATATATATATGTATATATACACATATATACACATATATACATGCATACATACACATCATACATATATACATGCATACATACACATCTTTTAATTTTTCTGCTTTCCATTATACCTTTAGAATATTAAATGTATAAAAAAATTAAATTACTTTAAGAAGTTTCAAGAAGTTTTTTCACTTTAAGCAAATGATTGTTTATAGAGGTTTTTTTATTATTAGTTTTGTATTTATTTATTGCAAATCTTGCATAAAATGCATTTCAAAGTAATCAAAGGGATTTTATGATGGAGGATTACAATTCACTGTTCAATGGTAGCAGTACTCACTGAGCAGATTTTAAATTTTATCAATTTGCTTTATTTGGGTTTTTATCTGTAAAAAATTTTTATTTTTTATTTTTTTATTAAATACTTATGATATTTTGTCAATGATTAATAAAAACTACCTTAAATATATAACATTACTCAGTTAAAAAGATTATATCAATTTATTTATAACTTTAGTTTAAGTTCTTGATAGAAATATGTTATCTTTACACATTGCTCAATTATTTTGAAACATCTTATTTAAATATGACTAATAATAGAGTAAAAAGTTAGATTATTATATTATGCTCTGTTTTATTTGCTTACACTGTATTTTAGATAAGTTTAAAAAAGAAAACTCAAAGTTCAATCTAAAAATAAAAGTTCAACTTTTATTATTTTATGCATCATTTTTACACACTCCTTTGATGCTTAATTATGTCTGATAATTTAAGAAGAGAAACTATTAGACTTCCTTAAAATGAAAAAAACCCGGTTGGGTGAGCTAAGATAAATCATCGTCAAAATGAAAGAGATGAGTCTAGGCGAGCTGAGATAAATTGTAATCAAAATCAAAGAAATTAGTCTAGGCAAGAGCTCAATTGGAACCGTAAAATGAGGTGACTTTGTTCAAATTAAAAATTATTTTTTTTTTTAAATTTAATTATAAATGAATAATATGTTGATATAAATTGTATTAGGTGTGCATGATGTCAAAGAAATAAATAATTAAAATGAAAAACATAAGTATTATACCTTTTTTTTCAATTTTTACGGTGAGTCAAAGTCACCCCTATAGTGGTGGTGACTTTAGCCACCTAAAAGCAAATTATAATTATTAATTGATTGTTTCATATTTTAAATATTCACAGATTCATGGATATTAGTAGGTACGTGACAATAGCGTTTTACGGAACCAAATTTTGTACTAAAATTTTGTGCCACAATTTTTGTAGTCTCTTCAAAGTTAGAGTGCTTGAGGAAGGTTTTCTGAAATAACTTTTTAGTATTCGTTGTAAACATAGAATTGTTAAAGCTTATTTTCGATTTGGTTTTAATTATACTCAATTGATATGTTAACGAGTTTATTGATGTCAAAGTTTTGGTCGTACTTCTGTGGTGAAATTAATGTCCAGTAGGCAGGTCCGTTTTTAGGCGTCGGAAAAACTGTAACTTTGCCACTTTATTTTCCTATTCTATGTTGATATACAAGACATTTCCAAAAAAATTTATAAAAATATTTCAATTTTCCTGACCTCCCTGAGGGTTTTAATATTTTAAAAAAAGTCATTTTGAGCAATTATTCGTTAAATTGCTATCTTAATTGGATCAAGGACCAACAAAACTAATACATTTTTTTTGCGTGAGCTGACTCTACTATTAGGTAGGTTCGAATAAAATTTGAGCTCAAAATATACACAAATCATTATGAGCAGCAGAAACAATTTGACTTGATTGAAGAAAGTTTTTTGCATGAACTGAAGCTACATAAATCGCAGCCTTTAAAAAGACTGTTTCTTCCTCAAGGGTTAAAAACTTTATGATTGGTTGAGAAAGTTTTATTGCCAAAATGTATAAAGCTTCTGACATAAATCTAGCTTCATGTTCAGCAGCTGGTTTTTGTGTAATAAATCCAGGAACTGCCTCCCTTCCTTCCAGAAAAACAATGACATATTGACACAGATGTTTATAATCATTTCTGGGGAAAGTATGAAGCTCCAAAGCTTTTTTGCAAAAAGATAAACTTTTTTTAGCCATATCTTCTAATGGAATTCTACTAACTTCGCACCATGGAAACTTTGATAACTGATCCATATTTTTTTGAACATTTTCATAATGCATTGGCCAAGCAATTTTGAATCTTGTATATATAGATTTTGATGGACCTTTGCTTTCTATTCTAGTGATTGCATTTATTGCATGTAAAATATATTGTTCTTGAGAATGTTTTCTACAAAGAAGCCTTAACAGAGGTCAATTTAAAAGTTCTTCTAAAGTACTTATACAACCATTATTACAACCAGTGTTACATGCTGTTGTATCAGCACAAATTCCAATTATAAAGCTTTCAATTCCAAACTTTTTTATAACATTAGAACATGCCAAAGCTTTATCATATCCTTTTTCGGATTGACATTCAACTATGCCTAGCAGCTCATCCTGTTGTTTTCCATTTGTATTTAAACCCCAGTTTGGAGTTGTAACAACAATAGCTAGGCGTTCATTTACTTCAGAAATATAGTCTTCTTTAAAACCGTAACTTTTTTTTGTATCAATGTGCAAAATTTAAATTACTATTTTTACAATTTTATTTTATTTTTTCCTTAACTAATTCTGATTCACTTAAATATAAGTCTTTTCTTATTTTTTCTACTTTTGTCTTTGAAAGTTTTACTTCATTAAAATTGATATTTCCACAACTTAAAAATAATGCTAACAATCCTGTCTGTACTCCAACAGAAATTCCAAAACGCCCACAAAATGTTGAAGTTTTTTTAATAAGTTCATAACATATCTACTGTTACTGTCACTTTATTTCGTTTTATGTTAGTTTATTGTTTTTCAATTTCATCATAGTTACTATATTGAAATTCTTCATTATCAAAATTTTCTAACAAAAATAACTCTTGATTTCCATTAATACAATTGCTATTTGATGAAAATTGTTTTAACTTTGAGTTTTTTGTGGGAGATTCCTACTTTTGCTCAAACTCCTTGGCTTTCCTTTTGCGAAACTCTCTGTTGGAATAAACTTTTTTGTCTATTTTATCAATTATCATTGTTCTTGCAGTTTTTTGGTCTTCATAAAATAAAATATTGCATTCTTTTGCATCTTTTGATCGAATTCTATCTTTTTTGATTATTTCATAAAGTTTTGGGTACCCTATGTCAAACAATTCTTTTTCTAATGCCAAAAAATTATTTTTATACAGCTTTTGTGTTTCCGTTTTTTTTAAACAATATGATACCAGTTTCTTGTGATGATATATTAATTTGGAAACATTTCCCCTAAAATAATTTAATAGATTTTTATTTGTCATTTAGCTTAAATTTTATATCATTAGTTATTTAATAAACTATGAACATTATTTAAATCAACAGTTACCTAATACTTCTGCAACTAATGTGTGGTATACCACCCATAAGCCATGGTTTTCTAAGAGCAGAAACAACTCATTTGGGCTGCAATGTTTTATCATTACAAAGCAGCTCGTGATTTATAGCTAGAGGGAAGGAAATAATTTCGGTGTGTTTTTTATTTTTTATTTTTTGAAGTTTAGTAATCTGCAGTAGTAATAAAAATATCTTAAAACGTCGCCTTTTTTAGGCAATGTTCTGCAATCAATTTCGTGGGTTTGTCCTAATAAACATATTTCAGTATTTGAACGTGTTGATATTGCCATTTTAAATTTAAAGTTACAAACGCAAATTAAAAAAAAAAAATCTCTAAAAATGTACTAAATATAAAATATTCAAACCCCAAGGGAGGTCAGGAAATTTAAAAAATTTTTTCAGGAAAAGTTTTTTATGACAACAAAGAATGGGAAAATAAGTTGGCAAAGTTGTAATTTTTCGAACCCCTAAAAACGGACCTGCATAATGTCCAGAATATAGTCTTTTTTTTTTATTCAATTTTTATTCTTAAGTTATTTATCTATGTACCTGCCTAATTTCGTTGAAAAATATTTTGTAGCAGTCACCCTATTTCTTGATGCACTTTTGTTACCTAATTTACATTTTCCCTATTGTTAGCGCGGGAGACAGAGGGGATCATTGAATATTTTTATATATATTTTTTTCCATATATAACATTCATATTACTAATATTATTAGCAATATTGGACTAATGTCATAAAATGATATTAAAAACCTAAATACTTTAGAGTGAAAACATGATTGATTCTAGGTCGTTTAGGTTGAAAATTTAATTACTTAAAAAAATTTGATTTCAAGATGTTCAGGACTATTATACAGACAATATTATGAAAAGAACAAATTATTTGGTGTACGTCCTAATGAGAAAATCAATTTTTAAAGGGGATCAGGGCAACTTTTTCCCCTCCCCTTGCCCCCTTTTGTTTATTTAAAAAAAAAATTATACCATCTTAAAAAAAATCAAACTTCAGATACATAATCAAAAATTCAATAAAAAATATCTTGGTTTTCAAAAGATATGACTATTTAAAGAAAAACTAAAAAAAATTTAATTTCATTTTACATTAAAATATAGTGTAATATTCATGATATAAAAAAACCTAATCTGCAGTATTATTGTATAACATTGTATAACATAATTTTAAATATATAATTATATTTTATGGCATAATATAAAATCATCTGTTGTATATATATATATATATATATATATATATATATATATATATATATATATATATATATATATATATATATATATATATATATATATATATATATATATATATATATATATATATATATAATTTATGCATATATATATATATAATATAGATATGCATAGTTTATGTAATCAATAGCAAAGAAAGAATCTAAGTTCTATGTCTTGAATGTTCAACTATTGTCTTTCTAAGAAGCTCTCCATGGTTCTCTCTGAACTCTGAAGTCGAGAATCTGCTCAGTGTTTTCAACATATTATGATGAACAGATTCGGAACATTGCTCAGAAAATACTTCTAATGGCAGCTTAGTTCTATTTAAAAACATGACAAGATGGTGTTCAATTATATGACCTTTCAATCCCATATAAAGATTGTGGTTGAATGTAGTCTTCACATACTCTTGGTTTTCCTAAATTATTATTTTTAAAAAATGCCACTTTATACACACAAAAATTAAAACTTTATTTTTAAATGTATGAGTTGTTTATACATAACTTTTACCTTCAACTTCCTTATATATGCTGCAATGGCATCAGCAAAACCGTCGTGAAGTTTCATTCCGAAACACATGTTTACTACTAAATGTAAATTTTAGTGTCATTTGTGAGAAATTACTTTTGATTCAATAAATATTTATTTTTTAGTTATAATATACCTTTAATATATAAATACTTTGTAAAAATAAGTAAATTAAAAATTTACCTGTAGAAAAAGACTTTAACAGTTCAACAACTGGATGGTAAGAAGTAAAATTATCTAAGATAAATTTTTCCAAATTTGGCAAAAGCCTCCGTATTTTGTTAGCATTTCTACCATCTAGTCCACCTCCATTATACCCATGCCAAATAACTCCATGTTTTTTTAACCAGAGAGCAACATCAGGTTCTTTACACAAGACATTTGAAATCTCTGTTATAATCTTCATCAGTAAATGAAGTTCTGGAGGAGGGATTAAATCAAGCACATACATCTCTCCAGACTCAACCAGGAGACATGGATGTATAACATTCTTGTAGAGTTGCATAGAATTTTTTTTAAATCCACTTTCAGCAAAGTTTTTATACATGTTTTTTAGCATATTAAAGGTTCTCAGTTCTCCAAGATTTATTTTATCACCATCACAAAATAAACATGAATATTTTCCGCCATGTTCTAACAAACCCAAAACTATGTTGAGTAATTTAAGATCTGCAGCAAGGTAAAACTTTAAATCATTTAGCTTTGTTTTTTCTATAAGAATTTGAAGATTTGTGTGGCTTTCGCAAACATTTTTGGCAAAAGCCAATATTATAACTTTGTTCACTCCAGTATTCTTGGTTTCTTTGGAGTCATAATTTACTTCTCTGTTAAAAACATTCATAATAACTTTTAAAGATCCTTGGCCACTGTCTATTCCTACACGAATAATAATATTATCGATTTCTAGTCCCCTAGCAGTGCAAATATGATTAACTAGAGATATTGAATCTTTGACGTACACTAGATCTTAATGACAGTTTCAATAGTTTTATTTTCTTTAACTTTATTATTGGATAAAAATTCCACTTTTTCCACTGAGTAATAGTTATGTAGAGCATGTGACAATATCCTAACTTTTTTGGAAGAATTAGATTCCACACCTAATCTACCCAAATCTTTTCTTAATTCCATTGCTATTGAATCAATAGTACAGTCTGACATATTACACTTTCTTTATAGAAAGTCTGGGTAGAGATAGTTTTAAGAGTTGGTTTTTTCCCAATCTGCAGACTTAAAGGAGTTCCTCCAGTCGACAATGTAACAGTGTTGTCTAACTCAATATTTTTAAATTGTTGAACTTCTTTCAGAGATTTGCTAAGTACTTGCTCAACTGTTTTTAAACCTAAAAATTTGTAAATATGTTTTAGGATTACATAGTTTAGGTTTAGAAAAAGCTATAATTAAGCTCTTACCTGTTGACATTAGCAGTATTTTTAGGTTCTTTACAATGTCTCTTTTACTACAGGGATATCGAATTCGAGATCCAATTCTCTGATAACAAGTACAACAAATTTTATCTATAACCTCCTTTGGTATACCAGGTTCATTAATATACATGTTTAATACATCCTAATTAAAAAGAACTATACTTATTTAAAATATATTTATTTAAACTATTATAAAAATTATAATTTTATAAATGTTTTAAACGTAAATAATTGAACTACATATATGACTTCTTTATAAATTACCTGAAGGTTTATAGATTTGGATTTATCTTTTGACATGATACAGAGCGGGCAATTACATGTAGACACTGTATCACCTATATTTATTTATATAAAAAAAATGTTTATTCATGTTACCTATAGCTTTTATTATATGCATAAGTAAGTACAAGTACAAGTATTACCTTTAAATCTTGGGAGTGATTTTATTCTCTCTGATGTGAGCAACCACCTCTCTTTATTTATATAAAAAAATGTTTATTCATGTTACCTATAGCTTTTATTATATGCATAAGTAAGTACAAGTACAAGTATTACCTTTAAATCTTGGGAGTGATTTTATTCTCTCTGATGTGAGCAACCACCTCTCTAAAGTAACTAGTGATAAAGATTCTCCTTTTTTAGCAGAGTACAAGTAAATCTTGCAGCTTGGACATAACCTAATAGGGTTGGAAAGCAGTGTCGGAGTATAGTTTGTGTTGGCATACAGTTGAGTCAAAATTAGTAAAGGATTTCCAGTTACAAGTTCAGTGCATTTTAAGTTCTTATCACCACAACAAACACAAATAAGTTTTCTTGAAGAGAAATGATCCCTTGGTTTGTTTGGCATTTTAACTATATTAATTATGCTAGTTTGAATGCAAATAAATAATAAATATATTAGATTTTTAACTAAAGCATATACATACATACATATTCAATTTAGCAACACTTTGACTATTTTTACTTTATATGGTCATATCTTTTGAACGCCAAGATATTTTTTATTGAATTTTTGAATACGTATCTTAAATTTGATTTTTTTTTTATTAGTATAATTTTTTTTTAATAAATAAAAGGGAACAAGGGGAGGGGAAATAGTTGCCCTGATCCCCTTTAAAAATTGATTTTCTCATTAGGACGTACACCAAACAATTTGTTCTTTTCATAATACTGTCTGTTTAATAGTCCTAAACATCTTGTAATAAAATTTTTTTAAGTAATCAAATTTTCAACCTAAACGACCTAGAATTGACTAGTGATGATTAAGAATTTTGTAAATTTAAAAGAGATTGTTTTATTTAATTGATTTTCAGTAGATTATAAAATAAAACTTAAATTTTATATTTCATTTAGAAACAAAATAAAGAAAGAAAATAAGAGAAAGAAAATAAAGGCTATTATTATTATATATATAATAATATAATATATATACAATAATAATATATATATTATATATATTATTATTATATATTATTATATATATATGTATATATATATATATATATATATATATATATATATATATATATATATATATATATATATATATATATATATATATATATATATATATATATATATTAAGGCTGGTTATACTTTTTTTTTTTGTGGCTATAGCATAAAAAGTTGTTCTATTGGTCCAAAATCTAGGGACCATAAGATTTTTTAAATTTTAAGCTCAGTAAGTACTTGCAACTTGTAGTTGAAAATGTGGAAATAATGTGAAAACGTATATCAATTTTATAAAGGCATATTCTTATTAGTGTTCACTGCGTTTAGTTTATATTACATTCGCTGGTACATGAAATGAGATTAGATAAGTCTAAGTAACCATAAATTAATCATACATTACCTTAACTCAACCAAAAGTAATCCTAGCATATCGTAAATTTACCCTCATCAAACCCTGTATTACGGTAATATATGTGTTTAACATGTTCTGTTTTATATTTTAGATTGTTTAAAAAAAGTGGTAATTGATTCTTGCTACAACAGGGTTTATTTCAATCAGTTGTTTATAATCAATCTTTTCTAATTGTTATATGATATTATTTGGACAAGTTGGTTTCCATTGTATTGAGTATTAATAAATGGCGCCCGTCAGCACAAGACTTGGGACTAAACACTCAGTTCTGGGGCAGCCTGCAGTTATAAAAAAAAATCAACTTCCTACATCTAGTGATGTTTACAGACTATATGACTACTACTTAAAGCACAATAAATATGATTGTATGCAGAAGAGAGTGACAGCTGTAGCACATGAAGTTGTAAGTATCTACAACACTGCGAGTATCCCAGTAATTGACACAAAGAGTGTAGTCAATCGTATAAAGAAATTGATTGATAAAGTTAAGGGTCTTGCTAAATATCCCAGTTCTAAGAAGACATCCATCAACTACCAAGACTGTTTGAAATCATTACAAACTGTATTTGATATATGTACTTGTAAATGTGTTGACAGCGGTATACAAGAGAATTCACAATGTATTTGTCCACTGTCGCATAAAATACCTCCAACAGAACGGTCTTTCTGGTTGGACCAAAAAACTGAAAGGAAAATGTATATAGGTGCTATAGATATAAAAGCTACAGGTATGTTGCAGAAGAAAGAAATAAGAGCAGTCAAACGTTTGAAATTTGAGCGCAATCAGAAAATAAAATATGAGACAAAAATAAATTATATCTACAACAACATGAGTGATGATGCTGATGATGATGGTGGTGAGGACGTAGAACTTCAACTAAACATGGGTGATGAAGTTCTTGATTATGAAATTTCCAGTGGTGAATCTGATGATGGTGTTGCAGCACCCAGAAACATGAAACAATATCCGGAGTTGTGCAAAGCTTCGGACAGATGCAAGATTAGTAACAGAGAAGCTTGTCTTGTAGTGAATGCAGTGCTAAAAGATATGAAGCTATTGTCGGCAGAAACTGCAATAGATCCTGCAAGACTTAGACGTCAGAGAGGTCTTCGGCGGCAGAAACAAGTTTCTAAGCATGCTGCCGAGATGCAAGAACTAATTTGCATTGGATTTGATGAGAAGAAAGACTTAACTTTTGTTGAGAAGTCTGGTATACGTAGAAGCATAAAGGAAGAACATTATGTTATTGTATCATTTCCAAACAATAACTACATTGATCATGTAATGCCAGAAACAGGTAAAGTTTGCAAATAAACGTTGCAAATGAGATATTATCGATAATTGCAAATACAAATTCAGCAAGTACGCTACTAGCAGTTGTTTGTGACGGTACAGTAACCAATACAGGCAAACGAAATGGTGTGATTCAAAAATTAGAGAAAGGCGTTGCAAGATTACTGCAATGGCTTGTTTGCCTGTTGCATGCTAATGAACTACCATTTCGGAAATACATTTCTGCTATTGATGGAGGATGTACAAGAGGTCCTAGTAGTTCCAGTGGTGTAATTATGAGTGCGCTAGACTTTGACCCCAAGGATTTACCAATTTTAAAGTTTAAAGCTATGTTAGGAAAAGTGGTTGAGAATAATGATGAGGTTAAGAACAGTCTAAGTACAGATCAAATATATCTTCTTAGAGCATGCTTAGCAGTGCAGCAAGGTTATACAAATAGTGATGAAATTAGGTCTTTACAGAACGCAATGCCAGGAAATTTAAACCATGCTAGGTGGCTGACAAAAGCCAACAGAATTTTGAGATTGTATATGTCAAAAGAAGTCTGTTCCCCATCACTATACAAAATTGTACGCTTTATAGTAAATGTTTACGCATTTTTAAACAGCTACGTTATCATAATTTCAAGAAGTTTTAATATCCTTATATAAATTGTATACTATGATAAGTAAAGTTGACAATTTTTAAAGCCTGATTACGCTGAGAGTTTTCTTAACTCTCATAGATGACTTTCCGTGCAGCGTCGCATCATTTTGATGTGCGCATATACTTGTAATCAGAAAACATAAAATCTATACAAGTTTACTTACTTATTTTACATTCATAAGTTCATAATATAAATACTCCTTTACACTCATAACTTCGTAATATAAATACTACTTTTCATTAATAAGTTACTTAACATTCATAAGATCATAATATAAATACACTTTATAAGTGTTTTTTTCATTTCTTTTATGTCCTTTATTAAAATTTTGTCTTCTTTTTGAAAAATAGTTAAAATAGTTAGTTACAAAAAAATTGTAACTAAAAATGTTTCAAAAATTAATAAATAACGACATTATCAACTTTTAAGTATTAGTAATTTAAAAAACGTCACTAAAATTTTTAAAAATGTAATAAATAACAACATCATTATTAAAAATTTTTAAGTAGTAGTAATTAAGCATCCAAGGTGCAATGGTTAGAGACGCCTAATCTTGCCAGTTACAGAATGTAGTAATAAATCAATAGAAAATGGTAAAAAGATTTTCAGCAAATAATGAAGTCATTAGAGAAAATGAATCTCAGTGGGAGGTTGTCCTTGTTACCACAGGAGTCGTGCAGTTCTTGCATAACCTTGATAGCACACTCGCAGCGCTGGTTGCTTTGAGCAATGTTGAAGAACAGAACTACCTAGTGTTAGCTGTAAATCAGACTTTTTGTAAATTACGTTTGATTATATTGTTTCATTGAACTAATAATATCTAGAACTTCACCATTTAAGTGAATTTTATATTTCGACGTCGATAACACCCCCTTATCGTTGACAGGGCCGCAATTAAGGGGGTGCATCTTTTTTTTAAACTTTTTTTTATAGTAAGCAAAAAATGCTTATAAAACCCCCCAAAAAATACTTTTTTGCGCTAGCCATGGATATGGCCTTTGTATCATATTAAGTGCTTGATGAATTTCTTATATTTTTAGCTATAAGCCATTAAAGGGTAAATCTTTGCGGTAAAGTTGCAAGTACAAGACACCTGTTGTTTTAAATGTTTTTGGCCTTTTTACAATAAGTAGCACCTAGAGCAACTTTTTAGACCATAGCCAGGTTAGCAACTCTAAAAAAAAAAAGTATGACCCGCCCTAATATATATATATATATATATATATATATATATATATATATATATATATATATATATATATATATATATATATATATATATATATATATATATATATATATATATATATATATATATATATATATATATATATATATATATATAAATATATATATATATATGTATACATATATATATATATATATATATATATATATATATATATATATATATATATATATATATATATATATATATATATATATATATATATATATATATATATATATATATATATATATATATATATATATATATATATATATATATATATATATAAATGACTTGCTATTTGCAAATTTTTATATTACTTTGTAAAAATAAAGTTTATTTAATTTTTGTTTAGATAAACTTGCTTTAGAGAGGATCAGTCAGTTATATCCATATTATATGAATTAATTTAGTATTTAGTCATTACTATTAGTTTTCAAATACAGTTCTTTATTATGCCTATGTAGATTGTTGTTAGTTGTAATTTTTGTATACCTAATATATACATTTTATTAGGCCTCTCTTTTTGTTGTCTATAGAAAAATTAGAACGAACAATCAGTAAGTTGAATTTAAATTGTTTTAGTTACTATATCATTTAAAAGTATTTGTATGCTGTGTTAGTATTCCTTGTTAGCTTTGAATAAATGTTTTGATTTAAAATTGGCATTCAGGTGAGTACGGCCAGCAGATAGGTAAGTTTCATAGATTTCTATATTTTTCAACATATAACTAATTGATACATCATTACAAATATAAACTTCAAATAAATGTTTTAATTTAAAATTGGCATTTAGGTGAATATGGCAAACAAATATGTAAGTTTTGTAGGTTTCAATATTTTAAAATGTATAATTTATTAATACAACATTATAAAGATATTGCAACTCGAAACAAGTGTATTTTAAATTTAAAAATATTCCATTCAAATACCAACAATTTTAATTTATTTTCTTTATCTTCAACAAACCCTACTTCAATAATTGGTGGGAGAATTTTTTTATATATAAAATTGTTATATATATATATATATATATATATATATATATATATATATATATATATATATATATATATATATACACAGTGTTTTAAAGTATTTTAATTTCTAGTATTTTAAATACTTTTGAAGTATTTGTATTTTGTATTTCGAATACTTTTTCAATCAAGTAATTTGTATTTGTTTTTTTAATACAACTTTGAATGTATTTTGTATTTTCAGTCTTTTTTCAAATACAAAATACTTTATAATTTTTTTTTTTTTAATTCTTTTAGCTGATAATATATACAGCAAAGTTAATTTTAGCTGATTTTATTTTTTGATTTTATTGATAATATATTTAAAAAAATGGAGTCAGAAGATAATATTACAAATTCAAATTCTAGTGGATTCAGCCATCTGACCCTGGAAACATAAGTTTAAAATCAAGAACACCAGGTCTTTCTTTAATCCTAAATGGGCGTTCTTTTGAAATAACCAAATTTGTTGATGAAAAAAAGGTGTTGGCCAGGTGTAAAAGCTGTCCAAACAAATTCTTATCAGCACAAATTGACTCAACTTCAAAATTTTTAAAGCATCTAAAGGTAGTTACTTGTTTATCTACTATTATTGTAATTATTATTACCAATATTAATATTGCTGTACTAGATTAAATGCTAAAATATTTAAATTAACATAACAGACATACTTAACAAAATTATTTTAATACTACAATTGAACATTTTTTATGAAAGGCTAGTAAGAATAAGTTATATAACATTGTTATATGTTATCTAACAACAGAAATCATTGAACAATTAAAGCAAAATATCTAATTTTCATTGATTTAGTATAATAAATAAAATTTATTATACTAAATCAATGAAATATATAAATAGAATAAGTTAAATTTATTAACTATTTAATTATATTTAAAATGCAAGTAAGTAAAAAAAAGATATGAATAAAATGTTTTATTTCCTTTCTTTTGTTAATTTAACAAGCATTTTTTATTTTGTTTGTGCAATTGCAATATCTTGTTCTTCTTATTACTTTTGTGTAATTTATATTTTAAAAATAATTTTTCTCTTTTATATATACATGATAAGGGAAAAATTATGACAAGTGATAAGCAACTTTTTATTTTTTAAAAACATTAAAAAAAAAAAAGTGATTATTGAGTTATATATTATTACGTTAGAATAATAAGATTCCGTCTCCCTTTTGTAATTTTGAAATAATGAAAGAAAATTTGTTATATTCTCTTGAATTATTAAGATTAAAAATCAAAATTGTTAAATTAGAAATTAGAAATTTATTTGATTAAATTGATTGCTTAAAGCATGCATTTATTCTCTTTTAATTAATATAGATTAGTACACAAACAAATGGCGTATTGTGACGTAAAAATGATAGAGTTCTATCTCCCATTTTTACTGTTGATTGAATTTGGCTTTTGATATATTATTATAATATTCTGGTATTTATTAATTTTAATATATTAATCTTTATATTTTTATTTATATACTTTTTAAAATTTTGTTTTTTGCTATTTTCAAGTTTACTTAATGAAATTCGAATTAACAATTAATACTAAAAATAAATAATTTAAAAAATTATGAGAATCATTTTAAAACATAAAAACATATTTTATCATTATAAATAATAACAGCTGTAAAAAAGTCAAATCATTAAAAATTGATCGTTAAATTCTCACAAAATTACAAAATTGAGATAGAACTCTATTATTCTAAGGCCACGATCTGTAACTGCAGTAACACAAATAAAAATAATTTATTTCATTTGGTTTTTTAATCTTTTTTTTAGGCTGTTCATCCTAGCTCAGTAACAATGCATACAAGAAAGAAATGTCTATAAATGTAAGAAAAAGAGGTCCGAATGATACTGGTTTGTCCAAGAAAGGTGTCCCTGCAAAGACATTTTGTAGTAGAATTGGTGGTCAACTATCATTGAGTTCAACCACAAGTAAAAAATAATCCACAGTAAGGTCTGAGGTTCTTCCACAAGAAAAAGTAAATGATTTAATTATCAACTACATTATAAGTGAATTTCGACCACTAATAACAGCTGAAAAACAATCGTTCAAAGATTTGGTCACCGGTTTTTCTCTCTCATCCACAATTATGTCTCATCCAACTCTTAGAAAAAAACCAGACAGTAAATTTGAAATCATATTAAAAACAATTAGAGATCATATTCAGAAGTCTGTTTCTATATGCACTGACAATAGTTCAAATTTTGTCAAAGCATTTGAACCGTTGTCAGTCACATTGCCAAGATGATAGTGATTTTGATGATAGTGAAAATGTGATATCATTAGAATCAGAACCACAAAGTTCATCAGATGAAGAAGATACATATGAAGTAGAGATGGTTGATGTTGACACCAATCTGACAAATGAGCAAGAACAAACA
>NC_088931.1:42215000-42272500 GCF_038396675.1 Hydra vulgaris
AATTTCAATATTTTAGTATTATATCTGCTTTACAACAACCTTATCAAAAGAAATTATAGCAGGATAAACAAAATTCGTTTAATATTTATACTGTTTCAGAAATTTTGGTTTACAAAATACTTAAAAATTAGTATTTTTGCAAAGTTTTGTATGTATTTAACTTATACATTCTATTTGATGAATGGCTACACACAAAACTTTATTCAAAAGTATTTTGCTTTAATATTTGTTATGCAAATTATATATATATATATATATTATATATATATATATATATATATATATATATATATATATATATATATATATATATATATATATATATATATATATATATATATATATATATATATGTAAATATATATATATATATTTTAATATATACAAATTTATATATAAATACATATATATGTACATATATATATATACATATATTTAAATAAATATATATATATATATATATATATATATTTACATATATATATATATATATATGTATATATATACATATATATATATATATTTATAATATATATTTATGTCTTTCTAATTTTAAAAGTTACTAGATAAAAAATAATATTAAAATTAAAATGGCTACTGGAACAAGATGGAAAAATAGTTCTTGTCTACGTCAATATTTGGGATCTGGAAAAGAGTTGCCAACAGCTGAACTGCCAACAATGAGAGATGTCCTAAGATATGGTATTTTTTTAAGAGAAACAAGTAAACTAAACAGAAGAAACTATAGCAATTCTGAGTTGATCCAGGATATTTATAATAAACTTTTTATTTGTGCCTCCCGTAACTTGTTTAAAGCATAATTTGGTAACAAGACTTATAGACGCATGGAACAAAGCTAATCTAATTTCTCAAAACAAAGCAAGTAAAGTTATAAAACAAAAGTTTAATTTCATTATTGACAAACTGTTTGACTTGGTGGCGTGTAACTGTAAAATAGTTCTTTGTTCTGAGCAATGCTGTCCTCCTGACTGTAAATTTGGTGCCCACATTACCTGTATCTGTCCTAGGGAGAGAAAAATACCAATTATTGAACTGGTTTATATAAAAGGTATGAGTGACCATACGACAATCATTATAAAATCGTTGTAAGCAAAATGTTGCTACCTTTTTTTTAGCCCAACGAGAAAAGATTGGATCTTTTAGTTCATATCGACTTGGACCTGCTGATTTGATGGAGTCCAAAAGGTTCAAAAAAGTACAAAGTTGCAAACGAAGAAGAGAACACACAACGCAAGAAGAAAATAATACTCAAAATGAACAAGATAACCAACATGATAATTATAAAGAGTTTGAATCTGAGGAAAATGAGATTTTTTCTATTCAAAAGTCTTGTACAAAATATTTAAAAAAATCTAGAAATTATGAAGATATCTCTAATATTGCATTAGCCAGTATTCGATATGGTGTTGGTTTAAGAGCAACTGCAGTCATAGCTACTGCAGCATGGGTAGATGGAGGACTTGTATCCCAAAGTGACACTAGATTAATAATAGATCACAGTAAAGTTCGGAGAGCTAGGGATAAAGTAATGAATGAAGTTGCTATTCAGTTTGATGATTATTACAATAAAGAGATTATTGACTGCATATTTTTTGATGGGCGAAAAGATCTTACTAAAGTATTTTAACTGTAGATGGATCAGACAGACAGTATCCGGCTAAAGTTAAAGAAGAACATTACACTATTTGTTCTGGTGATGGTAAGTATTTATTTCATTTCACTCCAGCTAAAGAAGCAAAAAAGAACCACGCTGAAATTATAGCAGATAAGATTATTGAGTATACTGCAATGAGGAACATTAATGTACACTTAAAAGCAATTGGTGGAGACTCTACTAATGTAAACACTGGTTGTGATGGAGGAGTAATGCACTTTATGGAGCTGAAATTAGGGCGAAAGTTAAATTGGATTGTATGTGCTCTTCACACCAATGAATTACCACTCAAACGTCTAATTAAATTGTTAGATGGAGAATCTAAAAGTGGTAAAAAATGGAGTGGACCCATTGGAAGCTTACTTGATGAAGCAACCAATCTTGAAATTAACCCTTTTTTTAGTAAAGTTGAAACTGGTGAGCCTCTAATTAACTTAAGTAATGAAGTGGTTAAAGACCTTTCTACAGATCAGTATTACGGCTATCAAATAGTTAACGCCATACGCAGTGGTCATGTTCCTCAGCAACTAGGACTTCTTGAAATTGGCCCTGTTAACATGGCCAGATGGCTAACAACAGCCAATAGAATATGTAGAATTTGGGTATCTCATCATGGTCTTCAAGGCGATGCAGCCCAAAAACTTCTTAAACTAGTCGAGTTCATTGTGGGAGTGTACTTTCCTGTCTGGTTTAACATCAAAGTTAAACATAGTTGGACAGAAGGACCAAAACATGTTCTTTACCAGCTTAAGTTGCTTCAACACCAGTCACTCAATATTCAGAATATTGTCATTCCAACTATAAAGCGATCTGCTGGTATGCCTTCTCTGAATCTATTCTTCAAACTATGCTTTGTTCTGAAAATAAAGAGGAGAGAAGTTTCAGTGTACTCAAAATTCTAGAAATAAGAGGAGAAGGTGATGAAAATGAACAACTAGGAGATCTATCTGTTAGACCAAGAAGGACACCAGATATCAATACTAAGGCAACTTGTCTCAAGGATCTTATTGATTGGAATGAAGCTTTTGAACCACCTTTGACTTGTTGCATGACAACTAAAAACATCAAAGAGTATTTATTTAAACCAATGATTGTACCAAACTGGTGTTGCCACACTCAAGCTGTCGAAAGATGTGTAAAAAAAGTTACCCAGGCATGCGAAAATGTTTTTACAGAAGATAGAAGAGATGGTTGGATTAAAGGACTAGAGTTATCACAGAAGTTGATGTCACGTAATCTATCTAAACAAAACCTTATTGGCTAGACAATGTTTAAGAATTAATCTTTATTGTACTTTATTTTAATAAATGCCAGTAAATGTTGTGTGGATCTATATAAAAGTTTTATTTTTAGTTCCAAAACAACCTAATTTTACAGTTTCAGTGGTAGGCAGTGGGAGGGGGCAAACCTCTCTATTTGTTTTTACAAAAAAATTTTTTTAAAAAAAAAAAGAGATAACGTTTTTTTACGTTTTGTAAGTTATTTTTTTTTTAATACTTCCATTTTTTAAGTTTTTACCTCCCCCTCCCCCCGGGCTTTTGGTGAAATAGTCTCACTGACTCCCTGGTAGCTAAAACTTTTTTTTTTTTTTTTTTTTAACGGTTCTGAACTTTTAATATTATACCTCACCCTTTTTTAAACTATGCAAAGTAAAATTCAAAAAAAAAAAGTATGACACACCCTAGTGTGTATAGAAAGTAGTAGCCACACCCTACACTTTAGTTTATTATTTTGCCTACTCAGAATCCCTTATTTGAACTCTTTCAATAGGCTCAGATGAAGAAACTGTATTAAGATTCACACTATAGTTATTAAAAAAAAAATTATTCGCGTTTTCTTGCATATGGTAATATATAGAAAAAAAATCTTTTTTTTTTCGTAATAAAAAACTTTTCATATGGTAATATGTGTATAAATAATTTCGGTTCAGGTTGATTGTTATACTTGAATTTTTGAAGTGGCAGCAGGCACAAGCCAGTCTTGATTGTCCTCGTGACCACTTCTCACTTTTATTTCTCTCTTTAGTTCTTTAAACTAGCTTTGCGATTTGAATTTGAAGTTTTGGGGATTGACTATTTAAGACATGTAAGTATATATGTTATTCCATATTTAAGTTTAAAACCTGAGCATGAAAAAAGAGTACACACTAGAATCCTTAAGTATTTTATTACTGAACTTAATGCTGCCACTGCTACCGGCAGCATTACACACAAACACAATCGAATGAACCACTCATTCGTGTATGTTTGACACGGAACTCACGACAACCATTAAAACTATGTTAATAACGAATTATACAGATTTACTTTTACTTGAAATTTGCATTGCGGCAACAAATCCTTAATTTTGATTTATAGAAATTTAAACCGAAACAAGTTAGTATTATTTAATAAAAAAAATGTTTATTTCAAATTTTTTTAAATTTGTCTTTTTAAGTGCGTGATTTTTAGGGGTAAAAAAAACAAGAATTTCACTCAATCTTTATATTATATAAGATAATTTCCAAATATCTTTATTTTTTTTTGCGTATTATCAAATAAATGATAAAAAAAGAAAAAAAAAGGTTTGGATCATTGTTTTTGTGTGTACGTGAAGATGTTTTTATCATTTTATGGATACACAGTGAGTTTTAAAATTTTTGAAAGTTTGGCTTTTAATTTAATAGAAATTTGTGGAAAAAGAAAAATGTTTTTTCTTACTAAATAATAACATTTTTTGGTTAAAAATCAATAAAGCAAATATCTCTGCATTTAACTATTATTAAATAAGCAAATATTACAGGTCTATCTTAAGGTTGGCTGTAACTGTATTTAAACTTAACATAGAGTCGTTTTCTGTAAAGAAAGTTTATAGCTTGGTTTTCATAAAATATTTATTGCAAAGAGTGCATCTAGAAATTTATGCAGGTGTTTTTTCTTTGTTGTTGATTAAATATGAAAAGATTAGAACTTATAAACATAATTCAAGAAGTTGGTATTAATCATGCAAATATGCATGCCGTTTTAGAAACTTAAGAAAAAAAAACTGCTAACCAATGAAGAATGGCCTGATGTAGAACTCATAGATAAAATTAGACTTTTTATTTATAAATATAGAGTTAAATATGCAAAGCATAATCGTAATTTTAAAAGATTAAATAAACAAGAAGTGCCCTGGTTAGACGGTGAGTTGTTTCAGAATCAAAATACTAAACTTGATTCACCTTTAAAAACTGGACGACCAGAAAAAAAATGGATTAGTTATTCATTAAAAACAAAAATAAGGAAAGTTTTAAGGTAGTTTCTAGTTTAGAACAATTACTTTTGTTTTTAAAAGCCACTGATTAAAAATATAAGTTTAAATAAAGATATGCATGTAACAGGGCAGGTGAGACACCTTAGTTGTGGTGGAGCAGGAAAACTCTAATATAAAATAAGAGGTAAGAAGAATTCTTAAACCTTGGATAGTAGTCTTCTTAGTGATGGTGTCACAATAAAAATACGTAACCCTGTTCTATAGGTAATTTTTCATTATAGTAAAGAGGTCACAGCTTTTTGTTGTTGAAAATTTACGTCCACAGTTCCACACTTGTGTGGTATAGGCAGTTTTCCATATTACCACTTTTTTACATTATCATAATGAAAATAGTTTATCAAATAATGATGTTATTTATTTTAATTTTAGTTTAACTAAAATAAAAATAAATAACATCATTATTAGCTAAAACTCATACAACTGAAAAATTAGCCAAAGCTGCTGTTGTACGTGCAAAATCAAGTCCAAGAAAATCCGATTTGGGAGAGAATATTAAAATGCTTTCTAAAGATCTACCAGGCCAAACTTACTAATCTGATAATTATCAGCCAATTATGATGTCTGTAAATCAAACTTTATCACTTAAAATTCAATGTGATTTGAGTGATTTACAATACCAGATTATTCGAAACTCATATCTGATGCAAAATGCTGATATTTATCCCCTATTAAAAGCAATCGTAAAATTAAAAGCAGATTGTTATCCAGAGGGTTTGCATATTACAGAAACGTCTGCAAAGTGTAGTTTGCAGAACATGGTTATCCATACCTTGCTTCGAGTTTGGAAACTAAATTCTGAGCAGCTTCAAAATTTAAATGAAGCAGTTACACGTGGAGTATTCAATTTGAAATGTGACATGGATGGTGCATCTTCACAAAGTATTTATAATCAAAGGTTTGATGATACTGATCTTACTACTGGAGTGCAGAATGAACAGTCAGTATTTCAAACTGCAATAGTTCCTTTGAGGTTAAAAATTGGGGGTTCAAACATCTGGAATAATCCTATACCATCCAGTCCTCATTTTTGTAGATCTCTTGAACTACAATACCTAAAGGAAACAATTGAACTTATTGCAACATAAGAAATAAAGCTTAGAAAACAAATCGAAAATCTGCAAGACTATATTTAGATCTAGATCTTCTCAGTTATAAAAAGCACTGTTCCTTAAAAATTAAAATTGTTGTTGACTTGACTATGTTGGATGGCAAGTCAGTAAATGCTATCATGTTTTCGAATTCATCACAATTGTGCAATGTTTGTTTTGCAAAACCGAGTGAGATGAACAATCTAGTAAAAGTCAGAATATTTACTCCAAATGAAAAATCTCTTACTATGGGACTGTCTACTTTACATTGTTGGATTAGACTTTTTGAGTATGTTAGGATATAAAATGAAAATGAAAAAATATCAGGAAAGATCAAAAGAACATAAGCTTTCTGTTATTGAGCAAAAAAAATGAAATTCAGAATCGGTTTAGAATCGAACTCAGCCTTGTTGTCGATATGCCAAACGATGGCTATGGTTCCTCAAACACAACTAACTCAGCCAAAAGAGCATTTAACAATGCAGATACTTTTGCAGACATTTCAAGAGTTGATGTTAAAAAAACTGTTAGATTAAGAAATATAATGAAAGCTGTGAGCAGTGGATACCACCTTGATTTGGGGGTCTTTAAAAAATACTGTTTTGCTACTTCTGAAATAATAATTGAAAAATGTAACTGGTACATAATGCAACCTACAGTACACAAGCTATTAAAGCATGGTTATCAAACTTCTGATTGTTTTGAACTCCCAATTGGTATATATTCAGAAGATGCACAGGAATCACAAAATAAATACATTCGTAATGCTAGACTAAACCATATGTAAAATTTCAAGAACAAATGCAATGGAAAACCAATATCATTATCTGCTGTTACGTAGTGATTCAATAGTATCATTATTCATCTTCAAAATAACTAAATCTATTGGTGCTCTTAACTTAGACTCTGAAGTTTTAAACCTTTTGCTTGACAAACAATAAATATTATTTTGATAATAATTTTTACTATATTACTCAAAAAAAAATGGCATGACTTTTTTGTTAAAAGTCATAAAAATCAATGTTTTATCACTTATTTTAAATTATTTTTTTCTTAATTATAAAATTCAAAAAAATAATGAACTATACTATTTAATAAAAAAACAAAAATAATTGATGAAATTTTTGAAAATCAAATAAACTGCAGAATTGTTAGAAAACTAACATAAATGAAAAAATTGTATACATTTTTTATAATAAAGTAAAGTTAATCATAAAATTTGTAAAATTTTTGGTTTTCAATGTTAGACACTTAATACGTTTACACTATTTTAATATTAAAAAAAAAAGAAATTGAAAAAAACAGAGCCAGGCCCTCAAATTAACAACAGGTAAAAAAGGATATCTTTAACATTATATTTTATATTTCCCATTAAAATTTTTCCTCATTATAAAGTGTTGCAAGTGGTTTTATATTGTTTTTTTGCAAAGTAAAGTTGTTTTAACCCTTTCAAAATAACATTTTGACTCAAAATATTTTATATTATTTTCTTTAAATTAATTTTTTTAACAGTTTTATAGGATCAGGTGATTGTGGCCGGCACAATCACCTGATCCTATTCCAATTGAGAATCTGTGGTCTATATTAGATTCTAAACTAAAAGACAGAACACCTTGTAATGAAGATGAATTATTTTTGACACTTTTAAAAGGTTGGAATTCACTGGAAGTTAACTTGTTAACAAAACTAGTTAAAAGCATGTCCCACAGATGCCAAGTGGTTATTGATACAAAAGGTTATGCAACCAAGTATTAAAAACAAATGTTTTATTTTAAACTGATTGAACTTCTATTTAGCTGTATCAAGACAAAATGTAATTGCATTAAGCATTCTATATTAAACAAAATAGATGTAAAAATTTAGAAAACATACTTAATTTTACCATTCTTTTTTAAAAAAGTTAAAGTTTCCTATTTTAGTCGATTTTTACTAATTCCATAGTTTTGTTATAAGTCTAAATGTTTTATTTACTTCTTTTTCTTTTTAATGACAAATATAGTGAAGTTATTATTTGATATATTTTAAATAAAGTTAAAAAAAATTTGAAAAAAAATTGATTTTTTTTGCTTTTTAAAAAAAAATCATGTTGTCAAATTTATTATTGAGGAAACTGTATGTATATATATATATATATATATATATATATATATATATATATATATATATATATTAGGGTAAAACAATTAAAACTAAAAACAATTTTTTAAAAACAATTTTTTTGAAAAAAATCTGCTCCCACCCTTTAAATGTGTTCTATATAATACAAAAACACTAGGTTTAAAATTTTGTTGAATAAAAAATATTTTTAGAGGTCCCCCAAAACCCTTTAATATTTAACGGGTCCCTAATATTTAAAAAAAAAAAGTTTCTCGAAAATAGGTCAACCTGGTACTCAAATGAAGCGAAATTATATAAAAATTTCAAAAATAACATTCATTTTGAAATAATATGGTTATTTTAGGTTTTACTACGTAAAAATCTTGTTTTTTAGCAAAAAATGAAATAAGTGAATTTTTCATGATAATTGTGATGAATAAGTTTAAACTTCAAATTTATTTTTCAAAATGAATATTATTTTTGAAATTTTTATATAATTGCGCTTCATTTGAGTACCAGGTTGACCTATTTTTGAGAAACTTTTTTTTTGAAAATATTAGGGACCCGTTAAATCTTAAAGGGTCTTGGGGGACCTCTATAAATATGTTTTTTTCAAAAAAAATTTAAACCTAGTGTTTTCGTATTATATAGAACACATTTAAGGGGTGGGAGCAGATTTTTTTCAAAAAAGTTGTTTTTAGGGCCACCCTAATATATATATATATATATATATATATATATATATATATATATATATATATATATATATATATATATATATATATATATATATATATATATATATATATATATATATATATATACATATATATATATATATATAAATATATATATATATATATAATATATATATATATATATATATATATATATACATATATATAAATATATATATATATATATATAAATATATATATTTATAAATTTATTCTTAAGGTTCTTTAGAATAAAAGTCCCTGGCCCCCGGTGTCGTCGGCCTTACCTAGCTTCAATCCTGCATGTGTGCATATATAACTCCAAACTTGTCAGTCAATGTATGTATGTTCAATTTTCTGCAATAAAATATACCAGTCAGTCGATGTATGTACAGAAAGATAAGAGTATAAAAGAAATCTCTGTATAAAACGAAAGCAAAAACCTAGAGTAAAAAACAGTTTTATGTAACCGTTTTAAAATGTCTCTTCACAATTGAACAAAATGTTCATTTTGTTAACTCTGGTATTTTTTTTTTAATAAAGAAGTTTAAAAAACTGAGAACTTGATAGGTTGTAAGAAAGTAAAGTAACAACATCACCATTCGTGTAAGAATTATGTAAACACACGCACATACATGCATATCTCGTATATAATATATGAGAGTGTATATAAAAAAGTGTGTATTTATATATGAGATACGTATGCATGTGATTGTGTGTGCACATAAGTACGTATATGTGATGATATTTGTATATATATATATATATATATATATTATATATATATATATATATATATATATATATATATATATATATATATATATACATATATATATATATTACATAGAGAGTTTAAACAAAAAGTGTGTATGTATACATAATTTATATATACATAAATATATATTTGCATACATACATGCATACATACATACAAACATACATACATAAATACATATATACTTACATACATACATGCATACATACATACATACATACATACATACATACATACATACATACATACATACATACATACATACATACATACATACATACATACATACATACATACATACATACATACATACATACATACATACATACATACATACATACATACATACATACATACATACATACATACATACATACATACATACATACATACATACATACATGCATACATATATACCTACATACATACATACATTTATATATACATACATATATACAGTTATACATGTATACATACATACATACATACATACTTAAATACATACTTAAAGCCTATATAATTTTCAGCCATAAAAAGAGTTAAAAGTAGTGATTTATATGGAAATATATATAAATAAACAGTCATCAAACTAAAAAAGTTCGTCTCTACAAGCCGTATCCATTTAAAAAAATTTATTTTCTTAAATGTTTACTGCGCTTGTGTATAACTTGTACCTTCTAAACGACCGTGGCAAATCGCTAAATTTTCAACACCGGTCCGTTGGCGGCAAACCAATGTTGGAGCGACAGCGTTTTGATATAGGACCTTCTGTAATTCGCGCAACAATTTCGAGGCATGAACCTTCCTAATATTATTTTTGTACTTTTCTTTGAATTTAGACACTTATATTTAGCGAAATTGTTTATTATTTGTATGACATGATCTCATCGAAAACAATGCATAGATGACACATTTTAAACTTTTTCGAATTTATTAAATAACATTACTACTCAGCAAACATGCTATAGCGGGTTTTCAGTGGACCTATATAGGCATTTTGAGCGGACCGTTGTAGTTTTGCTCATCGGTTACTTAGTGGACCATTGATGGCAGCCGCCAAAAGTGGCTAGCCGCAAACACTTTTGGTAAGTCAATTAGCCTACGCCTTGGCATTCTAACCGAATACCCGGTTAACAAATATGAAGAAAGAACATCTAAAATAATCGAAATTATTTCAAGAATGAGATTTACAAGTACAATTTACATATTAAAATCATAATAGAATTATTATCTAAAAAATTATGTATAATCTCGATAAATTAATGATTAAATTGTGTTTGGCGACTCTATTTTTGAAATCTTTTTAATATAAAAAGAAACATCTCACACTTCATTCGGATACTACATACAGTAGAAAAAGAATAACTAAGATCGCTTCACGTAGCGGTCTGAAGACTTTTAATGTAGCCCTGAAAGAAGACACTGATATATTAATCAAAATATAGAAACCAACCAGTTAAGAAATACTAAAATAAACATAAACTAACCTTTTCAGTCTTTAAAAACACCTTTTGAAGGGCTTATATCAAAAAGCGAGTTGATAGCAAGTACCTCCACGACATGAGTGTATCTTCATTCAACAAAATGTAAATAAAACCAACATAATGTTAACATTAATACCTAGTTTAAAAAAAGCAAAAGCATAGTTTAAAAAAAAGCTGTGAAAATACCTTTAAAAAAAATTAAAGTAAAGTAATACACATATTACCTGACACCTGCATTTTTTAAAGTAAAACACCAGATCGTCATCTCTTACTAACTGTAATATCAAACATGTTATTTTTTCAAAAATGAACCTGTCATTCCATGTAATAAGAATCTCAAAATGACGGTTTAAATTACCTTAAAAAAAAACAGTTAAATTAGGATAGTTTAAATTACCTTA
The DNA here is from genome assembly GCF_038396675.1 of Hydra vulgaris. Taxonomy (NCBI): domain Eukaryota; kingdom Metazoa; phylum Cnidaria; class Hydrozoa; order Anthoathecata; family Hydridae; genus Hydra; species Hydra vulgaris. The sequence goes on from NC_088931.1 coordinate 42,226,534, forward strand.
AAAAAAGACTACCTGGCATACTGATTCTCTATTTACCAATATGGTTGAGGATTTCAAATTAAATCAAGGCTTTTTATTCAATGATAAATAGTATTTGAAAAAGTTACTACAGTGCCTAATTGCAATCCAATCAATTTTTTCACTATGGCAAACATAACCTTATTAGGTGACATAAGCGTAAATAGTATGTGCACATCAGAATTAGAAAAAATCCAAAGCTGAAAAAAGATAATAGTTATCAGAAGCATAATATTGAATCACAAGCATACTTCCACATTTGTAGCTGAATCTTCTAAGATTTCTTTGGATTTACTGAGTTTTTATGAGAAGGTTTACGAAAATAGTTTATAAAAGAGAAAAAGCCAAACTTGTAGCTGAATTTCCTTGGATTTCCTCTGCTTCCATTTTCCATCTGCTTTAAAAGTTGAGCACCAAATTATTACTTTCTATTTCAAAACTTTAAGCATTGTTGCATAAGCTGTCATACATTCATAATACATAAGTTGTGGTACATTAAGGTAATGTATGACAACATAAGTTATCATACATTACATTAGTTGTCATACATTCTTTTTACTTCATACAATTTGAATTTTAAATGGTTGATATGATCAAATACTAGACTAATTTTCCAGGATTTGAATTATGCTGTATTTTTTTAATCATTACTACTAAAAAAAAAACTGATTCATACATACAAACATAAAATCCCTATTGACCTTATAAAAAAGAAAAAGAAATATAAAAAAAAAAATTATGGCTTCTTAAACAGGTACCAAGGACTTTTACACAACTTTAGAATATAGTGCAGCTGCTTGAAACAAAAACAACAAACTCAACAACAAACTCAACAACAAACTCAACAACAAACTCAACAACAAAGCCTCAAAACACTGAAACACCTCATTCATCATATACTCAACATTCTGATTAATAACCTAATATTTATTAAACTAAATAACCTAATATTTATTAAACTTTTATACAAAAATTTAGAGAAAAAAAAGATTTTCTTTGAATAAATACTTTGCCTGTATTTTTTAAAACTAAAAAAAATTATCATACTATAAATTAGATATATCAATGTTTATTGAAAAAAAGGTCTTTTGAACTGAATAAAAGTTCTTGATTTAATATACACTTAATGTAGAAAGCAGTTTCCAGTTTCACCAATTAGTACTGCAGGATTTTATTAAAAAGCTCCTGAGAATAAAAGCTAAATAGAAACATCAGGATATATGATTTGGATGAACCAAAATAACAACTTAAACAAATACCAAGCTCGTATAGAAAAAAATGAATCAACAAAACAGTTGCAAAGAATAGCTGTTAACTACTCAGCAGGAAAATCTTCTAAGAAAAATATCAGATATGGTTAAAAATTATCAACCCTGCTAATATTCCAAATATCTTACATAGTTTAATTTAAAATCATTTCTATTTACGTAGGCACAAGACATACACACTCTCAGTATATTAATTGTGATGAAAACATTGCCTAATTTAATTGTGAGATGATCCACATGAGCTAGTTTCTTGCGTTATTTTGACCAAAAACTTTTTATGTATACAGTTAAATTATAAATAAATATATATCTTATAAATATAACGAGAAATAAGTTATTGTTTTCATAAAGCAATATCACTGAGTACTTTATTGCATCATTTTTAGTTAATATTTAAATAAATAATACTTTAAGTCACCAAATAGATATTAAAATATTTTATTTGAAATAAAAATTTAAGTTTATACCACAATAACCGTATGTTTTTAACTACCATAAATTTATAACTTTAATTATTTATTTTAAATTAAATATAATAAGAATTTGTATTATTTGATACTTTTAAAAAATATCTTTAATATTCTAATTTAAAAATATAAAACTTTGTTATAAAACCATTACTTTATTTTCTAGCGTATTTATACTATAGACTGTATAGACTAAGCCAGGGATGGACAGATAGCGGCTCTTAAAACGTCATTGCAGCTCGCGAGCCGCATGCGGATTTACTGATAATACAAACTTGAATTATGCATAGCCAGAAAACATATTGTTCGAAAAATGGATATAGCAATAGGTGACAACAAAGCACTTCACAATGAAAGTAAGAAAAGAAAAATTGAAGATGAGAACAGATCATTTCATGGTGATTGGACAGAAAAAAACGCATTTATTGAAAAAGAAAACAAAACCTATGTGCTTAATTTGCAATACTGAACTAGCTCATAATAAGACATGTAATGCTAAACGTCACTATGAAACAAAACGTGTTTACTGAAGAATACCCAATAAATTCATGTCAAAGAAAATATAAAATAGAGTTGCTTAAAACAATATTTAAAAATCAACAAATGAATATTTCATCTTCCAGCAAAGAATCAAATATTACAACAGAAACAAGTTTTATTATAACTTGGAACATTGCAAAAAGTAAAGATCTTTACACCGATGGAGAGTTTGTAAAACAAAATCCTTTTGATGTGATTTCAGTTTTAGATCCTAAGTATAGCTATAATTAAAGGTTAATTTCAAATATTTCTGTTACTCGACATACAACTGAAAGAAGAATATCTGAGATTAGTGTTGAAGTCGAACAGCATTTGTTAAATGACTTAAAAAATTGTGAAGCATTCAGAATAGCATTGGATGAATCAACAGATATTCAAGATAAACCTCAAACAGCAGTATTTGTTAGATATGTAACATCAGATGTACTTGTGAAAGAAGAGTTGCTAGATTTAGTAGAGCTAAAAGACACTACTCGTGAAATTGATTTAAAGGAAGCCCTTGACACTGTTCTGGTGAAAGCAAATACTTCTAAGAACAAGCTTGTTAGTGTTGCTACAGATGGTGCAACAGCAATGGTTGGAAAACACATTGGGCTTTTGGGTTTACTAAATAGTGATCCTACGTATCCAGAGTTTATCCCAGTTCATTGTGTGATTCATCAAGAACATTTAGCAGCAAAACATTTTAATTTTCCAATTATTTTTAAATTAGTGCTGGAAATTGTAAATTATATTCAATCTAATGCAAAAAATCACAGACAGTGTTACAATTTAAAAAATAATGCAATATAATATTAATGACGTCACTTCCCGTCTTCTGAATATTACAGTTATTAGTAACGCTATTTATATATAATCTATTATACATACGGTTATTAGTTACGCTATTTATATACGATAGATGTTTGTAGTTCTTGTCTAGCCTTTTTCTTATATTTGATAAAAGCCAAAATATACATGAAAGACTTTTTAATTATGGTTTACGACAATACTATTATTATGGCTTTACTATTTTATTATGGTTTACAACAATTTTATCAAATATAAGAATTTATTATATGTAAATATAAATTAGTATGGATGCAAAATATTCAAAAAAGTACTGTGCGACGAACCAAACGAAGAAGACTATATATAATGGAAAAAAGTGCTATCAATTTATCTAGATAAAGCCACATTCCTAGAGGACTGTAAACTTCAAGTCTTATTCGTTCTCTGCGGAGTGAAGGCTTTGACGATAATTCAGGATGTTACATCATACGACGATGCAATCAAAATTCTTGATAACAAGTATCATAAACGATCGACAGCGATCATGATGCGCCATAAACTTCGCTCTTTTAAACAAAACGAAGGGGAATCGATTGAAAGCTTTATGAGTAACTTAAAACAATTTTCCAGAAAATGTCCAACAGAACCTCTAACAGCAGATCAACATAGTAACCTACTAATATGTGATGCCTTTATAGCTGGTATCCGCTCACCTTCTATTCGTCAACGACTGCTTGAAGCTACGGATGACAATCTAGAGTCACTTTATAAAACAGCTCTTACGATGGAATTGGCCACCGAAGATGCCCTTAATTTGACAACAACCATAACAGCTACTACCACGCTACCAACTTTTGCAGCAAGCCATAATCTTACCAAATCTCCCTGTTTTTGGTGCGGTAATGATCCACACTCAAAAATCAAATGCCCTGCACGAAACTCTACATGTACACATTGTCATAGAAAGGGCCACTGGGCAAATGTCTGTCTTTCTAAGAAAGAAAACAAAACTTATACCAAAGCAGCAGTTGTTAAAGAATATAACGAAAAGGATGATAACACAATAATATCTACGGTCATAGCAGCAATTGACTCACCCGATAGACTAATTAACGTCACCATAAACGAAAATCTAACATATGCACTGTTAGATACTGGGTCCGACAAAACTTTTATTACATCAAAACTTCTTCGACAATGGAAATTTTCATACGATAGGTGTTAACATGTCATTCCTCAATTACCATTAATTTTAAAGGAAACAAAGAGCCTCTAAAATTCTGTTTAGCAACAAAAAGTATGAAATGTTCAATATACGCCTTAATTCTTGGAATCGATATTAACAATATAAAACCAGTAGCTACAACCTCACGACGTATTCCCAAAAATATCTCCGTCATAACAGATGAAATAAACCGCTTACTAAAAAAAGACATAATTCAAGTAAGCCGCAGCCCTTGCCGAGCTCAATGTTTTGTAGTATCAACAGGAAATAAAAATCGCCTCGTGATCGATTATTCGAATACAATTAATTTACACACTCCGCTCGATTCATATCCTACACCACGAATCGATGACTTAATACTTAAAATAGCAGTCCATAAAATTTTTAGCACAATTGATCTCAAATCGGCGTATCATCAAGTGAGAATACGACCTGAAGATTACAAACTAACCGCATTTGAAGCTAATGGCAAATTATATGAGTTCAAACACTTACCCTTTGGATGTACAAACGCAGTACCAATCTTCCAAAGAGTAATGGATGAATTTATTCAGGATAATAAACTTGAAAACACATTCGCTCTTGGGCCTTTTTTCCACCAATAATTATATCTCGACGATATAATTATTGGTGGAAAAGATGCCCAAGAGCACGATAAAAATCTTAGTCGCTTTCTACACGCAGCTAAAATCGCCAACATTGAGATAAACGAAGAAAAGAGTAACTTTAAAAAAACTCATATCGAATTCTTAGGCCACATTATTGAAAATGGAAGCCAGACCCAAAAAGATATGAAGCACTGATAAATATGCCTGAGCCAAGATCGTTAAAAGAGCTAAACCGAATGATAGGTTTATTTGCTTATTACGCTAAGTGGATACACAATTGCACAGCATCAACTCTCCCACTTACTCAAGCAAGAGACAATTTTCCAACAAAGGGTTTAACCCCATATGCCAAAGAAGCAATAAAAATACTCAAAAATAAACTTTAGAAGCTTGTCTAGCCTCCCCTAATTTAAAAGTTTCATTAACAATTGAGACAGATGCCTCCGACTCAGCACTCGGAGGAACACTATTACAACTTGGCAGGCCAGTTGCCTTTTTTTCAGGAACATTAACTAATGCCGAAAGGAAGCATGCGATAGTTGAAAAAGAAGCGGCTGCCATAGTGGAGTGCTGTAGAAGATGGAGGCATTTGATTAACTCAGTACCATATATTAATATAATAACCGACCAAAGATCCATTTCCCTTATTTTCAATAAACAGAATGCAACAAAAATAAAAAATGAAAAATTAACTCGATGGCGTTTAGAATTAGCTGATATTAATTATACAATCTCATACAGGCCGAAGAACCAAAACATTGTAGCAGATGCCCTTTCAAGATGTTGCTCGATTGTAAATAACACTAAAGCGTTTTACAGTATCCATTCCTAGCTATGCCATCCCGGAGTTACAAGAATGATACATTACTGCAAAACCAGAAATCTACCATACTCCACCGCAGAAATCAAACCGCTTACTAAACCAATGTACAACTTGCAATGAACTCAAACCACGTTTTTACAAACCACCCACAGGTCGTCTCATTCAGGCAACAAGGCCTTGGGAACGCTTATCGATGGACTTTGTTGGACCTTTACAATCCACTACAACAAACAAATACATCCTCGTGGTGGTTGACGAGTACTCACGCTACCCATTTGCATTCCCCTGTCAAGACATATCAGCTGAAACTGTTATACGACACCTTTTTAGCCTCTTTTCATTATTTGGTGCACCATCATCTATTCATACAGATCGTGAAACTCAGTTCGAAAGCTTAAAAATTAAAGTTTTTTTAGAAAAGAACGGAGTAATTAAAACTAGAACCACTCCTTACCATCCCCAAGGCAATGGTCAGTGTGAATGAATAAACGGAACAATACTAAAAGCTGTTAGTCTAGCTCTGAAAACCTTAAGTCTAGGAAAAGAGAAATGGGAAATAGTATTGCAAATGGCTTTGACCTCCATAAGAGGACTTCTGTGTACCCAGTGAAAAAAAAACCGTGTCCCACATGGGTTCCGCGTGGGTTCCGTGTGGGATTAATGGGATTTACGTGGGACGGATTTTCCTATGTGGTATCCGTATGGAAATTTGTCACCTTAAACCCATGTGGGTAATCCCACGTGGGTTACATGTGGGAACCATATGGTATTTACACACATGGGAAATCCCACGTGGGTTTCCTGTGGGATTTGCATGGGAATTAATTTGAAAGCTGGAAACTAAAAAAAAAACTTTTAAAAAAAAACTTAAAAAAAAATTTTTAAATCAACATTGCATTGCGTTACGTTTACATTGTGTGAAAATATTTTATATTAATATAGAGAATGACAAGCAAGTATGTAAGTACCACGAATAATGTTTATCTTTCTTTATAGAAATAAGATTAAGATTTGTGCAAATAGACGTATTATTAGGATAATATAATAGTTATTTGAATATAGATCTTGAGTAAATTATTTGCAAACAATTAACTGATGCAAGTTGAAATGTTGTCAAAAACCAATCTTGCATGCATGGGACACTGCATGCAAGATTGGTCCCACAAAGAAATGGAGGTTTGAAAGTCAAAGAAATTCCCAATTTTCTTTATTAAAAAAAGAAAAAAATAGGATGGAGATGGGTTTCTGTGACATTTTTTATGCTCCAAAATTTTTAACTTTAGATATAATAAGGTCCTTAAGACTTAAGGGACTTACGAACTACATTGAGGAACAAAAACAGGATATTTACAGAAACTTTTCAATTTTTAATCTGGAGTACCACAGTGTAATTAGGAATAAAGTCTCTGGGTCCAGTATTCAAAGTAATATGATCTAAAGTAATACATAAATTAAATAAAATGCTTTAAAATGCGTGCATTTATACATATAACTTCTGATAGTTAACTATATGTATAACTAGTTATACATAAAATTTATTATGTAAACTTATTTTTTAAGGTTATGCTTGAGCAAATTAGTACCAATTAAGTTCAAGTTCTTATTTATTCATTGTTTTTGTTAATTTTATATTTATTTGTTCAAATTTATCAGTTAGTACTTTTTTTTACTACAGTAAGAATGTTTATCATTGTTGAACGTGATTTTATTAGTAACTTAATTTTATTTTCAACATATTTTGACAACACCCTTTATATTTTAAATGATGACGGTTTTATTATTCTATTGATGTTAAATTTATTACGTTTCAATAACTCAGATTGAATCTTAACTGAATTATTGTAAGCTTTGTACGAGGTTTGTTGTATATCAAATGGTGTTGTAAATAAAGTAAAAATAATATATATATATATATATATATATATATATATATATATATATATATATATATATATATATATATATATATATATATATATATATAACATTAAAACAATAAAACTGATACAAAATTTCACTTTAAAACGAATACCATTAACATTGTGATGATAATAGCATTAGGAAACTAGTTTCTGTAAATATCCTGTTTTTGTTCCTCAATGTACTTCGTAAGTCCCTTAAGTATTATGAACCTTATTATATATAAAGTTAAAAGTTTTGGAGCCTAAAAAAAGTTACAGAAACCTCCCTATCTCCCCCCTATTTTAATTTTTTTTCTTAATAAAGAAAATTTGACTTTTAAACCAGCATTTCTTTGTGGGACACTGCAGTGTCCCATGCATGCATGCTTGGTTTTCGACAATATTTGAACTTGCATCAGTCAATTGTTTGCAGATAGTATACTCAAGAACTATATTCAAATATCATATGAACATGTTAGAGAGTGTTCATATGATAATTGAATATCACAAATTTAATAATATTGTTGTGATATGTTATATAAATAATACCATAATAGATTATGATATGAAAATAAGGCAGGATATGAAGGCAATGATAAAAGAATAAATTTACTTATAGAAATTTAGATGTTTGTTTATTAGTTTCAAAATATTGTATTATGTGTGACCATGGCCTTTTATAATAACAGGCCTTTGTTGCGTGATGTCAAGACATCACGCAACAAAGTTGTTAAACTGAAGGCCTATTCCTAATACTGTGTTTATATTTTCATCTTTTAACATTAGACGAAAGTTTGTGTTTGCGCTTTTTTAATAAATCTTTAAAATTTAATTGGTTTATAAATTAGATAGCGCAACTTAAAGACGATAACATTGTAAGGTTCACGGCTTTACATTGTAAGGTAATAATATTGTCAAACTAACGATAAGTTTTTTTAATAATTAAAATGCCTTTAAAATGCTGTGTATCTCTTTGCAAGTCTTCAACTACAACAAAAATATCAATACTCAACTACAACAAAAATATTAATTTATAAATTCCCGAAGAATCTAGAGGAGAGAAAAAGATGTAGTGAAGCTATCCCAAGAACTGGTTTTATTGTTACAGACTATACAGCAGTATGTCAACTTCATTGGCCAAATGAAGCACCTTTTGAAAGCAAATATGGGAAGCAACAACCTTTAAACCCACCATCTGTTTTTAAAAATAATCCGCCCAGTTGTTTAGCCACACCAACAAGTAAAGTTAGAAAAACTGTAACTTCAAGCGGTTTTCGAAGCATTTTACCAGATGAGTTAAATGATTTTCTAAAAGAGGATGAACTTATATTTGACAATATTCAATCTTTGTTAAGTGATAATAACAATGTTATTGCTTTCCAGCAAAAAAAGTTTACACATACAATCAAAAATGTACAAACTTGGTGTTCCATTATTTATTTTAGTAATTTTCAATGATTATTCATTTGTAGCTAACAATAATGGCACAACTTGTAATATTTCATCTTTAGCTATAAACAAACATGATTAAATGTCTTTTTGGAGGTCCAGAATTTATATGTAGAGCTCAACCTGTTGCAAATCTTTTCCCTAAATTTTAGTTTGCTCAATGTCAACAAATTGTTGATACGATAAATAATATTGAAAATAGTAAGACACTGGTAATAGTTACTGATGGTAACCGTGTAAATCAAAGATTTTTTGGAATGTTTAAAACAGTTGATAGTATACCATAGTTAACAACATCAGGTATATATTTATTGTATGATTATGTGCATCTCTTAAAATCTAAACAATTGGTTGACAGAAAAGACTGACGAACTTCAATTTTTGAACAATAAAGAACTGGCTTTGGCTAAGTGGAGTGATTTAGAAACTTTATATAAAACTGAGTGCAATAGTCTTTTTAAACTCTCTAAACTTACAGCTAAATCAGTTTATCCAAAACCAATAGATAGACAATCTGTAAAGTTTTGTTTGTCTGTTTTTTGCGAAGAAACAGTAGCTGCACTAAGAACGCATCCAGAGATTGAAAATAAAGCATTCGAAGGTACTGCTGTGTTTATTAAAAAAATAATTTTTTTTCGAATGTTGTTAATGTCAAAGCACCTGGTGCTGGCATTTGGTTTAGAAATGAATTATGCGGAGAAATCCACTCAGTTGGTGATCAACAGTTACAACTGCTACGAGATATTGCTGAATTGTCAAATTTTATGAAACCTACAGGCAATAGCCTGTATGTTTCATAAATAAAAATTTATGATGATTCTACCAATTATTATTATAAATATGAAAGTTATCTGTATAGCCTAAACAGAGGCAGACTTGAAATTCCTTCTGATACTCTTGTTTAATGGTCAATATTTTGCTTTTTTTTCAAGGTGCTACTGACCCTTTATGCAGAACATTTTGTGTTACTCAGTTTAAGTTCATTGCTGCTAAATATAAATTTAAAATCGCAAAAAAACAATGCAGAGTATATTCTGATATTCTGCTAAAGAATTACTCACTAATTACCACTCGCAAAATACTAAAGCTATCATAATTTATGTGAAAATTAGTTTTGTAATTAATTATGCTATTTACTTGTTTTGTTTTTTATTTTCTCATTAGCCTATATGTCTCTCAATATGTTTGGATTTGTAAATATTTTCCCTGTTGAGATATATTGATAAAACTTTTTGCTTGAATCAACTTTTGTTGGTGTTTTTTATTGTTGGTGATTTTTATTGTTACCGTTTTTAGCAAAAAAAAATTAAAAATACAGTTATCTTTCTAATATATAGATATATACTTTGTTATGGTTCTGCTTGTTACTGATACTATTTTATATTACATAAATATTCTTAATGAAATTTGAAGTACGAAAAATATGATTATCTTTTAACAATTTTTTGGTTTTCTTTTTATATTTCCGTCTTTACTAGAGATTATTATTAGAAAACATAGACTGCCATTACACCCTACCTAATATAAAAATATATCAATATAAGTAAAAGTGAAAGTTTAATCGGCCTTCAGTTTTTACGGCATTTTGCGCGATGTCAAGGCCTGTTATTATAGAAGGCCGTGTGTATGACGAAAAAGTAAAGATACTTTTGCATCCAGTTGCTATTGCACCCAACGTCTACATCATTGAAAAAGTAGGTTTTTACATTTTTGTTTTCGTTTTTTTGTTTAATTACTTATCCTAATTGATCACTTTTTTTCAGGAATCTCCTCATGGGTTCAAGCTCCTTACGCATAATATGTGTTCAATTACCCATAATACGTTAGCCATTGTAAGTAATAAATTAGGAAATAATTATTTGTGAAATATTGTAGTCATTAATGACATAAACCTGGCTAATAATTAAAATTGCTCGACTAATAAGGTTCCTTATTAAAATTGCTCTCTCTCTCTCTCTCTCTCTCTCTCTCTCTGTGTCTCTCTCTCTGTGTCTCTCTCTGTCTTTCTCTCTCTCTCTGTGTCTCTCTCTGTCTTTCTCTCTCTCTCTCTCTCTCTCTCTCTCTCTCTCTCTATATATATATATATATATATATATATATATATATATATATATATATATATATATATTTGTATTTTTTTTTTAAGAAAATGTTTGAAGAAAGTTTTTCGAAGAAAGCAATTCGAAGTGATTTAATTAATTCAGTCGACAAAAAACGGCGTGTAAATCGCAAAAGAAAAAATAATATTTTTAATATTCATTTTGGATGTATTGATTAATAGCATTTATTTTCAAATAAATTCATTTTGCAACACGTTTTTTAATTTTATAAAATTTCGTTATAATAGTTTAAGGTAAATCCCACATAGGTTATAGGTGGAAAATATCACATGATCAAAAATGCTACACATTTTGAATACCAAATGGGATAAAGTAGCAAATACCAGATTAATGTAAGCCTCTCTGAAAGCTTCGATGATTAATTTTAAATTACTATTTAAGTAATTTTTAAATTAAAAGAATTTTAAAAACTATTATAGAAGCATTCGGACTTTCATTTGTCTAGTATTGACTACTTTAATACCATTTGGATTAAAATATGTGGCATTTAAGATCTATAACATGTAGTATTTTCCACCTATATCCCATGTAGGATTTACCACATAAAACCCATGTGGGATTTGCCATATGAAACCCACATGGGACAAAATAATAATCCCCATATGGGTTACAAATGGTAAAAACCCACGCGTATCCCATATGGGATTTACCATATGGAATCCATGTGGGATTTACCATATGAAACCCACATGGGACAAAATAATAATCCCCACATGGGTTACATATGGAAAAAATCCACGCGTAACCCATGTGCGCTTTTTCACTGGGTACCGTCACTAACGAAACACCCCATCAGAGGATGATGAACTTTCAACGCTCATCAATAATAGGCACTGTTTTACCTAACTTCTTAACAGAACAGGATTCCACAATCCTTTACAGACGTCAAGTACGAATGAAAGAAGATCCACTCGTTGATAGAGTTCAACTACTAGAAACAATATCGCCCCACTACGCTCGAATAAAATTTCAAAATGGAAAAATTGATACTGTTTCAACAAAAGACCTCGCCCCACTAGAAGACCTAAATCCCCCAACAGAATCAGTTCAACAACAATACGGTGATTTGAACATTGAACAGATGATTAACAATACCAGCAATTTAATAAACAGAAACCAAGACGAACTAAACGAAACAAACGAAGTAACTTCAAGCCAATTAGTTGAGAATTCAATTATAGATAGTATCCCTTGTAATCAGTCACCTACAACAGCGGTACCTAGTCAGCCTATGCAGAAAGTTACTACTCCCGAGAATCTTACTAACAAACCCTCAAGAACAGGACGCGTTACGAAGAGGCCAAAGTATCTCGACGACTACTTTCTTTCCTAGTATAATATCAGAGGTTAAGTATATACTCTCCGCCCTAAAACTTTCCTAATGTGGAGAAGACTGTTATAATTTAAGTAATAATGCAATATAATATTAATGACGTCACTTCCCGTCTTCTGAATATTACAGTTATTAGTAACGCTATTTATATATAATCTAATTATACATACGGTTATTAGTTACGCTATTTATATACGATAGATGTTTGTAGTTCTTGTATAGCCTTTTCTTATATTTGATAAAAGCCAAAATATACATGAAAGACTTTTTAATTATGGTTTACGACAATACTATTATTATGGTTTTACTATTTTATTATGGTTTACAGCAGACAGTTTAAAAATTTAATTAGTGAATTGGATCTTGCTGACAACCAAGTGACTTGTCATTTTACTGTGCTGTAAGGTGGCTTTCAAGTGACATTCTTTATAGGTTTGTAGAACTGTTAGAACCAATTAAATGTTTTTTAATTGGTTCTAACAGTTCTTTTAATTTTTTGCAAGATCTTTTATTTTTAACTGATGTAATGCAACATTTACAAAATCTGAATTTGTCGCTTCAGGGAAAAGAAAAAAATATATCTGATCTTGCTCATACTATATTTAGTTTTCAAAAAAAAATTGCTATATTTCAAAAAGATCTTACCTTGAAAACTTTTAATCATTTTCCTCAAATGAAGAAGATGATTCATAATCCTAATCCTACAATTCAGTATGATGATCATAAGATTGAATCATACCAGGAAAAACTACTGAATTTATTTGAAGACTTTCAAATCAGGTTTAAAGATTTGTATGCTCTTAAATCATCATTACCATTTTTAGTGAGCCTTTTTTAATTGATATTATTAGTGATGGATGTCTAATACCAGAAAATATACTTGAAGAAACACCTCAATTTAAAATAGAATTACTAGATCTCCAAAAAGATCAAAATCTTCAAATGCTGCATAAAACACTAGCTTTATTAGATTTTTAGATGGTTCCTGAAGTTAATTATCCTCAATCAAAAAGGATTAGTATAAAACTTATTTCATTTTTTGGTTCAACATATACATGTGAATCTTTTTTTTTGACTATAAAATTTGTTAAATCAAAGTATCGTGCCAATCTAACTAGTGAACATTTGTTACAGTTGCTTAGAATATCAACTACAAGCTTAAAACCAGATCTTTATAAACTTACCAGTAGTAGTGTTGAAAATCTTATTGCCTAATAAATTTATAGTAAATTATGCAAGTTATTATACAAGAAGAATTTTCTAATGGTCTTTTACAAAAAATATTTGATGTTATGAAAAGAATTCCTTCTGTTATGACTAATTTTTTGCTGAATGATGAAAAGATATTTTTCAATTGTAAAAATAAAAGTAATTTGAACTTAATTGAAGTTCATTGAAATCTTTAAATTTTTATATCTTGCTTGCAATTATTTTTATAAGGAAATTTATGGTTGTTGTAATTGTGTTAATTCAAAACAAAATTATGATTTAGAGATGCTTTTTCAATTTTTTCTAAAATTTTTAATGTTTTTTAATGTGAATAAAAAGGAATTATTTAATTTAATAACTAGGATTTTTTAATGTGAATAAAAGGAATTAGAATTTATGTAGCCAAGTTTATATTTAAAGAATAGCTTTTACTTTCTTTATTGCAAAAAAAACTAAATACTAAATATTAATTGTGTACTTACTAAGTTTATTTATAAAAGTACAATTTCCATTTATAAAATCAAATTATTTATGTATAAAAAATCTAAATTTACATTCGCCAATTATTTTTTTTAAAGATGAAGTTGGCATAGCAACATACTTTTTGCGGCTCTTCGGCACACATCATTATTTATATGCGGCTCTCGCGTCTAAAATTCTGGCCGGCACTGGACTAAGCTATTTCGATATTTAGAAAAGTCAATATTACGATATAAAAGCAACCTTGTATCAAAATTCGATATTGAAATTGAACATTTTCCTCGAAAGTTTTAATAAACTCAATATTAACTTCGATATTGTGCGATATTCAACAAGATTCAATCAAAAAGCATTATTGTTATTTTATTATTTTCTTTATTTTAGGTGCCCCAAGAAGTCCTAACGGTCTTATCACAGAGCACCGCAGAAGAGCATTTAACAGGAAGTTGATGCCTTCTTCCTAAACGATGTTGCAAGACTTGTTTAGGGGTGGTGGTTGAACCACTGATCTCTGGCATCTGAGACAAGTGCGCTAACTAATGCGCCCACAGGCTGCACAAATTTTCTTTATTATGCTTAAAAAAAATTTATTCACTTAAGATTTGATTTATTTTTCCAATTAACTTTTTCTTACAAAACGAAAATCAATCCATTTCATCAGATGATGACAAATTTTCTTCCTCAAGCAGCCATTTTTTTACAATAACCTTATGAATCTTAACTTTAACATAAACAAGTTTTTCGATTGTATCTGGCTTAAGTAAAGTTCTTTTTTTTGTGTAAAAACACACGTTCTAAGGAAGTTGATATTGCTGATACACACAGCTTTTTTTTTGCAGCGCTGGACCAAATTGGAGGCTGGGCTGAACGAATTTTCCACCATTCCAAAATATTGTAATTCTAAGCAGAAAATCTAAGTCTCCTGTAAGCGTCAAGCTCAGCTTCAAATGGTGACTCTTTTGATGAACTGTAAAGTATAGTTGCGTTAGAATCTTTACCCATCATTTCAAAAAGGAGCTGTTTAGTAAGAGACAAATTTTGTTTGTGTGATAGTTCTGTTGATGGCATTTTAGTTTCATTTAAATTGGGTGCATGTTTTCTTATAGAAAATTCTATCAAATCTCTTTATGTAGCATTATCTTTGCCAAACTTATTCAACAGGAGACCCTTAAATTTGGGATCAAGTTGATGGGCTCGTGCATTGATCTTTCTTCCTGAGCCACAGTCTTGAAATCTGCTGTAAGTTTGTCGTTCGGCCGTATCAATCTTTTAATTTTCTCTTGAATATCAAATAGCCCTTGAATTACAATATGTGATGTTGGGCTTTTTCCTGATGAAACAACTTCTGGAAACTCATTAAAAAGTTGCAAGACTAGCACAATTTTCTCAATAAACTCAAACTGGTCTGTTGATGGAATTAAAGCTCTCAAAAAATTATTGGTTTTGAGATTAATACATGCAGTTATTTCTATAGCTGACCGCTATGAATGTAAGATTGAATCCATGCACTTGAATCCACTGTTTCAACGTGTCTTACAAGGAGAAATAATGTTGTGAAATTTGATTTTATTTGGATGGACATCTTCGCAGGCTTCAACAATTCTCCGTTGACTAATTGTAGATCTATGAGTTCGACCTGATAGTGTCTTACACACCTTAAAGTGAAAAGTCCATTTGAAATTATTCTTTTTTTGATTCTTTAAAGCATTTTACTATGTTATGTGTTCATTTTTTTACATTGGCAATAAAACAAGATGATGTTAGTCATATAATCGACAATTTCATACAGTCAAAAATATTATTTTTTATTGGAAGTTTTGACCCATTGGTTCTCATATGAACTTTTTTAAAGGGTCTTGTCTTGCCAAAAGTGGAACTCGAACCCACGAACCACTGATAATAGTCCACTTTGTAAGCCAAATATTAGCACCTTAGACCGCTGACTACTGCGACAAGACTATAATATATGTCGAAATCTAGGACAAATAAAAATGGAACTTTTTTACGTCTAAGTATGGCTTGTCAACAAACAGTGATTTTTGTTGACAAGTTTTGTTTTAGTAAACAGAAACTTATTATGTTTAAATCAAAACTTAATTTTTCATCAACAAAAATAGCTGTGTGTTGTCAAGCTTTAAACACAACTTAAAAAACCAATATATATTTAAAAGTTTTAAAAATGCATGATAATGACAATATGCTCAATTTTGAAAAAAAATTTTTTACTTAAAAGACTTTCTCAACATCTTTAACTTCTTTGACAGTATCCACAATGATAAGGTAAAGTAAATGAGCGATGGATGAGAAGCTTTTATCAATTATTACAGATTTTTTCATTCCAGAAAGCATATTTTTTCCACTATCAGTGACTGAAGTCATTTCACATCCATTATTAAAAGGAAGGGCAGAAATTAATTGATCTGTTTTGTTTGCAATAATGTCTGCGGCGTGTCGTTCAGGAAAAGCAATACATCCAAGCAAAAATGTTTTTGACTCAAAAGCCTTTGAAGTATAATGAAGAGTCAAAGCTGCAAAAGACTCATTATTTTTGCTTGACCAAAGATCAGACGTAAAACCAACTCCGACCAAAAGTCGCTACAAAGAACACTTTAAACAGCCTCGACAATATTTGAATAAAGAATAGGATGTTTATTTCTTGAATATGTTGATGGTGGTTTTATAATAATTTCTGGACGAAGTGCTAATAACTAGTCTTTAAATGCAGGGGTTGAAACATACTGGAAAGCTAGATTTCCTGCACAGAGATATTTCACAATATCCAAGTCTGCAATCAATTGACGTTTTTTCATTTGACACATATTTTGTGACAACCTTGCAATATGATGAAATATCCATCCTTACTTTTTTTGCACTTGTTGACGCCCTTATATTACGTTACGGTCGTAATAATAACCAAATTCAGACGCGTAACAGACGAATAAATACAAACGTGGTAGGTTGTTAACAATTGAACTTTGCAATGACATCGCAAATGGTGGACACTTTTCATTAACGACTGTAAATAATTTTTTAAAGAGTGAAAAAAGAAAAAAAAATCAATAAATCAGGAGAAACTTTCCTTTAGTTTTAAATAAAATAAAAACAATTATAAAGAAAAAACAAAATATATATAAAAAGAAGAAAAAAGAACGAATAAATAAAATAAACTACAAAAGTAACGAAAATAAAAGTAAACAAAAGAAAAGTTTAAAAATGAATGAAAAAGGAAAGAAAACATTCGAAAATTTGGGAAAACTCGGCATAACAAGATTTTATATTGTTTTTACTTTTTCATATTTTTTTAGTTATTCATTTCATATTATGATTTATTTTAAGTAAGTTTTATTTAGTTATATAATGATTTTTTCTGATATGCAATGATACTTTCTTTCCTTTAGTTTTTAGTATATGTAGTGCATATAGTTTTACTTATTATTTGTTGCAAATCATTAAAATCATTTGCTAATGATTTACTCTATCGTGTTTTATAAAGTGTTTTTTTTCTTTTCTTTCTATGTTTTATGTATAATTTATTGTTACTAGTTTGCTTGGTTATATTATTATGCTTTGTACTTTTTTTAGCCGTAGTTTGTGTTTGTAATGTCTGTCCATGTGGCTGGTCCAGAAATTTCTAGAAGATCAATGAGTTTGAAAATGAAGCTCGCAGTTACGCTTCTTTAGGTTATCAACACCTTCGCCTTTTGCGGAGCAGTTACTGCAGACAGCTGACAACCATAGGATTATAATGTCCAATTCAGCAGAAAAAACTGTTCAAGAAACCAAGATTACTGGGCATCAGCAATACAATGAGTACGTAGCTGACCGTCTTGTGCCTATTCAAAAGTCAATCCATGAGCCTTTGAAAAGAAACAAATTTGAATTGTTTCACAGTTTGAAAATTCCAGGTTCCAAACATAAAACTAAAATCACTGATCTTAAACATGACTCCAACATCTTTTGTAAAATGTATTTAGCAAGTCAAAATCGTGTTGGTAATGTCAAGAATTTCTTATCACACGAAAGCAACCGTTATCCGCCATCAATTTCTGAATTCGGAAAGAAGCGTAAGGGCACCAGCAAATCAGATGTCCTCATTTGTTTGTACAGTATGGTTGCGAGAAACAACAAGACTTCAACCCTAAATATAAGGTTTCTGCTCTGATTGTTGATGGTGCAACACTCGTACACATGCTTCACCCGAGATTGTCAAAGACATTCTCTGACTACTGCGAAAATGTGATTGGACCATTAGTGGACAGACTTCTGAGATCCGTGCAGCGCCTTGATATTGTTTTTGATCGGTATGTCCTAAAAAGCTTGAAGTCCGAAACACGGGAAGATTGTGGATCAGGGCAACGCATAAACACTTCAATAAGACGCAACTGTTCGCTCTTATTTCCAGATTCGTTTTAACGCGATCCGCAGTTAGAAAAGTTATTGTTTGTACCATTGAAGAAACTGCATGTGCCTGTCAACAAGATTTAGATGAATCGTCCATATCGTCATGTAGTGCTGAAGAGACAGATGGTTATCTTTTTCTCCATGCTAATCATGCACTGAATAATGGCAACTTAACTATAGCTATACGCACTGTGGGTTCCGATGTGGTTGTTATAGCTCTCTCTGTGTTTAGCCAGATGATTGGAGTGAAAGAGTTGTGGATAGATTTTGGAGTTGGAAAAAGAAGAAGAATAATAGGAGTTCACCATCTTCATCAATACATTTCAGATGGTGTATCATCAAATTTAACCATTCTTTCGTACTTTCACCGATGTGACACAGTATCAACATTCTGTGGGAAAACGAACGGCACGGAAAGGGTGAATGAACTACCGAGTAGTTGATGCTGCATTGCATAATCTTTCAACGTCAGACTTAAAAAATGATGTCTTAACTGAGACGGCAATGAAGGTTATTGAGCGATTTGTTGTATTGATGTACGATCGATCATCAACCACTGCTGGCGTTAACGAATCCCGCCGTATCCTCTACGCAATAAAGAATTGAGCAATTGAAAATATTCTGCCAACTGCAGGCGCTCTTCTGCAGCACACAGAGAGAGCAGCACTGCAGGCACACTTATGGAAACAATGCTTGTCTGCTGTTACTCCAGGATGTGTACCCACTAAATGGGGATGGAAATATACTGTTGATGACTGCTATGTGGTTTACTACAGAGTGCACCACTTTGGTGCGCTCTGCCGGAGGTTTCTCAACATTGCCAGGAACTGATTCGTTGTTCGTAAAAAACTGAGTATAAAAATTATTCATGTAAACAACATGGTTTACCATGCACTAAGCCGTGTGCATGTCACAGCTATTGTTACAAAGAAACAAATGGTGATTCATATGAAGAGCAAGAATTTGAAGAAGACCCGGAATTCAACCATGTTCTCCACATCTCCTTCGATGACGAATAGTAATCCAAAAGTGTATTGTAAATATGTAAATACTTGAAAACGTTATTCTGTTTACAATACTGCTCTTATACTTTACCAATTCCCTCTACCATTACACTAAAGAAGTTTGTTTATGCCTTATTGGCGACCAATGCTTGCTCACTTTTTAATTCTTAATTTTAACACATCTAACAAGTTTTGAGATTTGTCTTATATTTCTTTTATAAAAATGATGAGTTATGTAACTGTTTGATCAGCATTCCAGTGTGTTGTTTTTCCATAATTGTTAACGACACCAAGACCTCATTATTTTAAGATCCTTCCTGTGCATATTGTTAACTCCTTCCTTACCCACTGACATTGTCATAATCCTTTATCACTGTTATCTTTTAATTGATTTCATTTGGTATTTACTGCAACTTTCTTGAAGAGCATTGCTTAAATACTGTGAGTATGTAGGTAATAAACGTGACATTATAGTGTGATGATAAACAAAGCCATAGAATAACCGTTATTTGGTGACTTATGTTTCAACATGTGACAACAGATGTTTGTCATTAATTGGAGAGTTACAAGAACCTTGGAATCTTGTTGCCTTTATTTCTTATCGATTATACTCGGTCGTTGCTGTTGACAAGTGAACGATTTCATTGTCAGTAGACTTTTTATCGGCAAGAACCAAGAACATTTAACAATTTCATTAACGAAGTACGTATGTATCATGAACTTTAATGTATTATTACTTATTCATTTCCGTATAAATATGAGTTTCTTGTTATATCATCGAAATAAACGGCGTTTATTTGAAGCGGATATCACCACTGGTTCTAAAGTTATGACCATTTAAAAACGTTCAAGATGGCTAATGACGGCCATCTTGAATTATCAAAACTATGATTTTAAGTAAGCTTTATGTAACATTTCTCATAGAACAAGACGGCGTTTGTTTTAAGTGGATGTCACTACTGGTTCTAAAGTTATGACCACATAAAAACTTTCGAGATGGCTGATGGCAGCCATCTTGAAATTTCAAAACATTGCTTTCAGTCAGTTTTATGTAACTTTTCTCTCAGAACAAATCGATATTTATTTGAAGTGGATATTGCTACTGGTTCTACAGTTATGACCATTTAAATATATTCAATATGGCCGATGGCGGCCATTTTGAATATCTCGCTATTTTTTTGTAGCTCATACCGTCCACTATCACTATGCAAAGTTACACGCTGGTGTCCAGAAGTGAAATATTTTTATGAGAGCCAGCTGCACTACTTATCTTTGGCATTTTTAGTAAAAATTATCAGAATTGGTGTCACTTTTCATGAACAATTGGTAACTGATATAAAAATTATTTATAATAATAAACATAACTTTCAAAATTATTTCAAAATTAATTTCACACAACCTAACAAAAACTAACAAACAATTAATTTAACTCTTTCCTTACCAGCCGTTTCAACAAAAATCTTGTCGCTGCGAACGCACATTTTATTGAATAAAATTTGAAATTTAATTATTTGTCGGTGCTATCACTAACAACTAATTAAAATTCGAACAACACTTTAAAAGCATAACAAACTATAAAACACTTTAAAACAACAAACTATATATCAATAGTAAATCTATTTAAAAGCATAACAAACTATAAAACACTTTAAAACAACAAACTATATATCAATAGTAAATCTATTTAAAAGCATAACAAACTATAAAACACTTTAAAACAACAAACAATATATCAATAGTAAATCTATTTAAAAGCATAACAAACTATAAAACACTTTAAAACAACAAACTATATATCAATAGTAAATCTCTTTAAAAGCATAGCAAACTATAAAACACTTTAAAACAACAAACTATATATCAATAGTAAATCTATTTAAAAGCATAACAAACTATAAAACACTTTAAAACAACAAACTATATATCAATAGTAAATCTCTTTAAAAGCATAACAAACTATAAAACACTTTAAAACAACAAACTATATATCAATAGTAAATCTCTTTAAAAGCATAACAAACTATAAAACACTTTAAAACAACAAACTATATATCAATAGTAAATCTCTTTAAAAGCATAACAAACTATAAAACACTTTAAAACAACAAACTATATATCAATAGTAAATCTCTTTAAAAGCATAACAAACTATAAAACACTTTAAAACAACAAACTATATATCAATAGTAAATCTCTTTAAAAGCATAACAAACTATAAAACACTTTAAAACAACAAACTATATATCAATAGTAAATCTCTTTAAAAGCATAACAAACTATAAAACACTTTAAAACAACAAACTATATATCAATAGTAAATCTCTTTAAAAGCATAACAAACTATAAAACACTTTAAAACAACAAACTATATATCAATAGTAAATCTCTTTAAAAGCATAACAAACTATATATCAATAGAAAGCTAAACAAATAAACTTTCTAATTAAATGAGTTTTTAACACGCATCATCGAACAATAAGAAATGTAATATGCTTAAAACCACTGCTTTATAAATTGTAACGCAAACATTATGTCAAAAACAAAACTATTTCAATGTATAAAAATAATGTTTTTCTTCAAATGACTTTTTGTAATTACTTAGCTAAATACTGATACACTTCTACCAGGGGCGCCCAAAGCATTTTTTGGTCTTTGAGATTGCAATCTTCCAAACATATAATGTGTTTGTTCTAAATGCTTAATTAAATCTCTGCATAATCAAGAACAAGTTTACACTCCCCTCAATTTGAGGGGTTGCAAATTTTATATTGTCATAATTTTTGAACTTTAAGAGATAATACTATGAAACTTAAAATTTATGGATGAATATTAGTCTAGTTGAAAATAATACAAAAGATATTTCATCAACTTGTTGCTCTCATGTTTGAGGCAGGAAGGGGCTAAATTCTTGGGGCTTTTTTGTTCCCAAGCTCCAATCATCGCAATTTTTTGCAAAGCATCCTTATTTGACATAAGTATAAACATATAAATGTTTGTAGTTTGCGTCGTGTCTCGAAATGCTTTGGGCGCCCCTGTTTCTACAAGTTAAATTTTACAGTGTTAACGGTGCTTTATTTTGTAACAAAATAAACTTTTGTAACTAAAGTTTTTTTTATCAAGGATTACTCAAGATTTTTTAACTTTGTCAAGTGATAACTTTTTATAATTACACAATATGGCTTTTGTTTGTTCTTGATTATGCAGAGAATTAATTAAACATTTAGAACAAACACATTATGTGTCTAAAATGAGAATTTATATACAAAACAAAATAAATTGTAAAGCAAATAAGTAAATAAATTGTACTCGAAAGCCGCTCCCGACGGCTTGGGGTCAAAACTAAGAAAAAGGTTGTGAAAGAGTTAATCATTCACATTGAATTTTTTAATAAAGAAAATAAAGGCGGGAAAATCTCTTCTAGTCAAATTTGATGCTCATATTTACTTTTGAACTATACATTTTTAATAAAGATTTATAATTATACAATATTTTTCTGCACAAATATCGAAGGCTCTTCGATATCCTGACAAGAATATCGAGGAGCCTTCGATATTTGTGCAGAAAATATTGTATAATTTCGAAACTTCGATATTTAAAAAAAAATTTGAATATCGAACATTCGATATTATAGAATGTCAAAATGTTGGTATTATAGCATGTTTCAATACTACGGTGTTGATATCGCAATGCCTTAATCCAAACTCAATTCCTTCAATCTTTGGTACTGAAAAACTAAGTTCCCCTCAAACAAAAATTAATATTTATAGAATTAATAGAGTCAATAGAAGAACAAGTAGACAAAGTAAAAATTATTTTTATATTTCAAATCATTTTTAGTAATACTCTCATTTGGTATTTTGAAATGCTATGGTTTAGTTTTGTTATTGATGAATTTTTATTTTTTAAACAAATTCGATTGTTCCTGCACGCAAGAAACGAAAACTTTTTGATATATCTATCACAGAAAAAGTCGATTTTGTAATTGAAAAAAAAAGCTTATGTAGTAAAGGTCATTAATATTTAACTATGTAGTAAATTAGTTAATCCTATTAATATTGTAAATGAATGACAATGTGCTGTACTTGTAATGTAAATTAATAAGAAAATACTCTGAAAAATTTTTATTTAATTTTTTAGAAATTAGTGATTCTGCATACATTGAAAGCTTTTTAGAACAATATTCTAGCAAGAGTTTTGAGAATTAAGATATTGTTTTTAATTTTAAAGAAACAAAGTTATGATGGTAAACAATAATGATTTTTTTAAAACATTTTCTCGATCTTTGTCCTACTGCATCAAATAAGGAACAATTAGAACTATGTTCCAGCAAAAATTTAAGCAGTTCTATATGTAACTAAGATCTTTTAAAACAATGCTCTAGCAAAAGTTTTAGAAAAGCTTTTGATTATTGTATTCAAATGTGTATATTTTTTTATTTTAAATTTTGATTTTTTTCCTAGATTTTAGTGTTTCTATACCTTATAGAGTTATTATAAAACAATGCTTTAGCAATTGTTTTAAAATTGATTTGAATAGAGCATTAAATTACTATTAAATTAAAAACAAGCTAATTTTTGTATTTTGCATTGCTAATGTTTATTGTAAATTAATAAAAAATTCTACTCAAGAATTTATTTTCCAATGAATAATGAAAATCTTTTCAATCAATGCTCTGAAGGTTATATATCATTTTTAAGTTAAAACTTTTTTTAAAATAACTTATTATAATTTATTTATTTTTCACAATTGTAAAACTCATTAATAAACACTTTTTTTGCTAATATCTTCCAGAACTTAGTATTCCTAAATGCAAATAAAATCTTTTAGAACAATGTTTTAGTAAAGGTTTTAAACAAGGATTCAATATTACATTCAAACCTATATACACTTACTTATGTTTAAAAAAGTTTGATTTTTTCTTTTAGAATTTTAGTTTTCTACACCTAATGAAGGTAATTTAGAACGATGCTCTAGAGATATTTTTAGACAATTAATATTACTCTTTTTTGAAAAACATACGAATCAGTCTTTTGAGAAACACCTTATTTCCATTTTTGGCCAAAATTAAGTACAACATTAAATTGTTTGTGAAAGCTAGACACATCCAATATGTATAAAACAAATCATCTCCACTTAGTCACCCCTGTAAGAAACATACAAAAAAAATCAAAAAATATATGATTATGGATCGGCTGGGTTTTTTTTGATTTCTGAAAAGTTTTTTATTTTGGATATGAGGTGTTTCTCAAATGACCAATTCATATATTTTTTGCTTTTTTTGGAATTCCTTATAAATACAATGATAATCAAATATAAAATTCCTTATAAATACAATGTTTATTTAATTTTATGCAGAATTTCGTATTCCTTTTATTGCTGAAGATTCCAATGAGAGTTACGAAAAAAGTATTTATTTTAATTTTAATTATATCTTTGTCTTTTATATAAAATATTTGTAAAAGTAAATTTTTAGAAACAAGTGTTCTTATTGACACCGATTGTCAGTTGTAACAAAAATCGACTGAAAGTCTTTTCAATTTGTATGCAAATATTGCTAGCGTAGGCCCGCTAACTAGATCTGCTTTTAGCTGAGTTGTTTCAAATTCTTTTTAATTTTAGTATAAGTGAAAAAGCTTAGATAACAAATATATTACAAAAAATACTCCTAAACTTGTAAAACGTTTTGGCTGTTCGGAAAAACTAAAAGTTAAGAAAAATCCGGAATTTTTCTTATTTTTATATAAAATATACGGAAAAAGATAAACCCTGTTATTAGGACTCTGGCCCTGTTAATTTAAAAAAAAAATTAGCTTTCCATGTAAAATCTTTTTTTTTATATAAAAAAAAGTCGTCTCTTTAATGCGTACACTTAACCTATTAATAAGCATATTAAAACCTTAAACTCTACCATGACATATGCGCAACTAATTTCTAACGGTGTTTTCATGTTTTCAGAAATTTTAAAGAGCATTATAAAAAATGCTCTCCCTTTTGTTTGTTAAAGTGTATATCTTTATATATAATATGCATATAATATCTATAAACCTTTAAAATTATTTTACTTTGTATTCTAGAAAATTGGAAAAGATTAAAAAAAAATTAAGTTTGAAAACCAAAGGAATTAAACCCACGCGAATCAGTTCAACCACTTTGGCATGCTATAATATTATCTTTTAACACTGTTCAATAAGCAGCCGTGGCGCAGTGATAGCGCACTTACCTCAGAAACAAAGGATCCGTGGTTCACTCTCCCCACCCCTGGGCAAGTTTACGACATCGGTTAGGAAGGAGGCGTGAGCTTTAATCAATCCAATTAAATGCTCCTCCGCGGTGCTCTGTGATAAGATCGTAAGGACTTCTTGGGGCATCTAAATAAAACTAAAAAAATAAATAAAAATCAAATAAATGAATTAAAGACTAATTAGACTTTATAAAACGGAATATACATGCTTTATAAAAATTCATATAAATCAAAAATAAGCAAATATTGCCAAAAATTATCAAGAAAAAGATAAACGATATTTAAAGAAATTTTAAATATTATTGATGAAAAATCAACTAAATTTGCATTATCAATTACCGATTCGTAGATTAACCAACTACAAAAATGCTAATTATAGATGCAACATATTTTTTTCACCGCCACTCTCTCTCATCATACTTTACTTTCTACAGGATTAACACTGTATATTATAATTTAAAAAAGGCGAGGAGCGGAGCTTTTGTTTTTAATTTAAGCCTACACCTTGTATGCCTTATGAGATGCGAGCCCTCTATTTTATCTGCAATAAGCTGAAAAAGCATTGTAAGATATACCTAAAATGAAAGAAAACTACAAACCAATTTACCTGTTGCTGATGCTTTTTTTAGAGCATTGTTGAGAATAGTCAAAATCTGTAAGAAAAGAAATTTATTGCAAAGACGACTAGCTATTACACAAAATAAAATTACAACAAAAACACGATAGGTTTCGGTGCAAACAAATTTTGCGATTTGATCAGAAAATAAAACTATTCTTACCTTGATTGCAACAACTAACTTCTTATTAAACTATTAGCTAATGATCAACTTAGTAAATTTTAAAGTGGTAGTCTACCTTAAAATATGAAAATTTTCAAAATTTTAAATTGTACTGTTTTACCCAATATCATATACTTAGAAAATGATGGTGATATCTGTTTTTCAAAAAAATATTTACAACTTATATGATCTTATCATTAGATATAGGTGGTATAATTTTTTTTAATAAAAATCGCATTAATTTTGCGATTTCAAAAAAAAAAAGATATTAAAATCGGATCTTTGAAAAAATTTAAAAAACGAAGCCTACCTGAACTTGTTTTAATCATTAGTAAACATCTAAAAGTAATCCAGGATATTTACATGTAGTTTTAAAGTATAACTCGAAATATATTCGAAAAGATTTAATAGAAGCATGCTTTTGCTGCTGGCTGATAAATTTTGTATTTATATATTATAGTTCTTAATTTACTTTAATTTATTTGATTCGTGCTAGAAGTCCTACTTGTGTATTCAGTTAGATGATTATGATTATTATTCAAATTTAGAAAAAAATAATAAGTATGGAAAATAAAAAACTTGATGCTGGAAAAAGACGAAAGGCAGGAGGATCAAGAATTTTCAAAAAACGACGTTTTCATGGCAAAAGTTTTTTTAAAGCTCCTGAACCCAACATTGACTCGGAAAATAGTCTTGTTAATAACATACCTTCAACAAGTAATTTAAATGCTTCAACTTCATCAAAGAAACTTACATTATTAAATCTTAAAGCAACAACAGTATCAACAAAACGAACTTCATTACCTAATAACAAATCGAATTTTCCACACTGTTACATCATGTTGGATAGCTTTGTTTTAAAAAGTAGATGAAATTGCTATGTGCCCTGAATGTCAATCGAGGAGTATTAACTTTCTACAGATTTATCAAGAAAGAAAGGACTGTCTGTTTTATTAGAGTTTACATGTACAGCCTCAGTCTGCTCATGGATTAAAAGGGTTTACACTAGCCAAGAAATTGATGATGAATCTCGTGGGCAATATCAATCGTATGTAAATATAAGATCCATTATTGCTATGAGGGAAATAGGAAAGGGGCATGATGCTTTAACAACTTTTTGTGGTTTTATGATTTTACCTCCACCAATGCATAAAAAAACGTTTCATGATATTCAAAGGAATATATTAGTGGCTTACAAGCAAGATGTTCTAAACTTTATGAATAAAGCAGCTGTTAAATTAAGCAAGGTCTTGGTGAGAAGAAGACAGATATTAGTAATATCTGTCTTGTTCTCACCAAAACTGTAATATTATGAAATAATATGAAACTGTAATATTATTACAGTTTCATGTGATGGCACCTGGCAAAAGTGAGGATTCTCTTCTTTAAATGGTGTTGTAACTATAATTTCAAGCGATACTGGAAAATGCATTGACTACCGCATTAAATCTAAAGTATGCCATCAATGTGTTAAATGGGAAACAAAAAAAGGCACTGATGAATATGATGAGTTTCTTAGTACACATGAATGTAGCATTAACCATAAGGGCTCATCAGGCCCATTGGAGGCAGCTGGAATTGTAGAATGTTTTACATTATCAGAGTCAGACAGAAATTTACGTTATGCTTATTATATTGGTGATGGTGACTCAAAATCTTATCTAGAAGTTGCTAACTGTAATTCATACAAAAATCTTATTGTCCAAAAGTTATAATGTGTTGGACACATACAAAAAAGAGTTGGTAGCAGACTTCGTAAATTTAAAGCCACTTATAAACTAAAATTGTTTGATGAGAAACCACTTGGTGGAAAAAATCGTCTTACCGAAAAAGAAATTAATAAACTTCAAAATTATTTTGGAATTGCAGTATGTCAATGTAATGGTGGAACAGTTTACCAGTTAAAAAAAGCAATTGGTGCAGTACTTCACCATTGCTCAGATGCACTTACATTAGATAGTCGCCACCAAATGTGTCCAAGAACCCCTAAAAGTTGATGTAAATGCCAGTCTGATAAAATAAATGGTACAGCCCTGTATAAAAGCTCTGTATAAAGAAAAACCAGGACTACCCATTGTTGTAAGAGACATAATAAAACCAATTTTTCTTAGTTTAAGTGATGATGATTTACTAAGTAAGTGTTTGCATGGGCAAACACAAAACAACAATGAATCGTTAAATGGAATTATTTGGAAAAGATGTCCGAAGGATATTTTTGTTGCAAGAGACACATTAGAAATTGGTGTCTCATCTGCAATCATAAATTTTAATGAGGGAATAAATGAAGTTTTAAATGTATTTGCTATGCTAAATATGTATAATGGAAAATTTACGCAAGAGTTTTGCACAAATAAAGATTTTGTAAGAGTCGCTAATATGAATCTTAAGTCTACTCCGAAAGTCAAGCTTAAACGAAAAAAAAAAGAGCTCAGCGTAAAGGATTTGCAGAT
Organism: Hydra vulgaris; assembly: GCF_038396675.1. NCBI lineage: Eukaryota > Metazoa > Cnidaria > Hydrozoa > Anthoathecata > Hydridae > Hydra > Hydra vulgaris. The sequence goes on from NC_088931.1 coordinate 42,255,621, forward strand.
GCCAATGAAGAAATGGAAGGAATAGTATATGAGACTGGTCTTTTTTAAAAAAAAATTTTCTACGTTATTATACAATTTTTCTACATTATTATACTAATTTACAATTTACTAATTTATTGCTTTATGTATTTTTATTCTTTTCTTGTCTTTAAAGTGGTTTTTAATCTTTGAAGTCTTAAAAAAACATTTCTAAAGCCAATAATGATTTGAAACAGTTTGTTTTTCAAAAATAATGCTTTGTTAATGCAATTTGTGAGTTTTTGGCTTAAATTAGATTAAAAGAGTTGGATTTTTTTTTTCGTTTTCTGTTTTTCTCAAAATAAGGTTTTTTGAAACGGTGCGTTAAATAACTTTTCTCAATTAAATGCTATGAACCCGAAATTTGGTACATTGATTCTTTTATATATAATCTATTAGTTGAATTTAAAAAAATTATTTTAACTTTTTTGGTTCTTTAGTTAATTGGGCTCAAAATCTGTATTTTGGGTCAAAATTTGCTGCCATTTTGAATTATCATTTAAACAAAAACTTTTTTATAATATTTTTTTCCTTAATTCAGCCAATTCAACTTCCTTATTAGATGATGTACAAAAAAATCCAGAACTGTATCTTTAATCGTTCTTGAGTTATTTATCGCAGCGTAAATGCCCTTTTTTTGGTCCCGCGGACCAAAAAACAGTGTTCCAAAACCAAATTTAAGTTTAAATTCCTTAGTTTTGTAAGGTTTTTTATATTGCAGCCAAAAATTGGGATTTTTTATACAAAATTCTAGGATTTAGGTTTAAAGGTAGACTACCACCTTAAATAATTAAGGTTTACTAAGTTGAAATCATATTTTAGCAGTAGACAAAGTAAATATGATAGTTGGTAGAGCACCAAAGAAGAACTAAAGAAGTAAAATAACAACTAAATTTGCTATGCAATGCATATTATACCGTAAAATGAGGTGACTTAGGCCTGGTAGGTGACTTTGGCTAATTTAAAAAATATTTTTAACTTTTAAAAACTACTTTGTACTTTTGCGACTTCTTCCAAAGTTAAGTTTATCTCAAAACTAAAGTTATTCTGTTTATTTGTTACTTAAATTAATTGCAGTTTGTGGAACTATAGATATATATTTTTGTTTGTTTATTAGAGTCTATAAAAATTGTTTAATTTATATGCTGCAAAATTGTGAGTTGGTTGAAAATGCTGTTAATATTTGAGTGGGTTGTGATGTTATAACTAACAGTAAATTTATATAGGATGATTTTTGTATAATAGTTGCCAAATTTATAACACTTCTAATTAAAAATAACTTTAAGTAAAGTTTATGGGGTGACTTTGGCCACAATTTAGGGTGACTTTAACCTAAGTGAAAAAATGTAATTATTTGATTTCAATATTATATTTTTGGTTTATTTTTCAGAAAATGTTGTCTATAAATATAATTGTATTGATTTAATTTTCAATTTTGGTTTTTAGGACAAAATATAAATTAATAATCATATTTGTATCAAAGAAAACATGCCAAGAACATATAAACGTGTTGCTGGGAGTCGTGATTATATTCCATAGACCCAAGAAACATTAATCAAATGTTTAAAAGAAGTAAGAAGTGGTAATTTAACGCAAACAGATGCTTGCTTAACCTTTAAAATTCTTCTATCAACAATAAAAGATAAGCTGAAAGGTATACATAATAAAAAACCATGCGGTTGCCCAATATTTAGTGAAATTGAAGAAATAAATTTTTGCAAACTATGTTATACCTATGTCTTCTTTTGGATTCCCAGTTGACTGTTATGATTTACAAAGTATTGCGAAGTCTTATGCACACCGTAAAGGAATATTTGTTAGGCAATTTGCAAGAAATATGCCTGGTATTGAATGGGTAAAATCATTCCTTAAGAGAAATAAACAATTAAGTGTTAGATTTGCAAGTAACATTAAAAGAAAGCCGGCAGAAGTAGGTACAATTATTATTAATAACTTTTTTGAAAATATCGCTCCTGAAATGGCAGGGTTTCCTCCATCAAACATTTGGAATTACGATGAAACTAATTGAACCAATGACCTTTGTAATAAACTAGCAATAACAAAGCAAGGATCAAAATATCCTGAGAGGATAATAAACTCAACAAAGTCTGCTACATCTTTGATGTATTGTGGTAATGCAGAAGGGCATATCCTTTCTCTATATATTGTATATAAGGCAGATTCGATGTGGACATTTTGGACAGAAAATGGACCAAAAGGAGCACGTTATAACCACTCAAAGAGTAGATGGTTAGACTCCAGTTGTTTTGCAGATTGGTTTAAATCTTTATTATTACCTAAACTAAAAAAATTTCTGGAAAACATATTCTAATTAGAGACAAGTTTTCGTCACATATAAATACATATGTACTGTATTTGTGTGAAGAAAACAAAATTAAGTTTGTTGCACTTCCTCCTAACTCCATGCATTTAATGCAGCCATTGGATGTTGCATATTTTCTACCAATGAAAGTTCAGTGGAGAAAAATGTTAACAATTTGGAAGGAAAGTGGCAAAGGAGGTATGGCTTCTTCCCTTCCAAAAGACCAGTTTCTAACATTGCTTAAATGTCTAATGAAAAAACGGAAGAACCTGGTTGTGAATGTATGCAAGCAGGCTTCAGAAAAACTGGATTATACCCACTTGATCGAAAATAGGTACTAGATTGATTTCCTAAAAGAAAATTTACAAATGAAGATGTCACTGTAGAAATAGGTTCTCATGTCAGCGATTCTTTCATACAACATCTGGTTAAAGCTAGAGGTGATGATCAAGTAACCCCTATTAAAAAGCGACATAAAGTCTCAGTCCCAGGAAAGTGTATCATCAATTGATGTAGTTAATATGCAAGAAGCTATAAATACAAATAAGACAAAGAAAAAAATGACTGTTTTAAAAAAAACCAAGGTATCCATTCTTGAACAGCAAAGAATTACAGATAATTTATTGAATAACTAAAGTATTTTGAGTTTTAAATATTATTAAGATTTCTATGTGATTTATATCAAAAATAAATGTGTAAGTTAAGTTATTTTTTTGCCTTAAAAGCATATCACCTATTTTTAGGTACGTGAGTAAAAATTTCAAATTGTTTGAATACTATGTTATATATCATTAGAAAGAGGATTTTACAATATTTTAAAGGTAAAAATATTATTAAAATTGAACAATTGGTTCAAAAGTTATGATGGTTTAAATACCGATTTTTCTATTTTGAATTTGTTGTAAAAACTGTGGTCAAAATAATGTTTTTCTTCACTTAAATTGTTATAACTTTGCTAATTCTTATCGAAATACAAATATCTTGGTGTCAAAAGATAGGTGTAAGAGTGGGTTACAACTTTATGTTAAACTCTAACCACCGGGCGTATCGGATGGACAGAGGGGCACCAAACCACCACCTAGGCCGTATAAAACTGAACACTTTTTTTAGAATTTTTTTGTTTTAAAGACATAAGCAATATAAATAGACAAAAAAAGTCGTTTTAAATTTATAGTAAACCACCAAAGTATACGAGAGGTGTATGTTAGCAATAGAGGTGGGTTTGGTGGCGATGATTTGATACACCCTAGGATCAAAAACGAGTTAATTTTATAAATATTTATATCTTTACTAAAATGAGTAAAATTAGTACATAATATAAAATTATGTTATACAATCTTACGTATAAAAGTGGTGTTTCTATTATGGAAGGTGCGTATGCCCACCACCTGTTCTTATAACATATCCAAATATGTCATAAGAAAGGGGCATTCTAATGCCCCTTCCACCTCTTACCAAAAATTATTATTTAATTGGATATATATTACAAAAAAAAATTATACAACTACTAATGTGGGGCTATAAGTCAATTGGCTGTAAAAAACATGTCATCTTTCTAACCAAGTATAGCAAAAACCTATAATAAAGTCTATGTGTGATTATTACATTTATATATTAATTATTTATATTTATATATATATATATATATATATATATATATATATATATATATATATATATATATATATATATGTATATATATACACATATACATATATATATATATATATATATATATATATATATATATTTATATATATATATATATATATATATATATATGTATATATATATATATATATATATATATATATATATATATATATATATATATATACACATATATATATATATGTGTTTATATACACATATATATATATATATATATATATAGATATATATATGTGTTTATATATGCAGATATATATGTATATATATACACATATACGTATATATATATATATATATATATATATATATGTATATATATATACATATATATATATACATATATATATATATACATATATATATATACATACATATGTATATATATATATATATATATATATATATATATATATATAAATATATATATATATATAGATATATATGTATATATATACACATATACATATATACATATATATATGTAGTTGTACTAACTAGTGGCATGTTGTTTCATGGATCTATTTAATACCAAAATGAATACGAAAGTTGCCTTGGCTATTTGGTTTATAAATTAGACACAAGACTTGTCTAAATTATTTAACGAAGTGCACCAACGAGAAGGTAATACATAGGACTTTGCACTCCATTTCTAAAATAATATACATTTTAACTATAATGATCATTATAATTACAATGCAATAACATCATATTACTCATGCATAATAATATAAAATAGTCCAATAACCTTGCGTTTATTTATATCTGAGACTGTGCAGTGTGGAAGACAGCAATTTCTACCTGGCATTGCTTTTTTTTTTTACAAGTACGATTTAGTTCAAATGTAGTTCTAAAAAGGACTGTTTAATGAAATTTTAAGTGAAAATTCCTTGATATGTCTTTTAACTTTCACTAACTGGAATTGCTTAAAATATATTAGTTATATGTAGTTCTAAAAAAGACTGTTCAAATAAAATATAATTGAAAATTCTTTGATATATCTTTTAAAATTCACTTCGACGGCTGATTTGTTTTGCAACTACATTGATCACGTGACCGAAAAAAATAAAAACAATAGCTTCCAGACCAGGGTATATTTCTATAGAGTATGGGTGTATAAACCCAGTTAACACACAAACGTCTATTAAACGTCAAAACAACGTTTCAACAAAACGTTCAGATTTGGTCAATTATCCGTTTAGAATGAAATCCAGATTAACGATTAGAACAAACGTCCGTAAAACGTCTATATTCAAACGTATTTTAGACGTCTATTATAGGATTATTATACGTATATAAAGCCTTTAGATTTTGTCTAATTTACATTTAAATCTAGTTTAATTAATCTATATAAAGCGTTTAGATTTAGTCTAAGTAAACGTATATTAAACTTGTCTATTAGTTTTTTTGATTTAGTTAACGTAAATTTAATTTATTTAAGTTTTAAAACTAATATAAGTTAAAACTACGTTATAACTTTTTAACTTAACATAAGTAATAAGAGCTATATAGGTCGTGAAATTTATAAATAGAATATAGTTATAAAAGTAATGAAATTTATAAATAAGATATAGTTATAAAAGACCTGGTCTTATTTTTTATATTTTTTATAACTTTTATAATATGTTTATAAACTTTTATACTATACTACTTATACTATACTTTTATTTTATAAAACTATGTATAAAGTTATAAACTTATATAAAACATTTTCATATAGTGGGGGTTTAGAGAAAATATGTTTGTGCACTATGCTTGTTTATGTTTCAATGATTAAAAAAAATTGAATGATCAAGCTCTTGGCAGTGGAAGTATTTTGTTTAAAAATTTCTATCAAATATTTTTTAAATATAATCTCAGCAGAAAATAAAAGTTTACATTAATATTAAGATTACTTATAAAATTAATAAACTCATAAACAAATATTTTGGATCACTGGTTTATGTATTATCAAAAATCTTCCTAGAATACCGTCTACCACTTGTTTATCATGCACCTGTTTGTGCAACATCATCTTCTACATTCTTACCCTGATCGTCTGATTTCGTATCCTGATTTGTAACCGCAAAAAATTATTTTAATTAAAATAATTTAAATGCACATTCATAAAATAAAATTGGAATTACACAGAACAACTTTACATATAGAGGATTTTCTGAATGGAAGTTTCCAAAATTTCCTGTACCATCCATGTTTATTTTTGACAAAAATAAACGTGGAAAATTTCGAAAGTCGTGCCATATTATATGCAGTGGCTTTTACCAGCTCTGTTCTACCAATTTTCATTAGCAAGTGTATCTAAATTAAGCTAAAATGTATCTAAAATAAAAAAGTAAAAAAATTTATTTATTAAACCTCTTGATTAATGCAAAGATGAATACCTACTGCTACACTACCATACTAGCGCTTACGAAATGAATTTAAACTGTTTATAAAACTTACGAAAAAAGTTCTTGCAGCAGGACTTTCATAACGAGGGACCAGCAACTCGTATTTTTTAAATGTGTCAATGTTGCAATCAATAATTTCTAAAACATCAATTAAGTTGTTGGCATTTAGGAAGGTAGATTGTCGCGATAAGAGATTTGTAACTTTTTAGCTTCCGACACTCGTTTATTATTTTTTAATCAGTCGTTTTGCTTTCAGTTGTTGTAAGGAAGTGAATCTAGTAAACGCATTTAAATTAATCATTTAGCCAATAAAAAGTAATTTTTTAATAATTTTTTTTATTTCGTTTTAATTATGCCTATTTAAACCGCGTGATTTAAGCTGTTATGTGAGTCTTCTGACCAATGGCTATATTGCTATATTATAATATAATAAACGTTTATTAAACGTCGATCAAACGTTTAAAATAACAATTTGTATTAGTCAATATTGTAAACGTTTGATTGACGTTTAATAAACGTATAAATTAAAACGTAGATTTTAAATCTATAAATGTTTACGTTTAATTAAGGTCGATTAAAGGTTTACGATATTGACTAATGTAAGTCGATATTCAAAACGTTAGATCGACGTTTAGTAAACGTATATATAAAAAAGGTTTGAAATATACGTATCAAATCAAGCGTCAATTTTTAGTCAATAATAGGTCACTAAACGTTTTATCTATTTTTCGACCGTTTTCGATTAAATATTGACCAATTCTAAACCAATCTGTGTTTACTGGGAAGTGAACTTTTCAAAATGGTTGTAATTGGAAAATTATTACAAGAATTTGATTTTAGTTTATTATGCCTATTTCTTTATTTTAGTGCAAATTTCATTTGTTCCAGTTGGTAATGACGTATATTTTCTCTCTTTGAAAATTGATTTAAGTATTTATTATTATTATGCCTTTTTTTCTTTATCTGTTGCAACTTGTAAGGCTATATATATCAACTTTGCCACATGAGTTTATATAAAAAAATATTTATAAAAAAAATATAAGTGTTATGACTTGCCTAAATAATACAGCAAGTGTTGTGACTTGCCTAAATAATACAGCAAGTGTTGTGACTTGTTAAACTTTTTGATAGACGGCACTGGTATACCTTTACGTGGTGTCTATCGTTAAAAATGATTAAAACATAGTTTAATTTTTGGAATTAACTATTTTAATCATTCACTAAAAGCCAAGACAAAAATATATTGTATTATCTTTAAAACAGTTATATATTATTATTAATTTTTTAATATTTTATTTATTATTTATTTTGAAACAGGAAATCTGTTTGTTAACCAAACAAAATGGCTAGCTCGTTAACTATACTGTATGGTCCTTACTTCTGTTAATGTAATAATCACATGAAAGACTTTATTATAGGTTTTTGCTATACTTGGTTAGAAAGATGACATGTTTTTTACAGCCAATTGACTTATAGCCCCACATTAGTAGTTGTATAATTTTTTTTTGTAATATATATCCAATTAAATAATAATTTTTGGTAAGAGGTGGAAGGGGCATTAGAATGCCCCTTTCTTATGACATATTTGGATATGTTATAAGAACAGGTGGTGGGCATACGCACCTTCCATAATAGAAACACCACTTTTATACGTAAGATTGTATAACATAATTTTATATTATGTACTAATTTTACTCATTTTAGTAAAGATATAAATATTTATAAAATTAACTCGTTTTTGATCCTAGGGTGTATCAAATCATCGCCACCACACCCACCTCTATTGCTAACATACACCTCTCGTATACTTTGGTGGTTTACTATAAATTTAAAACAACTTTTTTGTGTATTTAAATTGCTTATGTCTTTAAAACAAAAAAATTCTAAAAAAAGTGTTCAGTTTTATACGGCCTAGGTGGTGGTTTGGTGCCCCTCTGTCCATCCGATACGCCCGGTGGTTAGAGTTTAACATAAAGTTGTAACCCACTCTTACACCTATCTTTTGACACCAAGATATTTCTATTTCAATAAGAATTGGCAAAGTTATGACAATTTAAGTGAAGAAAAAAATTATTTTGATCACAGTTTCTTCAACAAATCCATATATAGAAAAATCGCTACTTAAACCGTCATAACTTTTGAACCAATGGTTCGATTTTGATAATATTTTCACCTTTAAAATACTGTAATAATCCTCTTTCTAATGATATATAACATTATAGTATTCAAACAATTTGAAACAAACAATTTTTTACTCACGTACCTCATATATATATATATATATATATATATATATATATATATATATATATATATATATATATATATATATATATATATTTATATATAAGGTAAGTATGGGTATTAAGGCCCACCTAAAAAAATGAAAATGTAAAGAAATGCTGATTTTTTTTTGCTGCCAGTGATAAAACAAGATAACTCTAATATTTTAATGTCGAAAAAAAGTTTCACAATTTATTTTTTCCCTAAGTTTGGATTAGTGGGCCTATTACCCGCCGGGCCTTAATACCCACACTTACCTTATATATATATACATATATATATATATATATATATATATATATATATATATATATATATATATATATATATATATATATATATATATATATATATATATATATATATATATATATATATATATATATATATATATATATATATACAGTGTCTCAAAAAATTATCCGACCAAACACTTTTTTAAATATTTTTCTTAAAAAAAGTGCTGTATTTTCGTAAATTTAGACTTTTTTGGTAAACTCAATATTAATAAAAATAAAAGAACATGTTTTTAAATAGATTTTCTTTATTTCAATGTAAAATATGAATCACAAAGTTTTCAGTCTTTAAATAAATGAACTTAGGTCGTTTTTTTATTGTCAAAAAAATATTCGACCAAACGCATTATTTGTTCCATAATAAATTATTATATAACAAAACAATTATTTTAATACTTTGTTGGGCCTCCCTTTGCTTGGATTACAGCTTCTAGACGTCTAGGCATTGATTCGACTAAAGATTTTGTTTCTTCTGATTGAATCTTTTCCCAGGCTTCTTCAATTGCCACTTTGAGGTTTTCTTTTTTGGAAAATGACCGATCTCCAGTTTTTCGGTCTACAATTTCCCACAAATGTTCAATGGGATTAAGGTCCGGTGATTGTGCAGCCCATTCCAAGACCTCAACATTATTTTCAGCAAACCACTCCTTTGTTTTAAAGGCACAATGCTTGGGATCGTTATCTTGTTGAAATGTAATATCAGATCCTAGCCGAAGTTTTCGAGCAGATGACTTCAAATTTTGCTTTAATATGTTTCTGTATTGCACCTGAACCATTATAGTATCAATAAATTGGAGTTTTCCAACACCCTTCCAAGCCATTGAACCCCATACCATCACGTTACCGCCACCATACTTGACAGTTCCTCTCACGCAGCTTAATTTGTAGGCTTCTCCGGCTTTTCTCCAAACTTTTTGGGCTCCATCAGATGACTTTAAGTTGAATTTCGATTCGTCGCTCCACAGGATCTTTTTCCAGAAACTTAACGGCATGTTTTTAAACTTCTTAGCAAACTCCAATCTTCTTTTCATGTGTTTCTTACTCAAACATGGTTTATTACGCACAAGTCGTCCTTGAAATCCCTGGTCTCGGATACGATTTCTGATTGTCTTATGGGATAATTTGATTCCATAATTCTCTTCAGCTTGCTCAGCCAGTTTTCGAGCAGAAATGAAGCGATTTTTTTTGACTTGTATAATTAAGTTTCTATCAAAACTCATATTAAAGCAAAATCTGAAGTCATCTGCTCGAAAACTTCGGCTAGGATCTGATATTACATTTCAACAAGATAACGATCCCAAGCATTGTGCCTTTAAAACAAAGGAGTGGTTTGCTGAAAATAATGTTGAGGTCTTGGAATGGCCTGCACAATCACCGGACCTTAATCCCATTGAACATTTGTGGGAAATTGTAGACCGAAAAATTGGAGATCGGTCATTTTCAAAAAAAGAAAACCTCAAAGTGGCAATTGAAGAAGCCTGGGAAAAGATTCAATCAGAAGAAACAAAATCTTTAGTCGAATCAATGCCAAGACGTCTAGAAGCTGTAATCCAAGCAAAGGGAGGCCCAACAAAGTATTAAAATAATTGTTTTGTTATATAATAATTTATTATGGAACAAATAATGCGTTTGGTCGAATATTTTTTTGACAATAAAAAAACGACCTAAGTTCATTTATTTAAAGACTGAAAACTTTGTGATTCATATTTTACATTGAAATAAAGAAAATCTATTTAAAAACATGTTCTTTTATTTTTATTGATCTTGAGTTTACCAAAAAAGTCTAAATTTACGAAAATACAGCACTTTTTTTAGGAAAATTATTTAAAAAAGTGTTTGGTCGGATAATTTTTTGAGACACTGTATATATATATATATATATATATATATATATATATTTATATACACACACATATATATATATATATATATATATATATATATACGTATATATATATATATATATATATATATATATATATATATATATATATATATATATATATATATATATATACATATATATATATATATATATATATGTATATATATATATATATATATATATATATATATATATATATATATATATACATATATATATATATATATATATATATATATATATATATATATATATATATATATATATATATATATATATGTATGTATATATATATATAGAGTGAAAACTAAATAATTAAATAATTATTAAGATGTATTTCAATTACATAACTAGATCTTTCACGCGATCACCAGATTTTTGATCATTACATCTGCTGATCACTATTGCGTGAAACTTTTAGTTACATAATTAAAATATATCATAATAATTATTTAGTTTTTACTACATTACTTGCTCTACCAAATAACACGCTGTATTGAGCACTCTTACTGAAAATATTAACACAATTCCTACAATATAAATATATATATGTGTGTGTGTGTGTGTGTGTGTGTGTGTGTGTGTGTCTGTGTCTGTGTGTGCGTGAGTCATTCCATGCCAAGTGGAGCAAGGGTCCCTCATGGACCATCTCAGATTTCATTAAAACTTTTTGATTTTTTACGCATATATGAGAAAAGCATGTTTTAAAAACTTTAAATCAATATCTAAAATGTTCTTGAGAAAACGCTATTTAAATTGTGGGCCACTTTGCATGAAATTTCCCTCCACAGGAAAAATGGTTTTTGCATCATTTTTAACAGCTAATAACTTTTGAACAAATTGGTTTTATACTTCAATTATTTTAAGATAGCAAGTATGCTATAAATACTTTTAAAAGACCAAAATATTTAAACTCTGGCATTGTCATTTTTTCCATAATGGCGGGCTAAAATTGATATTTTTGATTTGAGATTGAAATTTTTTGTGATTTTAAATAGCTTAATCTTAAAAACTAGTTCAAATATTAATACAAATCAAATTGCCTGTTGATCTACAGGCTGTGTATAAGTAATAATAAAAAATCAGTTGATTAAAGAGCTGCATTCAAAGGTTATAGGTCATCAAAATGAGTCCTATCAAGATTTTTTTAAATTGATCTGTGATGCAAAGAATCTGTTACCTATGATGGCACTTTTTTTGTTGATAAAATTTCTAATACGCATCAATCAACTTGTGTTGATTAATAAAAACCAAAAAAATAAAAGGGCACTTATTTATAATCTCAAAAGATAGTCTCTAAAAGTCAGGTAAATTTTCCATAAAAAAGTCTGAAGTTAACAAAATAAATAAATGCATTGAATTAAATAATGTTATTTGTTATAAAAAAATAATTAAAAAATATCAACGGTTATAGCTTTACAATCCCAATGGATAAAAACTTATAATCTTTTTTAAATGAAAAACAAAAAAGATGTTTAGCAATTTTTAAATTGTAGTGATGTAAAAAGTTTACAAACATTTAAATACAAACGTATTACAATAAATATTTTACAAGATTTGTTTATATATAACTTTGGAATATTTTTTTATATATAACTTCAAACTTCAGTTCAATTTTCTTTTTAGTTATTTAGACAATAAAATTTCTTTAAAACAATAAACAAAATTTTTAAAATTCACAAAAAATTAAATTTCTCAGACAATAAAATAATCTCATTGATTTCTTTTAAGTCAATATTATAAAATCTTCGTCTGTTATACTAGACTTTAAAAGATTTTGCTTTGCATAAAATATGCATCAGGGAGACCCAACAGAGATCACCTCTGCATGGTCACGTGAATTGGTTACTTAAAGAAGACTTTTTCATAAATTTATTATGAAGATCTTGATGCTAAAATACTAAGAATATTTTTTTAAATACCATTGAGCATCATAAATGCAGGCATTTGTCCACATTTGTTCCCGACTGTGTAACTTAAAATTTTATTATTAAAAATTCTGCAAGTAGAAAAATCCACATAAGTGCAGATACTATCAAATCAAACTCTTCTTATTTTTATTTTATTTTTAGAGACATTGGTATAAAACTGTGGTGGTTTCATGTCCCAGGTATTGTAGAAGGAGAATAGTCTCTCTCTTCCAAATTGTTATATGAGTTTCTATTGAAACTTTGTCAACAAAAATAATAATAGTTATATTTGAAGTGTTGAACACAACAGCTGTTTATTTTGCTTGATGCGTCAATATGATTGTTGAGTGACTGTAGACTGGCTTGTGCAACAAGACGTTTTACCGTTCCACCAACTCCATCACAAGGACTTTTACCATGCCATGTTTCAAAAAAGTGCCACTCTACATTAATGTCAAAATCTTGTTTATGGTAGCATAAGTTGATAATGTTTTAGTATTGATAAAGCATTGAACAGCATATGTTCCATGTTTCAGATGATCCGATCACAATAACTTTGACTATCAAGCTTTTCGTCTTTTATAAAATAAGCAACAAAGGAGAACAACAAAGGGGTGCAACAAAGGAGTGCATAGATTCCTTGCTGTTATTCCAGAGAAAACCTTGCACTGCATCCTGTATTAGAAAGCACTGGTTTTCTGCAAAAAGAACTAAACCTTGTTTTTCTTTTAAATTAGTTTTCAAATTTTGGAAGTAGGTGGCTTGACTTGTTGATATAAAATGTCTTCGTAAATTGTCTAACTGTTGATTTTAATAAATTTTAATTTTCATAAATTCATCTAGCGATAAAGTTGCTGGTGCTAAAGAACATTGGAAATTTTCTTTTTGCCCTTGATCAAAATTAACTTCACTAATTTCAATTATATTAAACAAAGTGTCAATGTAATCTAACAAAACCTCTTTTCCAGGATAGTTATCGCAGCTATGCATTAAACAATCTCTATTTTCAATGCTACAAACCATTAATTTCAATAAGCTTTTGTAATCAGCAATTCCGGGAATTTTCTGTACAAGGAGCTTTATTTTTTGATGGTACTGGCAAACACAAACTGCATGCAGACTAGAAGCATCACCCACAGGAATACACCAAAATTTTGAATATCTAACTTTAAGATAACGTTTCTTTTTAAACTCAATATGAAGTTCTTTCATATTGACTAGCAAATGTCGTTTTTGGATGTGTTGCTTTAAACCATCGTCTTTAACTAAAACAAACTCTTTCTTTCCTGGACACACCCTTTAATATTCATCGCATTGATAGAACTAAATAACCTCTGCAATTACATCTTTGCTAAGTTTTCCACCCAATTTTGGAGAAAGTTTTGATAGTATTCCACTTTTTTTTCCTAATTTTCTGGCTTGTACTACAGATCTTTTTGAAGCAAAATATACTTCTGAATTTTCTCTATTGACCGACATATTCTCTATTGAGTGTAAGAGGCGTAATTTTTTTAGATTTCGACAATGTTTTGTCAAATTTTGACTTAATTTTAATCATAATATTGTATAAATCTTTGTTTGGTTTTTAAACGCTTTTTTGAAGGTAATTCAATTTCACCAAGTGCAACTATTTCTTAACTTAGCACATTGGCAATAGCTTTTTGAGCTCTTAAGTTATCAATTTTAAGCTTTCCATATGCAATTCTATCTTTTTTTGAAGTTTGAGAGGTGAGCATCCAAAACTTGCATTACTTAAATTAAGATCTTCTTTTAATGGTTGTATAACAACATAAGTTTCTTTTTTTCTTGAAGTTCATTATCTTTTGTAACACGATGTAATATTTTATTTTGCAACATTCAATGCAGGCTTTTTCTGTAACTAGGGCAAATTTTTTGACTAGGTACTAAACCAAAATCTTTGCCATATGAAAGACTGATAACTCTAAGAGAACCTACGTAAAGATAATTATCAAATGTTGTTTCACATTTATTTATTACCAAAGGTACTTGTATTAATTTAAGGTATTAGTTTGAATATTGAAACTAAGGTATTAGTTTGAATATTGAAACTTTTTAGATTGACATACTAGTATTGTAAAATTAAATAAAACAATAACCTAATTTTTAAAAAGCATCAATTTTATGGTAAATTTACCTGACTTTTTGAGACTATCTTTTGGGAATATAAATAAATTTTTTAATTTTTATTAATTAACACTCTTTGATTGATGTGTATAAGAAATTTTATGTAAAAAAAAAAGAGCCATCTAGGTAACAGACTCTGTGCATGACAGATCAATTTAAAAACAAAACTTGACCCGGTTCATTTTGATGACCTATAACTTTTGAATGCAGCTCTTTAATCAACTGATTTTGTTTTAAATATTTATCCACCACGTGTAGAATAACAGGCAGTTTATCTTTTAATAATTTTTGAACAACTTTTTAAGATTAAGCTCTTTATAATCACAAAAAATTTTAATCTTCAAACAAAAAAGTCAACTTTAGTCCGTTAATACAGAAAAAGTTAAGATGCCAGAATTTTATTATTTTGTTCCTTTTAAAGTATCCATAGCATACTTGCTATCTTAAAATAATTGAAGTATGAAACCAACTTGTTCAAAAGTTATTAGCAGTTAAAAATGATAATAAAAACTTTTTTCTTGTAGAGTGAAACTTCATGCAAAATAGCCCACTACTTAAATAGCGTTTTCTCAAGAACCATATTATATTTTGATCTAAAATTCTCAAACATGCTTTACTTAAGGTGAGTTTCCACTCATTCATTTTTTTTACGGGAACGGGAAAAGAAAGGAAAAAATAATCACGTGGGCATACGCAGTATAAGTTTTAATATGTTCGAAAAAAAACTACGCGTGCTCACACGACCTTTTTCCTATTCCTACCTCTTTCCCGTGAAAAGACGGAGGAGGGGAAACTCACCTTAAATCAGCGGTATACGACTCGCAAGTTTTCTTCTAATTTAGCGAGCGGGGATTGTGGGATGTCTAGTACAGCCAGATTTATAAACTATAATATTTACGTTAAGACGTTTTGACAGATTTTTAAAGAATAATGCTTTTGTAAAGATGGTTTTAACTTATTTTAAACAAGAATCGTCAATAAAATATATATGATGTATTTGTTTACTTGAAAATCAAATGGTTTATTTAAAAAACGATGAAATATATATGTATAAAAATACCTTTTTATGGGATTTTTAATGTTTGTATTTTTTTTATATTTCGAACCATAAAAACAACATTCAATGTAACTTTTACTATTCAAAATATAAAAAAATACAAAAATTGAAAGTGCCATAAAGCGCTATTTTTATTCTTATATATTATAAATGTTTTCAAAATGTTACATTGTTATACTGTTTTCAAACAATGTTACATTGTTTAACAAAGTTAATCTATTATTAATAGGTTTACTAAAATTATTAGTTATAAGAACTTATTGTTTTTTTTAACATATGTACGTTCTAATTTTTAACTACCCTCTGCAGTATTCTAGAAGGTTTATAATATAACTGTATGGTAGTCAGCAATCAGGGTTTTATTTAAACAATAAATCATTTTTTTTTGACAACACTCAGATGAGGTTACATTCAAGTTTTGTAAATATTTTAATATTTAGAGATTTTATTTAGTAGCCCAAAACTATAAAATTGCTGTATGAATTGTTTATGGAGCTCTGTTAGTATAAAACAACTCAAACGTTCCTTCTAGTGTTAATATGCTTTCATTATTGTTTTTTCGTTTTTTTATAAATGTATTTGTTGTGTTTATTTTTCTTATTTTAAGTACATTTCAAACAAATGAATAAACATTTTTCAACTAAATATAATATTTTACTATTTATGAATAATACAAACAATTTTTATAGCATGAGCTAAGTCACGATTGTGAAAATTGACATAAAAATAAATTCGTATATCAACAAAGTATCAAATATGATGCATGTTTTGATTGAAGATTATATAGGAAAATATAATTGCAGTTTTCTTTACAAACTGTAATGATTCATGCTTTATTTTTGCTTAAAACTGTTTTATTAATGTTTACGTCTAAAATAAAAAATTATGCATACATATTTATATAA
>NC_088931.1:42275000-42350000 GCF_038396675.1 Hydra vulgaris
AAATAGTTGATGTCAATATTGTTTAACATTTTTAATAAACAACTTATTATATAACCATAAAAAGACATGGATTTCAATAAATCTTAAGTATAAATGTAGCGTTAGGTTAGAAAAGATCACAAGTTGTAAGATTGTTTTACATTTTTTTATTATTCAGCTTTAACAATTGTAATGTTACTGGCAGAGCCGAGTTTACAGTTTCAGGGGCCCTAGGCCAAAAAAAAGCCTGCGACCCCATATTTAGAAGTAATATGTTAGTTTAAAAAAATATAATCTTAGTTTAGCGCAATTAAAAGTTTTATTTCAATTTTTTAAAAATATTTTTCAAAATCTACATAATCTTTTTTCTGTATTTTTTATTAACAAAATCTTTAATCAATGAATCTATGATAATTGACTTCATTTTGTCTGCGTTGCTTGATAATAATGCAAAATTGTTTAACATTTTTTGTGACATGGTTGATCGCAAATGCGGTAGTGGTGTAGTGGTAAAGCGCTCGCTTTATAAGCGAGAGGTTCCTAGATCGATCCCCACCACGTCCCTGGTAGTACCGCGCTCAACTTGTTTCTCGGCGCAGCGACCTTGTTCGTCAAGGTTCGTGTTTCGGAGTTATAGAGTTGAGAGAGGGTTATAACCACTATTAAGTAGCCTCCTCATCTGTAGTGGCCTTCTCGGCCTTGGGGAGGTGAATAACGAAAAAAAAAAAAAAAGAAATC
This sequence comes from Hydra vulgaris, assembly GCF_038396675.1. Classification (NCBI taxonomy): domain Eukaryota; kingdom Metazoa; phylum Cnidaria; class Hydrozoa; order Anthoathecata; family Hydridae; genus Hydra; species Hydra vulgaris. The sequence continues at coordinate 42,275,718 of NC_088931.1, forward strand.
ATTTTTTGTTAATTTCAATTTTGAAAATAATTCTCCAGAGCAGTTGGATATCATGAATCATTTGAAAATCCTAAGAATGATTTCAGTATTTAAAAATGTAACCTCCATTTGTTTTTCCTTTATAAGTTTGTACAGAAGCAAATGGGACAAAACAGGAACTTGAGTATTAAAATGTTCTTTCAAATACAGATGTAGATGTTTAATTTCTGCATATAAGTTATCATCAATATCTTCCGTGTAGTCTTCCACCAGTCAATTAACGCATGTCTTCAGCTTATCTTTGTTGAATCTCGTGTCTAATAAAAATACAAATTTGTCATTCAGTTCCTGATAGCATTGAGCTCTTTCTTTTAAATTTGTAGTAAGATTATTGATAGTAAGATTATTGACTCTTCACGTGGACTTAATTAAGGTTCTTGTGATCAGTTTTCACCTAGTAGCGCTTTCTTATTAATGCGTTTCTTTTGTAAATAATCTATGTCTGGTAACAGTAATTTTGCATTTTGTTCTATTAAATCGAATGTGTTAGTTAATCCAAGAAGATAATCTCCAAGAGATGAATAAAGTTCAGCTCATGTATCTAGAGTAATAGTTGCACTTTGCAATGATTAAGAAACAGCATTCATTTGTTACTTTTTAAATTTGATCCCCTTGTTTTTGTTTGTAAAGCAAATTCAAAAGTTTCCATTTTCGATAGTAAATTTCCAGCTGCAGCTTGTTTTATGTTTCAAAACTTTCACCATCATTGATTTTGACCAATCCTTCCATTAATTTATTGTAGTTCTGGTAAATGGTTTTGACTGAGTCAGCATGAGCGCTCCACCGAGTATTCGATAATGATTTCAATGAACTACTTGCAAACTGTTCCATAACACTCCACATCTTTGTAGAAGCAGAGTAAAAATTGTACAGTTCTTGAACAAAACCAAAAAAATTAATTGCCTCGATGCAGCAATCTACAGAAGCTTCTCCTACCAAGTTAAGAGAATGACCTGAACATGGTAAGAATTTTTCCAGCTTATTGAACTCCAAAATTCTAATTTTCATATCTTTATATTTTCCAGTCATATTGCTTGAGTTATCATAAGACTGGCTTCTGCAGTTGCTGATTTCGAAGTTCAATTTTTTTTTTAAAAAGTCCACGGTTGCATTTGCTAAATTTTCCCTGGTGTGATTATCGATGTGAATGAAGTTGACAAATCTTTCAATAGACTCATTAGAAATTTGATTAATGTACCTCAGGATCACACATAGTTGATCTTTGTGACTCGCATCAGGTGTTAAATCTACTGATAATCCATAATACTTAGATTTTAAAACATCGTCGCTGATTGATTGAAAAACTTTTCTTGCCATCAATACAGTTAATTCATTACATGTATTCTTTGAGAGGTAGTTTGTTTTTCCAGAACCACTGTCGCCATAATTTTTTATGTGTTTGGCCAATAAAGGATCAAACTGAGCAATCAATTCAAGCTGACCAATAAAATTCCTGTTGCTCTCAGACCCAAATTTTTTATTTGAACTTCTAAAAGCTAAGTTTCTTTGATCAATGTGCAAACTACAGCTATAACTCTTCTTACAACCTCTCTCCAGTAGTTTTTTTCTTTGCAAATTTCGTTAAGAAGTTTATCATTTAAAAAAACCTTGTTATTTTTTCTTTGAAAGTATGCTATTGAAGCTTTTCTGTGGTCTGATGAGTGTTCATGCCCCTGAATTGATGCCCCTGATTTTTTCCAATATTTATATCCTGTTGAAGCTAAAGTACATTTTGAGAGTTCAAAAAGCTTGCAGACAAAACAGAATACAAAACCAAATGCTGGGGAATATATGAGACATTCTCTATTAAATGTTTCACCATTTACTTTTTTCCCCATTAACAAGCTTTTTGAGCAATATCGATCGCGATCTTGGTACATCATTTTAGAGAATTTAAAGTCATAATCTGCATTTGACATTTTAACGGACTGTTCTCTATCCAAAATTGTATATCCTCAGCTGAAAGAAATTCCCAAAGTCCTGGGTCACTTTTCCTATTCAATGGCAAATCGATAGGGTAACATACTCTCTCCTTATTGAGTTCCAATTTGTCGTTTAAAGTTGAGTTTCATTAATTGAGTCATCTACAAAATTCAATATTTTGCTCTTTACTTATGCCACAGTTTGCAAGATTAGCTGAAGTTGGTGAATTACCATGACATTCTGCTTTTAATAAAAAACTATCAAGTTTTTGATGTTTCTTTATGTTTTTTTCTATTTATTATTTTTTTTTTCTTTCTTTTTGCAGCTCCACTTTCATAGCTTCTTCCCATATCTGTTTAAAGGTTCTGAAAATGAACACATTTGATTAATTTAATTGCTTTGTTTATGAGCACTGATTTTAGTAATAGATAACACTCCACTATTTTTTTATTATTAAAATTAAGTAAAATAGCCTACATAAATAAGCAAAAGTTTGTTGAAAATAAACAGGAAAACAAACGTTTAAAATTTATGATCGTTTTTTTCCCAGCGCGCTTATTTACTTTACTTAAAAGCGTCCAAAATATCACTTAAGTTTAATGCAATTTAAAATTTAAAACAATTACTTTCTTCAATTACTAAGATATTTTACTTAAAAGCGTGCAAAATTTTTCTTAAAACAAACGCATTCATTATATTTTAAATCAAACATTTTAAAACATGCACAAATAATAGAAAAACAAATTTATTAAGTACCGTTTTTAATATCTATCTGGAAAATTAATCAGGCTGTTTTGAAAATAAATAATGTTTACTACTATTGTAAACCTTAATTCATTGGAAAAACAGTCCTTATTATAGTTATTTTCTTGGTTTGATAAGTTGAACCAAGTAATTCTAGAAAATAATATTTTAAAAGGTTCTTGGTTGAACTTTTAATAAAAAAACGTAATGTTATTAAAAAAATGTCAAATGTTAAATAAAATTGTTGCGTTGATTGTTCTTTAAAGTTATTATTTATACTAATGAACAAAATTTTGCAAAATGTTTTTTGTTTGATTTTCGTCTTTAAATATTTAATTTTTTTTTAATCACGAAAATATTTAGAAAAATAAAAAAGTAAAATTTTATACACAATTACTTTCTAATGTAAATGTATGCACTTTCCAAAAATTAAAATTTAATTTTGTTGCAATTCGATTTTGGGGTTCCTTTTTTTGCAGGGCCCCTAGGCCATTGCGTATTTGGTTACTGGCAATATGTTTAATGATAATAGTGAAATTGAAGTGGATAATATTAGGCTCAAAAATGTTATTAATGTAAATATTAATAGGCAACTTGAAAATAGTTGTATTTAAGTAAAAGAGATAGGTCTAGGCAAGATGAAATTAATCGTTGTGAAAATGTATGAAATAAAAATTTTGGCAAGTAAGTTTTCTATTCAGCGAGCAGAAAACATATTTGCCCAAATTTAGTGTCAAGAAGTGTTAATGTCTGTTAATTTGATTTTACTTTAGACAATTTAGAACAAAGCGAAGTATGAATTTTACTATTTATAGTAACAGTTAATAGCAGTTAATGAGTTTCAATGATTTTAAATTTTTTTATAATTTCAAACATAATTATGTTCTTTTTTTTTTTAGTTGTCTTTGTCATCACTTGATTAGTTTGCTTACTGTTGAAACATGGTTTTAATTTTGTAAATTTAATATGATGTGAAATTTACTCTATTAATCATTAGTCAACAGTTAGAGAGAAGCTGGAGCTTAATTAAGAAATGCTGGAAATTAATACAAAGGTAAAAATAATTTTGTTTACTGGTAACATAATAAAACCATTTATTACGTGTTTTTTTACTTTTTTTAACATGCTGCTTTGGAAACTCTTTCTCTCCCTCTCTTTCTCTCTCTCTCTCTCTCTCTCTCTCTCTCTCTCTCTCTCTCTCTCTCTCTCTCTCTCTCTCTCTTAGATGAGAGGGAGAATTAATAAAACTTTTTAATTACTCGGGAGACAGTATTGTGTGCTTACAAATATTTTATGCTATGCGCTATTGTTGCTGTGTTTTGTGTTGATAGACTTAGGCTGTTATAGCTATTTTTTATTCTTTATATTTTCTGTTATATTATTATACTAATTCTACTAACAATAAAATGCAAATAATACTTTTTTAATTAAAAATTGTGACTTCTTTTTAATTTCTTTTTTTAAGTTTTTGCAGGCTTTACTTGACTTCCTCTTTCTGGTACCTGTGTTGTGACAGATTTTAAAAAGAACTTAACTGATGTTAATGCGGTCTTTATGTCGTTAACTATAAGCAATGATATTGCTGATAGGGAGTCAAATTTAAAATATTATTTATAGACAAATTTGTATTTAATTTTTTAAATAATATATCAAGTTATTAATATGTTTTTGTTATTAATGATTTAATTACTCATAACCCCTATTAAGGGTTGCTTACTGCTAGTTTTTTTTATTGTTGCTACTGTTGTAAATTTCTACTGTTATTATTATAGTTGTAGTTGCTATTGTAATTACTACTGTTGTTATTACAATGATTATTTCTGTATAATTATTACGCAGGTTAACAAAAAAAAAATTTTTTCTGGTGCCGAGCAAACAGTTTGTTTTTTGTATAGCATTTCTCATTTTGATTTCAATTATGCGACTCATTTTTAACCATCACGTCAAGTTGAAAAATAGTTGTAAACATTTATAACAGTTGCACTTTCAATTAAAGTGCAAAAGCGAATTTAAAAAATTGCGAAAAAAATCATATAGTTGGGCCAGTAATGGTACCAATTGTTAGCCAACTGTTTTACTGTTGGGTTATTATTACTGTTGGGCCGTTTATGGTACCAACAGTTTATAAAACATTTGGCTAAGTGTTGGTTAAAGCGTTACGTTTTTTTCACGGTACAAACTAAATAGCCAACTGTTTGCCCGACTGTAGCTATTAGTTGGTTAGGATCGGGCCAACTATTTTATTATTGATTAGGATCGGGCCAACTATTTACCAACTGTTCAATGTTTACTGGGTACTGCATTTAAACAATTTAAAGTAAATGAAAAGAAAAATAAATAAAAATTGATTGGATCATGCTATAAAAAATTGAAAATTGTAATTTTTTTTAAATACTTTGTTGTTTATGTTTACTATCTGGCTGTATTACACATTTTAGAAGTCTTTGCGTTGTCATTTACAAGAATTTGAAGCAAATTTTGCCGAGTCGCACCCCACTGCTTTAAAATGTAAGGTGCGGCGAAATCCGTGCTTTACGGAACCGAATTTTGTGTTAAAATTCTGTGCCATGTCTTTTGAACTTTTTTTTAGGTAGCGTCAGGCGAACATTTTTTTTTTGGTGTTTCTTTATAGAAGCATAACTAAACTTATTTTTAATAAAAGATTATTTTTGAAAATAATAATAGTTAAACTTGATTTTTATGTGACATTTGTGTGTGGTTGGTAATTTTTGTATTGACTTTGTTTGTATTAAGAACTTTGTTGTTCTCACATTTAATTATTGTCGAAGGAATGCTCAGATAGTTTGCAAACCTATCCAGATAGATTTTACATATATTTTTTATCTATTTACCGAATTTCATTGAAAAATATTATTAGGCAGATATCATTATTAAGGTGCATTTTCACACTTTTTAAGAGCTTTTATTTCTTTTATATATATTCTATAACATAAACATATAAACAGTTAAAATTTTAGAGTTAAAATAGTTTAAAAAAACCTTGTATAAAGCAAAATCAATGTCTTTTTTTAATGAAAAAAGAAAAGAAATCTCGTGTAAAAAAACCGTTTCTTTCAAGAAAGCTTTCGTAATATATCTGCGTATTTACTTTTTTTCATGCAGTTCTGCGCGTAAAGAACAATAACGTCCTATTAATTAATCGCGCTCAAAAATTTTCGTAGTTGTGAAGATTCTATTTTGTTTTTTAATTAGAAAAATACTTAATGCTTTTACTGATTCTTAGATTTTTTTTATTATTCCATGTTTTAATTAATTTTTACTTTTTTAACTTTAGCTGAGAAGTTTAATAAAATATAACTTGCGAATTGAAGTTTAAAATAAAAAATATAAATTGAAGAAATAAAATTTTTTTATCGATGTATACTTTATTTTAATAATATTATTCGTTTTTTTTTTATAGAATATTCAGATTACTCTTCAGATAAATCATTAACAATTACTCGAAATTCGCCGTCTTCTTCATTACTCAAAAGGAATTTGACTCCTTCGACTTCACCCCATTCTCCAGCTTCAGTTGGATCCTGAGCCCCGTTGGTTCCATCGCACAAGCTTTCATAGTCTTCTTTATTGTCCGATATATGAACATTAGCCCAAGCATTATCTGATTCCAAATCATTTGGATATGATGCCACTATGTTAAGAATTTTTTCACCAAATCGGTAGTGAACTACACCTGCTGCACCATACGATTCGCTGTCACCTTCCCATACAAAAATTCCTGTTTTGTTTGAAGGAATTTTGCGTAATTCTGTTGCTATATCTCCTGAGAATGGAGTGGTTCCAAGTGGAGCTAACGTTTTGCTGGATAAATTTTCAATTGCACATTTCCAATATATTTCAGGTTTTTCTTCATTATTTTTCAAAGCACTGTCGATTTTTTCGAAAACTTCATCTACGTCCAAATAGCTGTCTATTACTCCGATTATTAATTCTTTAACCGCATTTACAAGAACTTTTTTTAACTTTTTAAATGTTTCACTGTTTTTGAATTTTTTTGCTTTATTTAGAAAAGAATTTAGCATTTTTTTGAGGAAAGGTTTTTTCTTCAGTTTATCCTTTAGTTTCTTTTGTGTGATTTGTTTAATTTGCGTCGGTCCTTTAGATTTTGGTTTTTTGCTTGTTGAGCTTGCTGTCATAGGTTTCATTTTATATGATGGACCTTTAGATTTTGGTGTTTTATTTTTCCATGCTGCGGATACTTCATTGTTTTCATTTGTATTTTCACTGGGTTCAATTTCACCTGAGGTTTCGTCATTTTTATTTTCGTCAGCTCCAATAGCAAAAAGAATAACAAAAAAAACAATTAGTTTGAACAGAAGCATTTTCATACTTCTTTATTCCAACCGGTATTTAGAACCAAGTAATACATAGAAATATATGATAACAAGATATATAAATGGCTTAAGTGCTTGACTGCTTGACTGCATATACGCATAAACAAAGGCGTGTTTGAATGCTTGCAGCAGACCATACAATAAATAAACGAATAAAAATCAAATCTAGTTTTGATAAACAAAATGATTTTAATTTGATACGCGTTTATCGCTTGGTCGAAATTTGTTTATTTAGCGCACGTTCAGAATATTCTTTTCTGCTCAAAAAGGAACAGATTTTGCTTGTCTTTTAAAAGTATTAAACTTAGTTCTAAATTTGTCTTGTTTGTTTTAATTTATCGTCTATTTTATTATTTGTTTTTATTGCTATTGGCTTTATCATTATATGTTTTAGTTATTGTCTATTTTATTATTTGTTTTTATTACTATTTGTTATATCATTATATGTTTTAGTTATTGTCTATTTTATTATTTGTTTTTATTACTATTTGTTTTATCATTATATGTTTTAGTTATTGTCTATTTTATTATTTGTTTTTATTACTATTTGTTTTATCATTATATGTTTTAGTTATTGTCTATTTTATTATTTGTTTTTATCACTATTTGTTTTATCATTATATGTTTTAGTTATTGTCTATTTTATTTTTGAGCTAAAAATATAATAACAACTGTTTATTTATCAAAGAGTGTTTAACTTCGCATTTATGAAAAAATGATAAAAAACGCTAAATAAAATTTATTGGGTTACTGCGACACCAGTAGAAGTAGAAATAATAATAAATAATTGAAAGAATAATTTTGAAGAAGTTGTCATATAATTTATTGTTATTATCTTTTAATCGTCTGTTGAAAATTGTTATTTTTTTATAAGAATGAACCTCTTTAAATGTTAAGGAATTTCTTTTACTTTTAATTTTTAAACTAAGAATTTAATTTTAGCTCTATCGCACTTAAGAAAAGTAGAATATCACTAGCTATCCAACCCGTAGAATACGGGTCTGTAAAGGTCCATCTTACTTATTCTTTATATGGTATCGTTACTTCAATGTTTTTTAATTAACTGTAGAAAAATATTCATTTGAAAATCTAGGCTTTGCGTTAACGACTAAAGTTTCATACTTAAAAACGTCTTACATTACACGCGTGAAAAAGATGCGCGATTTCTTTATTGCATAATTAGAGCTTATTAGAAACCTCTCCCCATTTATTTCAAATAAAGAAAGTTTGAATGTAAGATCTTCCTCCTTTAGGTAAGAAAGTTGTCTCTTTAGTGTTGAATATGTAGACTTACGTAATTGATCTCTAACACGGATATCAACTTTGATATTTCTGCTAGTGTTGTTCAAAATTTATAGTTATAAAAAAGTTTAGACCATCCTACTACTAACCCCTCCCCATTACGATATATCGGCATGTGAGAAGAGTTATTTTAATTAAAAGTAATCAAGATTTTAAACCAAGAAAAGCTTTTATCAACAACAACAAAAAAATGCAAAATAAAAGCGTAAATTTACTTATATAAGTTTATATACTTATATACAATTATTAGGAAACCTAAAAATATTAGCAGTTATTAGGATGTTAGCAATTATTTGGTTATAGCGACAAAACATGTAACTTTTTTACAATAAAAAAAGCATTAGTTATTAAGAAAAAGGAGCAAAATATAACAAGCATTAGTTATTAAGAAAAAGGAGCAAAATATACAAATAAAACAATACAAATTTTAATCTATAAAAAGGAACAAAAAATATTTCTAATAATAAAACATTTGAAATTGATTGAAAGATATCTTGTAATCATTTGCAAGATATCTTTCAATCAATTGCAAGAATCGTGCAATCAGTTTTAAATTATCTAAAATGGAAAAAAAGCAATTATGATATGATAGAAGAAGACATTACACATTAAAAATCGAAAAAAAGCATTTATGAAATGATAGAAGAAGACATTACACGTAAAAAATCAAAAATATATATATACTTGTTGTTTTTATTTATGCTTGACTAAAATAATAAAACTTAAGTAGTTAAAAATTTGAAAAAACTTATTATTAAAGATATCATTCTTCTATAGTGTTCCCGTGGGTCACGCGACTTAAGAAACGTTGCCATTATAAGAGGATAAAAATGTAATCAAAGCCGTAAAATTGTCTAAGTTCGGTCACTTAAGCTTTGAACATTTATTTATCTCGCATAAATAAAAAAAAAATTTCAATTTTTTTTCGTGAAACATACAGAAAAATGTAATAATAATCAAATTTGTAAAATAAAAAAAATAAAAAATAAGAACCAGTACTCAATATTTCATTTAAAATGAAAACATCTACTTCGACCGAACTTTCGATACACTCTCATATGTTCGGCCGCTTTATAAATACTAATAACGTATCACAAACTTAACGTCACAAATAATGAAAACTAATTTTTAAATGTTTTTTTCTTGAAAATTTATGATACAAATCCAGTAACGAAGGAGAGCGTCGCCCCGGGCTCATAAAAAAAGTATTTTGGGATACCAAAGAAAACAAGAAGGAGCACATAAAAAAAAGGCCTTTTTAAATATAAGTAGTAGCATTTTTAATTTCTATTGTAATTAGTAAACTATTTTATTACTCTAGCCGTTATCACATTTGCTACGCCACAGGTTAATAAAATTAAAAATATATTTTTCAATTAATTTCAAAAGATTGTTTTTAATTAACAAAAAGACACTACTTTACTTTAAATAAGCTTTGTATGTTTATTGGCAATTCTTGCACGTATCTTTGACCATAGTAGAACAGCATGATCCGCACAACCGATCGTCACAGGATTCGCAACGCACCCGTAATTGTCGTTGAGCTGTAATTTTATTTCCAAAAAAAATGTCACAAGCTTGACATTTTTTAGAACTCAAAGAACCGTCAGTTAATTTTAAAATTATTAACAAATTTTTTTATTCAAGTAAAATACCATGGTGTGTACCCATTATAAAAATGTCAAAATTTACTGGTAAATTTACAGGTAAATATACCGGTAAATTTTATATTTGCAACACTTATCAGCATTTCACAATATTACTGCTTATTGTCTCCTTCGTTGTTTATCCGTGAATGACCGAAGTTAGAGTATATATAAATTTCCCCTAATTTTTGTAAAAAAAAGTAGTTCATTTTCATAAATAATTATTTTTTTTCATGTAAATATAATTAATTTGGTGATTCCTAATAATACTAAGATTAAATACGATCATTTATTTTAATAATTTGCTTTTTTTAGATTTTAATACTGTGCATTTTTTCAAATTGTTGTTTTGCTAAAGAATTATTTCAGCAGGTTGCATATGAACATTTATATATATATATATATATATATATATATATATATATATATATATATATATATATATATATATATATATATATATTTATATATATATATATATATATATATATATATATATATATATATATATATATATATATATATATATATATATATATATATATATATATATATATATATATATATATATATATATATACATATATATATATATTCATATTTATGAACTAATTACAAATATTATTTGAGAAAAAAAACTTTGTAAAACTTGAGTTTTGCATGCTTTTTTTTTTATATTTTTCTTAAATGACCGAAGTTACATGATGACCGAACTTAGGCAATTTTACGGTATATCAATTTGATTCTTAAATAGATTTTTGCGTAGCGTTTTATTTCAGATATTTATAAAGTTTATAAAACTAATACATAATAGGTGTTAAAAGTTATATGTAGAAACTAACTAAGAAAATCAACAGCAACCAGATTATATATTTTTTAAACTTCCTAAAATTGTAAAATAAGATGAATGGTCTTGTTCTCTCTAACTTGAAACGAGTTGATTATTTATTTACTGAAGATGGAAAATCGCATACAACATTAGATAAAATTGTTTATTCAGTATATATGTTTGGTTAACTTCTGTCCACCTTTAGTAGCATTTATTAAGCAAATAATTTGATCAATAATTGAAAATAGTATGCCATTAAAATATACAGATGTTTATAAAATTTATTGAAACCTAAAACTTTTTTTAAAATGTATATTAATCAACTTTTTCTCATTTTCCCCCTCTAGTTAGTTAGTTAATCACAATGCAACTTTATCGTGTTGCATAGAGCACCTTAGCAGCACTGTGGCGGTTTTTTTGGAACATGTCCAACTGATTCTTGAAGGTGTTTAGGGTTTTAGCATTTACATCTCATCTGGGAGGCGCTTCTAGCTGTCTACAACTTGATTTGTGAAGAAATTACTTCTGTTATTACTGGATTGAACTATCTCTTTGACCAATTGACTTCTAAGACCATGGTGAGGCGCAGAACGGATCAGAGTAAGGTGCCAGTTAACAGTTTTTTTACCAGATTCGATTTTAAAAAGCTGTATTAAATTTCCACGTTGACGTTTTTTTTTTGAGCGTGGTCAGGTCTAAAATGCATAGTCTTTTTTCAAAAGGTAAATGCCTTATACTATGAGCTAACTTAGTGGCGCATCTCTGGACTCTCTCTAAGATATTTATATATTTAATTGCAAGTGGTTTCCAACATGAGGCAGAGAATTCAAGATGAGGACGAATGTACATTATGTATAATTTTTTCCATAATTCTACATTAAGCGAAACAAATGTCCTTTTAAGCATGCTAAGCAGCTTGTTGGCCTTTGAGATAACAGTGCATACCTGGGCCTTTTATTTGAGGTCTTTGCTAACTATGATTCCTAAATCAAGTTCAGATGAGGTCAATGTGCTTATTATTTAGGCGACCGATGTGTAGAACTTTGCATTTAAACATGTTTAACCTTATACACCATACTCTTGTATAAATATATTTAATAATATGTTTTCAGCCCCCCCCCTTCCCTAACCTTCACAACCTTCCTTTGAAGGTTGCGAAGGTTCGGGGAGGGGGGGAGGGGCTGAAAACAGATGTGAAAAAGGAAAAAGTTCATTAATTTCGTATGATACAGCAAAATAGATAAAAATGATCTATTTATTCAATTATTTATCACACGCAACGTGATTAATCATCTTTTTAACGTGATTTGTTATTTTTAGCCAGCACACATTCATTTAAAAATAGTTAGTTTGCGATAGTACCGTAAACTGGGAGTACTTTGAACGTTTTTGAGATATTTTTATATGCCCTTCCTTTAATATTGACAATAATCAAAATTTAATAAAATTCATATAGGGGCTATGATTGGTTCTAACATAATTCAAATTAACAAAAAAAATAAAATGAAAGGATTCGATAATATTTAATTAACTAGTCATTCAAAGTTACCCTGCAAATGGGGTAACTTTGAATATGTTTTGCTTTTACAGTAAAACTTAATCAAAAACATCTTGTTTCGTTTTAAAATTCAATAAAAACAACAGCCTGACTTAACATATATTTATTATTATTAAAATAATATAATATTATTTTATAATGAAGACTTAATTGTTTTTTTTTTCTCTTAATGGGTATGTTTTAACAGGACCTGCATAAAAAGTATCTTCATTGCTTTGTCTTTTATTTATAGGAGTATAAGACAAGTCAGAAGAAATAACAACAGTTTCACTTACAGAAGATGATGCATATGGAGTACCTTTAAATGTTGCCTGAAAATCCTCAAAAGAAATACTTTTCCCAGGGTCAACAGTTTTTTTGCTTAGACTTTTTCCACACCATCAACACAACGCAGTCTCTTAAGTACATTAACTACTGCTTCACTGACGTTAGTTTTAACAGTTTCAAAATTTTTATCAGCATCTGGCAAACAATTGAGAACAATATTCACATTTAATGGGTAAATACCACATTTTTTAAAACCAGCTACTAAATTGCTGCTTAACTCTTGATCTAATGATCTGGTGAATATATATAAGTATATAAAGTTTTTAATAAAGAAGGACATTGATCCTTTGTGATGGTCTATGCTTTTTTGGAACCTGAGATTTTCAATTGATCCATTATTTTCCTCCAATGTCTTTTAAGAGGTCCATAAAATGCAACATCAAGTGGTTGCAATAAATGGGTAGAGTTTGCTATTAAACAAACAAAAAAGATATTGTTTTTTTTAAACTAACTTAAGTACCTTTTTACTGAAGTGACTGCTTAGATTATCACCAATTAGAACTTTAGTTCCTGAAAGATCGATTACAAATCTGACAAAAAATATCTCAGACCAATCAGAAAAGCAAACAGAATCAAACCATCCTGATTTACTTCGATTATATCGTACATTAGGTAGCCCACCTTCAGTCCATGTTGTCCATAGATGTTCAGCTTTATAAACAACATAAGCAGGAACCATTTGACTAGTGGCTGAACCACAAAACATGATTGACGTAGCACTCTTTCTACTGTTTTTAATACTTTCTGGATATTTCACCCCTCTTTTGAAGATACACCGCTTTGTTCCAGGATTATCTGATAAATTTGTTTCATTATAGTTAAATGCAATACAAGAAGGAACTTGTATTTCTTTCTCTTCCAGGAAAGTTGTTGTAAAACTCAGGAACAATTCTGCCTTTAATATCCAAAATTGACTTTCCTAATACGCCAAGATCTGTTATATCAAAAGGAAAACCCTAAGCAGCAACAGCAATAGCATGTTGTACAATTGCTAATTCTTATATATTTGAAAAAATTGTGGGTTTTCCAGGTTTTTTTGGATTAAGTTTTTTAATCTTATTATACAAAGTACCAACAGGCACTCCGTTAATACATAATGCTTTTTTGTATGATAAACCATTATCAATGGCTATCATAGCATTTTAAATTATGGCTATCATAGCATTTTAAATATATATATATATATATATATATATATATATATATATATATATATATATATATATATATATATATATATATATATATATATATATATGTAAATTATGTTAATGTATTTTACAAATAGAGTGCTCAACGTTCTTAAAGAAAAGAGCAATAATAAATTAAAATTAGTAAAAAGCACTTATGTAACTTTTTCCTGATGATCCAGCATTGGTGAAACTTCAAGTAGAAGAAAAAGTTAGATAAGTATTTTTTACTATTTTATATATATATATATATATATATATATATATATATATATATATATATATATATATATATATATATATATATATCGTCCCCTCAGTATTATCTTGTTCTATGTCGCTAAACTATGGTTTTGAAAAAAAGGCATTTGAATTTTCAAAAGCCCTAAAAATGTTCAAAATAAACTTTGCACCAAATTTTGTTATTATAAAATTGTCAAGGTCAATATATAATACCCTTATAAACCATTTTTAGAAAATTATTGTGTATTTAGTGTTTAAAAAAATGATTTTTGACTTTTGAGATAGAACAAATTACTGACAAACTTTACAAAATACAAAAATTGTATAATGTTCTATGTCAATTTCTTTGGGTTTTTTTAATTATAGTTTGTCCAAACATGCACAAATGTCTTATTTGGTGAATGTTTTGGATGTATTTCTTACCAAGGACAGATACAAAGATGGAAGTATCCCCTCCCCCCCATCTTAAGAATTATCAATCTTCAAAATATTATTGATAGAAATTAAAAAAAAAATAAAAATACAAAATATTATTTTGCAACATTTGAATTTTTGGCAAAAAAAAGTTAGTTATATACACATTTAATATATTTATTAGTATACTAATTTATAAGCATTTTTTACGCTTTTAGCGTGCATCTTATTTTTGTTCAATATGACTTAGATGCTGAGCCCGTTCACAATCATTTAAAGTACCTTCAGCACTTTTGATTTTAAAAAATTTACACTAATTACACCTATCTTTTTTTCTTTGCCGGAAAGAATTATTGAACTTAGTTAGAAAAATGATCAAATGAAACAGTGGTTTTAGCTGAAAAAATCATTTTTTTTTGGTCATATAACCCCCTCCCCCCTAGGACAATGACCTGGATCCACCCCTGTTTTAGACATTATTTGATTGTGTTCAAGTAAAACATTTTTTTTTTCACGTAAACAATTATATTAAGACATAAAAATAATTAAGAAAAGTACATGGGAGATGCACATGAATTACTAAACACAAAGAGTTGCCATATATTTTCTATCAATCTCAGGCATGTAGGGCATCATTTTTTTAATATCTTCATTCTTTTCTTTTGAAAGTAAGTGGCTTTTTTTGGTCTGAATTGACAGTTTTGGTGCAGTTATGGGATATGCTGTAGATTTCTTTTTTCTTAATGATTGGGCACCTGCAAAAACTGAGGTGAAGCCGTCTGCATGTTTTGTTTTAAATGAAACAGTAAAAGGATGATTGGAATAGTATTTTAATTGCTTTACTTGAGTAAAGGGCACTTTGGTAAAGTTATAGCTTTTAGCTCCAGCTTGAATATTTAAAAAATTAACATCTTTCATCTGCAGGATATTGAAAGGTTTCTGTCGCCAAAGAAATATTGAACTCAGTTAAAAAAATTTCAGAGTATAAGTGCTTTTTAGCCGGTTGAAATCGTTTTTGCTGACAAAAGTCTTGGTAAAGCTCATACAGTCGACTAATAGACAATTCAGACTCAAAGTATTTTCTATTTGTATTAGCACGGCAATAGTGGGAGTCTATAACCGGAATACTATATATGTGTTTCCTAACGCCATCTCTGACCGCGTCAGGAATTTTCTTTTTTGTATGTTTACCTTGTTTTCTTGGGGTAGACGTGTTTGATCTGTTTGGAAATGTTTAAAAAAATATGAAATTCTTTGTTGGCTTATGTCAAGAGTGTTTAAAAAGAAAGGTTTGCAAACTCTGATGGGAATCCTTGCCAGGTGAAAAAAGTAGGCAAATGAGTATTGCCGCCTCAATGAAATTGCAAGTGTTCGTTTAGTTTTTTTCACAATACGTGTTGTATTTTCACTATAAAAGTGTGCTTTGAGGTCATCTTTGAGTCCCCAAAATTTGTTAAATAGTAACTCCCGTTGCTCTTGCGGAAAATAAATGTGGCATTTAAATTTACAGTTAGTACAGTCCTTCTCATTATTGATCTCTCTCTTTCTTCTTATCACTTTATTCCTGCTTTTATACTCCTGGCCAGCTTGACGCCTTTTTTTATTGACATTGCATTTCCAGCTATCTGGATTTCTGGTTCTTTTACGTCCAACTTTTTTTTTTGTCGAGAGTTGCTCTATTGGCACAACTATTTCTAAATCCGTATGTAGTAGCTTATTGTGGAAACTTGAATCGACACTGTAGAAATAAAAAGTATAAACTTTAGCTACATTAAAAAACAACATAATATTGAAAAAAAATCAAAAATTAATGACAATTGGAATTTCATAAGCATCGTAATTAGCAGGGTAATATAAGTTATTTTTTTACAGTTAGGAAATAAATAATATAAAGAATTTAGTCTTACTTAAAGACTTTGCACAATATATATATATAGTTATTTAAAGGCACAATATATATAGTTATACATATAGTTATATATATATAGTTATACATATAGATTTATAGTTAGTTAACTACTAGTACTGTGTATGAGAGCTAGTCTTAAGTTATTTTAACCCTTTAATGCACGATATTTATATAATAGTTGATAATGCACGATATAATAGTTGACTATTTTATCGTTAAAAGAACATAAAATGGAATCCAATTATCGGAAAAATAAAATTTTCCTTTTTATTTTCAAATTTTAAAGTTACCATAGTAATAGAAACTACTTACGAGTCGGTATTAAGTAATTCAAAGTCAACTGTTTCTTTTGTAACTAAACCAATAAACTTACTTGACGACATTTTGAAAATATCAAAATAAAAAGTCACGTGACTTGCGCTACAACATTGATTTGGAGATTTGGGCATTAGAACATTATAATACTAAAATGTTTTTAAAAAGTGAAATAGAATAAGATAAAACTAACGAAATACGTAAAATTGTAATTAGAACAAAGTCAAATTGAATAAATCTTGACGAAGCAGAGAAGGTAATAATTTATTGATAAGTGGAAATAATACATTATACTTTTTTAAACAATAAAAATTGGTTTTTGCAACAAAAAAAAATTTGTAGATAGAACAAGATAATACTGAGGGGACGATATATATATATATATATATATATATATATATATATATATATATATATATATATATATATATATATATATATATATATATATATATATATATATATATATATATATATATATATATATATATATATATATATATATATATATATATATATATATATATATATATATATATATATATATATATATATATATATATATATATATATATATATATATATATATATATATATATATATATATATATATATATATGTAAATAAACATACGTATGTGTACACTTACTTTATATATACATTAAATCTCTATTTCTTAACTTTATATTATACTGTATACTAATTTATTTGTATACAGTATAATATAAAGTTAAGAAATATATATTTCTAACTTATACATGATAAGAAGAATTTTACAAATAAGAATAAGTTTAAAATTGTTACATGTTTCTGACATTTTATGCTCTGGGGTTACTTTGAATGTTATTCAAAGTTACCCCATATGCAAAAAAATATATACAACAAAATATGTTATGCTATACCCATGGTTATTAAGTATAGCAGGCTAAGGAATTCATTTAGTTTTTACTTACCAAATAATTTTATAAACAAAAAATTTTAAACTTAGACAACGAGCTTAGGCAGTGTACTAAGTATTCTGGCTCAATTTTTTACGAAAAATTTTCGAAATATTTAAATTATTTTTAAAGTAACAATTTCAACCAATAAACAAAGTGAAACTTTAAATAATGAAAATATAAACTATTTTTGATATTTTTATGCTTCAGGTTCGAACAGTTTATATAAATACTTGTCATAATTACAGCCAGAAAAAAAAAAGATTTATATTCAAAGTTACCCCGCTATTCAAAGTAACCCTGCTTTACGGCATCTTAAACAGTTTTATGGGTATACTTTTAAATGGTAATGTTTAATTGTGATTGAGTCATTGCAGACTTGAAAATGATAATTCCATTATGTTGCTATCATAAAAGCTTTTTTTAAACTGTTTAGGAAACGAGGGTGAGGGACGAGTATTGGTGGTGGCTAAATACAGCATCTGGCTTCTTCAGTGTTTTAGTTAGGAGGGATAGCCCTCCTAACTAAAACACTGAAGAATTACCATTACCATACCCCCTCCGCCTTCTCTCCTCCCTATTGTTTTACTAATATTGGAATGCCAATATTGGCGCAATATTACCATTCCATATTAAACAATATTGGTATGCCAATATTTGTGGAATATTGTTTACCCATATTAGCTTAAATATTAAATTTTTAATATTGTCCAATGTTTACATTTTTACATATTTGTACGCATGCGTAAGAGTATAGGATATTCATAATGTCCTTCAGTTTTCTAGGAAATAGTGAACACAATGGTTTACAAGCGCTATGTTTAGGCACGCATGCGTTAAGTATTTCGAAAAATTTTGAACCATTGAAATAACTGCGGATCTTAACTACTTAGTGTAATCTATATAACAACTGTTAATTTGTTATTATTTTTTTTTTAATTTAATGTTGTATCCTTATTTTTGACGTATGTCAGTATAATAATAAATCTAATTTCGTAATAACATTATTAAAATAGGATTAAAATGGTCTTAGCGAGCTTAAACTTCATTTATAGTTTACTCAATTTTAGTGCAAAACACAGTTTATTTATTTAAATTTAATTTTCTAAAAATCTGACTTTAGGAATTCAATATATTTTTTTAAAACTTCGTATAAAGATGTTCCCTATTACTAATATTTTTTTGGAAGATGCTTCAGGATTTTTTTGATATAAAAGTATGCCTTTACTGTTGAGACATTTTATATTATATATATGTATATGTATATATATATATATATATATATATATATATATATATATATATATATATATATATATATATAAATATATATATATATATATATATATATATATATATACATATATATGTATACATATATATAAATTATACATAAATATATATATATATACATATATATATATATATATATACATATATATAAATATATATATATATATATATATATATATATATACACATATATATATATATATACATATATAAATATATAATTCTTTTTCTTTCTTTCAGATGGCGGTAATATGATTTAGTATATATAAATTTTGTTGTGTCAATAGATACAAAATCTATTGACACAACAAAGTGTATATATACTAAACATTTATATTTAGTATATATACATTTTGTTGATATTTGTTGATTGATTGTTGATTCGTTGAGACACAAATTTAAAAAAATTTGTACGACGGTTATGGTATTTAACTTTTTGGGAATAAAATCATTTTTTTTTTTGTCTGCATATGACTATTTAGTATTTAAATTGTGTTAATTATTAGCAATATAAAATAGCTAATAAACAATTTTGTTATTATGCCTAATTTTTTTAATTTTGAACAATTATAATTTTTTATAAATTACTATAATTAACTTTCTTACATAGTTTGTAGCAGATTTACATTTAATTTTTATTTCCTCCATCCTAACTTATTTCCTAACTTTATTTCCTCTTATTAATAACTATTTTAATAAATTACAAGATTTTTCTACGTTGAAAAAAAAAACACAAAAATAATACTCATAAGAAATGACAATTTATATGGAAGTATAAGCATAAAAATAAAACTTTCAGAAATATATAATAGTTTATTTCTTTAAATAAAGTTGAACAATATGCTCTTTTAAATTAGTTATATTTTCTATTTTCAACTATTTTTATTTATATAAAACTATTAGAACAAAAATGTTGTCTAAAATATATAAAACTTATATTTAATATAAAGTTTAAAATAAATATCTCTTTTAAATTATTTACATTTTCTTTTTCGACTTTTTTTATATATAAAATTTACATGTTTTTGTTAAAAAGTTACCTAAAAATCATTCTTTTTTCTTTTTTTAATTTCTGGTATAAGCACTCTATTTTAAGAATTAGTTTTAACATGGTGAGATTAAAGGATGCTTTTTAACCGCATTGTTGGTGAAGGAGTGGATTGGTATATAACTTTTAGTTTGTTAAACTTGTGATGAATTGATTCACCTCCTTGTTCACCATAGAATCCAAAACCAGCACCCCATTTTTTCAAAAATGGTATAGCATGATCTTCCATCATGTAAATTACATTTATTAAATAGTAAGACAGAAGAAGAAATAGGCTACAATTTATTATCTCACAAAATATTGATATCATAGAGGCCATCCATAATGTAGTTTGAAATATAATTTCAAATTACATTATGGATGAAATGTAATTTGTAAATAGTATATTGATATATACATATATATATATATATATATATATATATATATATATATATATATATATATATATATATATATATATATATATATATATATATATATATATATATGCACATACACATATGTATATATGTATGCATGTATGTATATATATATATATCTATATATAAATATATATATATATATATATATATATATATATATATATATATATATATATATATATATATATACACAATATATCCACATACACACACATACACACATATATATATATATATATATATATATATATATATATATGTGCGTGTGTGTGTGTATGTGCATATATTGTGTGTATATATATACATACATACATACATACATACATACATACATATATATATATATGTGTGTATGTGCATATATTGTTTGTGTGTATATATATGTATATATATATATATATATATATATATATATATTTATATATATATATATATATATATATTTATATAAATATATATATATATATATACATATATTATTTTTAGATATTGCTTTATTTGTACATTTATATACATTTGCTTGTGTCAATAAACTTAAAATCAGTAGACACAATTGGTTTTGGTTTCTTGACACATAAATTTGTAAAAGCTGTACAAAGATTTCCGTAATCATGAAATACTTTTGGATATGCATTGGCTTTTTACAACGAAAAGTAATTATCTTTTGTTATTAGTGAGTAACTTCTTTAAATATTTTTTTTAAAGTAATTTTTATGCTGTGAATTAGCATTGTATTTTTTATTGTATTGTACAATGTACTGCAACATATAAGTTAACAGGTAATTTTGTTTGACTTGTTTGTATTTTCTGAAATTACTTAACGATACGAAATTATATTTAACTTATTCAATTATTAAATATTTTGAAAAGTAATAATATGCCTAGAAAAATTATATCTTTAGTAGTTCGTCGCATGAGAATTATAGGGTTCTATCTGCATTTTTTTATGTTGTGAGAACTTAACTTTCGATATTTAATTTTAAAATGTTTTAATGCTATTATTCTTTATAGTTACAAATTACAAGTCGTTTATGTTATTATGGTTTCATTATTAAAAATATATTATTATTCATAATATTTCTAAAGTTGTTTGTTTTTATTATTAATTGTTAATTAAAACTTTAATTATTAGATTCTTTTAACATAAAAAAATGCAGCTAGAACCCTATAATTCTCATGCGTCGAGTTCTTGAGTTCATGAAATCTCTAAAAATGACGGATCTTGATACAATTTTTATATATTTATAAATATATATTTACATTTATGTATTATCAGTGGTGTACACTTGCGGTCACCTGATGGCAAATGCCACTCAAATCTTTCGAAGGGCTACTGGAAATAATATTTTAATGTAATTGAATCGCCCGGCCGGGCGACTAATAAAACTGATTCATTTTTTAACTTCTTACTTGAATTTATGTTACTCATTATTCAAATTTATTTTTTTGCCGCATTTTGTAATTTCTACATTTAGTAACATTTTTCCTACTAAAGGTAAATTTGTTCTTTTGTTTTCGAAAGACTATTACTTTTAATCAACGAAATATTAATTTTTATCAATGAAACAGCTTTTGATAATTACTTTTTAATCTAAAATAACACTAAAGCAATATTTTTAAAGTCTTATTGTTGAAGTTTATTTTCCTTCTTTTCTATTAACTTACGTCATTCTGTTTAAATTAGAGCGCCTGTTTTCGTTTTTTATAACGCAGTGGCTACAGTACCGGCTGCTGGATCTCTAACGCCAGCAGCTAGAGTACCGGCTGGTCTGGGTTCTAACTAATTAGTCTCTACGTGTCCGTAAATAATAACTAATTTTTGAATGTGATAAGCGGTGGGAATAATGTAAGTAAGTAACTTCAATTTAAAAATTCAAAGTAAACAATTTAAAATTGGCGCTAGAAAGCCAGCAGCCGGTACCGTAGCCACTGCCTTTTTATAAAGAATGAATGAAAGTTTTAAAGTCATAACTGCAGTTAATTAGCAAACATTTTTACAAAATAAATTATAAAAATTTCTTATGTTAAAAGTTTATTTATCAAACACTTTTAATTTAGTAATAAACTTTTTTTATTTAATTTTGTTAAAAATGTTGTTGAGCACCTTCTTTAAGTAATATAATAAAATTTTAATAAACAAATAAAGTTTTATTATAAGCTCTATAATAGTAAACATTCCATTGTTATATTATTACAAATAATTTAAATATAATGATACATTTTTATTTTAAAGAATAACTTCAAAAAAACTTTGTTTGAAAGCTACTTTATCTTTCAATTATTGTTCATTAAAAGTTTAATTACAAAAACACTTTTTTTTCTCTCTTTAAAAAAGAGTGAGTGTGCAATAAAAATACCAAGATGGTTAAAACGCTAGTTTATATGTTTAAAATTTTTTTTTTTTTTAAATATCCTTAAAGTCGCATTTCTCATTCAATCAAAGGTTAATTACATAAAACAGACGCAAATAAAAATACCAAAACATTTTAAACGCTACTATATAAATGTGTCAATAGTTTTTTCACAATTCTCATTTATTTAAAGTTTAATTACATAAAAGGTGGCGCAAATAAAAATACGAATCATTTTAAATGCTTCATGTCCTGCTACCTTGTAGGATACGCCTTTTTAGGCAAAGGCTAGGAGATATCAACTCCGATTTAAAACACCCCCTGCCTTGGGGCTCTTGGTTGAGTAAAGGCTAGAGATGGTGTCTCGATAAAAATACTCATCTTGGGCAGATGTTAAATGCTACCGGCTACTGTCTTGTAGAAGGCCTCCTAGACAAAGACTTAAGGGGTAAACAGTTTCTATTTGTTGACCAGCCTCGCACCCCTTCCTCATCTATTAGGCTAGCGCAGATGTATTTTTAATACATTGTTTCCAGTTTAGGATGTTGAATGCTGGATCTTCTTGACTCAATGCATGGGTTTTGCTTGTGTCTCTGTTTTTATGACTAGGCAACTCATTCTATTATCTCCTAATGAGGGTGCAGCTCTAAAACTCAGTTTTATGGTTCTGAGGCCGGCTGGTAGTCAGGTTTCCCGAACTCTGTAGTAGCTCTCAGAGAGGCTGATTCCATCAACAGCTAAAAAATATCAAAGTATTAACAGTGCTATGTTGCGCATGGATGGTGTCCCTGTTTGTACTTTTGGTGCGCATTGCGGAGGCCACATTTGGAGCCCTTTGTTACGGCTTAGGGTTTATTAGTAGTAATGAGACAATTGCTAGGGCTATTAAACAGTGTTCTGAGTACTATCTATGCTTTGAGTCAAGTTCTTCAATCTAATTTAAAAATGAATAAAGTACCAAAAACTATAAAACACAAAAAACCATCATCATAACCAAGTTCTCTAAACCTATCATTCACTAATATTCGTGGTCTTTTCTTTTCTTCTGTTGAGCCTTATCTCTTGCAAAGTTCGCCAGACCTACTTGCGCTTTGTGTTTAACTAATTTGAGTTCAGCTGTCTCATCTTGTGATCTTAGTGTTGATGGTTATATTCCTTTAATTCGTAAAGATTCCAATAGTCACATGCTTGGCCTGGGCATTTACATTCGTAAGAATTCACCCATTTGTCGTGAAACTAGGTTTGAATCCACAGACTATTCTTTTATGTGCTTTTGTTTAGCACCACTTCACTCTATTGCCTTTCTCTTTGTTCGCTCTTCTTCATCTCAAGACTGCACACTTTTTGACGTTATTTCTGATCATATTGACCAAGTCCTTATCCATCAGCTAATATAGTTGTTGTTGGTGACTTTAATGCTCACCACTCTGAATGGCTTGGCTCTCGTGTCAGTGATTCGGCAGGCATTAAAGCCCACAACTTATGCCTTTCTCAGTCCCTAACTCAAATAGTCAACTTTCCAACTCGCTTTCCTGACAACCCGAATCATCTACCTTCTCTACTCGACTTATGTCTTGTTTCTGATCCTAGTCAGTGCTCAGTTTCTCCACATTCACCCTTAGGTGCTTCTGATCACAGTTTGATCTCTTTAAAACTAATATCTCATTCTTCTTCATCACCTGAATCCCCCTATTATCGAACCTCTTACAACTACAATAAAGGTGACTGGGATTCTTTCCGTGATTTTCTTCGTAATGGCCCTTGGGTAGAAATCTTTTGTGCTCCTGTCACAAATGTGCTTCTTCATAATTTCGTGGATTCAGGCTGGCATGGAATCTTTTATTCCCTCTCGACGATTCCAGGTCAAGCCTCACTCTCCTCCATGGTTTTCTTCACACTGTGCTGCTGCGATTGCCAATCGAAATCATTACTTCCATATTTATCAGCAAAACAATTCTCCAGAAAACAGGCGTCTGTTTATTACTGCTAGAAACGATTGTAAGAAGGTTTTGTCTAACGCCAAAACCCGCTATTCTCAGATCATGAAATCTCGTATCTCATCTCTAAAAATAGGCTCTCGTGACTTCCGGAGAATCTTTAATAAAATCAATAATAAGGGCAAATCTATAATTCCACCTCTCTTGTATGGTTCAGACTTTGTCACCTCACCTAAAGACAAAGCTGAATTGTTTGCTAAAAACTTCTCATCAATATCATCTCTTGATTCCACTAGTTGCGTTCTACCTGATATTGCCAACAAACAGGTTGATCCATTGCTTGACATTCATATCACTCCAGCATCTGTATCTAAAGTGATTTCCTGCCTAGACTCTTCTACAGCTGTGGCCCGGACAACATACTAGTTATTGTCTTGCAGTGTTCTGCAAGTGTTCTCCGGAGCTGCCGTCTATACTCTCAAAACTATTCAACAAGTGCTTATTAGAGTCTTGCTTTCCAGCCTGCTGGAAAGCGGCATCTCTTATCCCTATCTTCAAAAATTCTGGAGAGCGATCTGATTTGTCAAACTACCGTCTTATTAGTCTTCTTCCTATCATAAGCAAAGTTTTTGAATCTTTAATTAACAAACACTTAATTTCTCATCTTGAATCTAATCACTTACTTTCTGACCATCAATATGGATTTCGATCTTCTCGTTCTACAGCTGATTTGTTAACAGTAATAACTGACAGGTTTTATCGTGCATTAGATAAAGGTGGAGAGGTTAAGGCCATCGCTCTCAACATTTCTAAAGCTTTTGATAAAGTCTGGCATGCTGGTCTTCTCCATGAGCTTTCTTCTTATGGTGTATCCGGCAACATCTTTAAGATCAGCGAATCCTTCCTTTCCAATCGTAGAATAAAAGTTGTCCTCGATGGACAACACTCTTCTTCTTATTCTGTAACTTCAGGGGCTCCTCAAGGTTCTATCTTAGGCCCTATACTCTATTTAATTTACATTAACGATCTTCCAGATATTCTCTCATTTAAGGTGGCATTGTTTGCTGATGACACTACCATTTATTCTTGTCGTGATAAAAAACTAACACCCTCTGATTGCTTGGAGGGGGAATTTGAGCTTGAAAAGGATCTTACTTCTGCTACAGCATGGTGCTCACAGTGGCTGGTGAACTTTAATTCAGATAAAACTCAATTTTTTTCAGCCAATCGTTATCGCAATAATTTAGATCTTCCTATATTTATGAACGGTGATGTACTCGATGAGTCACCTACTCTTCATCTTCTAGGATTAACTCTTACTTCCAATCTCTCTTGAAAACCATATATCAAATCAGTTGCAAAATTAGCATCTGCTAAGGTTGCATATCTTTATCGAGCTCGTCACTTTCTTATTTCGGATTCTATTCTCTATCTCTATAAATCTCAAATTTGTATGGAATATTGTTGCCATATCTGGGGCGGATCCTCTAATGATGCCCTTTCTCTTTTAGACAAGGTGCAAAAACGCGTTGTAAACATAGTTGGACCTGCTCTTTCAGCCAACCTCCAACCATTATCACATCGTCGTAATGTTGCTTCTCTTTCTTTTTTCTACAAATACTATAATGGGCACTGCTCTAAAGAGCTAGCGTCTGTTGTGCCATCTACTATAATTCATTCTCGTGTTACTCGTCATTCAATTAAGTGTCATCCTTTTTCTGTGACTGTTCCTAAGTGCTCCAAAAACGATTATTCTTCTAGTATTTTTCCTCGAACATCAGCTCTTTGGAATTCGCTTCCTTCATCTTGCTTTCCTGACTCATATAATTTGCAATCTTTTAAGTCGTCTGTCAATCGTTATCTTGCTCTACAATCTTCATCTTTTCTCTTTCATTAACATCCAACTCTAATTAGTGGCTGCTTGCAGCATTGTTGGAAGCGAAGATGTTAAAAAAAAAAAAAAATGTTACTTTATAAATGAAACAATAGTTTTCTTATAATAAATATCGTAATATCAACAATGGTTTTCTTATAACAAATATCGTATCGTAAGCGCTGAAACTAAAAAAAAAAAAATAATCTTTTTTATATTCATCAAATATGAAAATATTATTTTATTCATTGTGAAAACACACACTTTAAAAAACTCATTTGAGACATATTTAGAACATAAATAAAACTTTTTTTTTTTGATGATAAAGGACGACTCAAAATAATGGCGGCCGACCAAGATTAACTAAATTATTACTCTCAGTCGCCCGCCGGACGACCTACTAAAATCCTAGTGTACACCACTGGTATTATACAAATATATACTTTTATTAAATATGGGCTAGGTGATGCTCCTTTGCTGTAGAAAAGGTAAGTTACATAAAAGAAGAAAAACTTGAATAGACCAAAACATGTATCTTAAAAATATATATATATATATATATATATTTCTTGCTCACCATTTTTGTATACTTCTGTCTATTTACATTGTTTGCATACTTTCAACCTTATATTTTTTTTTTGTTCTTTTATTATTAGTTAATTTAAAGAAATAAAAAATCCGAAAAATAACATCAGAGAATGAGCTCACTTTAGTGAAGTAAGAAAATAAATTAGAAGGATTGACAGGATAACAAAATAAATAAAGATGTGCAAAATTCTGAGAACAAGATAGTATACAAGGGTGTGCCTTCATGATCTTCGTTTACTTTTTCACAAAGGGCGAATAAGATTTTGAAAAAAATGCCTTTTGGTAGCCCGACAGGACAACCAGACAGTTTTACATTAAGTGTTTATTAACTAGTTAACATTTACTAAACTAAACTAATTACTAGACTGTGTATTATCATAATGGACGACTCAAGTAAGACATAAAATGCATCTGAGAAACATCCCTGTTATATAAAATATTATATAAAAATGTATTTTTTAAATTTTTTTGAAAACAATATATTTTGATTAGAAAAGTTAAAAATAATATTTTTCTGGGGACCCATAGACTTTTTGTACGTACACAATCTAAAATATCCATTAAAGTCAATTACTGAAAATTTTTGAAACCAAATATTTTATTTGGTTAAAATATTTTTGGTGTTATGAAGCATCTGCTGTAACATATTTCTTTAGCATGCTTTAATTTTCAAACTAATATTTGTTTTGAGTACATAATACCATAAAAGAATAAATAGGTAAGCCAATAAAAATGTTATTTTTAAAAACATTTTATCTTTCAAAAAAATGTTAAAACAAGATTTAAACCATAGATTTACAAAACCAACTCGATGCTCTATCTGATTGAGCCACACATTTTTATGTGGGCCAAAATAATATAATAAAAACTATAAAGTAATAACATAGATTAATTTTAAGTAAGCAAAAATAATAGTTGATATAATAACAAAATGACTTTAAAACATTTAAATAATGAAAATGAACTTAGAAAAAATGCAAAGACACAGTTTAATGTACATTAAAAATTATTATGCAATTTAAATGTTACTCACTAATAGAAAAAAGTTAATTCTTATTACTGTTCGATATTGTCAAGTCCAAAAAAAAATTTCAATTAAGGAAAGTTCCGGCTCTGTATATATATAATATATATATGAGCTGGAACCAGCTTTTGGTCTTTGAGATTCATCGATAAATTTTAAGTTTCATAGTATTATCTTTCAGCGTTTAAAAATAATGACCATATAAAATTTATAATATATATATATATATATATATATATATATATATATATATATATATATATATATATATATATATATATATATATATATATATATATATATATATGTATATACAACCCTCGGAATTAGGAAAAATAAGGTCAGCAATAATTTGATGACCTCAATCTTTTAGAGGTCGGCATCAGGTCAGCAAAAATTGTTTGATACAAAGATCTTAGCATAAAACATAGAAACGAGGTCGGCAATTTTTTGCCAACCTCAAACACTTTCAGGTCGGCAATTAGGTCGGCATTACCGAATGCCGTCCCTAATTCCTGAGGGTTGTATAAATATATATATATATATATATATATATATATATATATATATATATATATATATATATATATATATATATATATATATATATATATATATATATATATATATATATATATATATATATATATATATATATACAAAGTTGTCAAATCAGATTTTAATGCTAAAATGTTGTTAGATCAGGAATTTACAAATAAAAAAAATTGAAGCAACGACCAGAAAAAAACCATACACACAGTAAAGATTTATCTGAAGTTTAAAAAAAAAGTTACTGAATTCCTACTGTCAGAAATTTAGAAATTTAATGTCAAATAAATAAACGAATGATCTTTTTACAGCAAAAAAAACTTGCACAAAAATACACATTTAAGGTTATTACAAATTTTATTTTCTCTGTTTCATTTAATTTATCGTACAATTAGGATGTTTATTGATTGAATTAAATTAAAAGCATAAGAAAACGATTTGTTAACAAAAATAAAATAGAAAACAACTGTTGCCTTCTAAAATTTATATCGTAACTAAGAACCGCGGTCATTTTAAAAGCATTTAAAAACGTTTAATAACATAGCGCTTTTTCCTAACATCTAAACGACCGTGTGTAATAGCATCTTTTTTTTTAAGTCAAACAGCATATTTTTACGCAAACAGACATTCTTATGCTATTAACTTTTTACAAAAAAAAAAATCAGATTTTAAATAAAAATTTTAAGTCATGAAAAAAAAAAGAAGTAAGAGAAGTTACAAGAACAAACACTTCCCAAAATACTAAATTTGAATCAGGCCTTTTTATTGCAGACTTTTCTGATCATTTTCCGGTTTTCCATATAGCACGCGAAGTACTATCTAATATTGACAATAAAAAAATCTTTGCGACTTACAGAAATCTTTCTATAAAAAACCTGAATAATTTAAAAAAAAAACTCCAAATAGAACGATGGGACAACGTTTATTCATCAACAAATCCTAATATTGCGTTTGATAATTTCTCAAGCACGTTTCAAAATATCTTTAATAATATATGCTCAAAACAGAACTAACTACAGAAATAAAAAACAAAGGGTATAATAATCCATGGATGACAATAACTTTAATTAAAGCATCAAAAAAGAAAAGAAAAACTTTACGTAAAATTTTTAAAATCAAAAAATAAAGATGATGAAAAAATCTACAAAAATTAAAAGTTTTTTCAACATAATATAAAAGAATCAAAAATAAGATATTTTTCTAATTAGCTTGATAAGCATAAATTCTATATAAAAAGGACTTAGGCTGTTATAAACCAACTAACAGGAAGAGAAAAAAATAAGCATACTTGCTTACCACAAAAATTAATTTCCGATAAAAAAAGTTATAACAAGTGATACAAATATATGTCAAGAATTTAACAAATATTTTGTTAATGTAGGCCCCTCTCTTGCTTCTAACATTGCGCAACCAAATAAAACATTTAATAATTTTTTGGGAGAAAAACCCAACACTAGTATAAATAATGAAAAGATAACTAAACTTGAATTTAATAAAGCAATTATTGAACTTAAACGCAACAAGTCATGTGGATATGATGGTTTTTCGAGTAATATAGCTATTTATGTTATGGACAGCATTTGTAAACCATTATTTTATTTAATATCATCTTCATTTAAAAATAGTATATTCCCTGACAAACTTAAATTAGCCAAAATTAATCCCATTTTCAAAAAAGGTGATTGCAATGATATTTCTAACTAACGACCTATTTCTCTACTTTCAGTTTTTTCAAAAGTATGTGAGAGAGTAATTTATAATAGAGTTAATAAGTACTTTACATTAAACAATTTATTATACAAAAATCAGTTTGGATTTCAAAGCAATTGCTCTACTGAACATGCTATTATTAAACTTGCTGACAAAATATATAAGTTGTTTGATAGTGATGAACTGGTATTAGGAGTTTTTATTGATCTTTCCAAGGCCTTTGATACAGTTGATCACTGTATTTTACTTTCCAAGCTAAAATATTACGGCATAATCGGCTCAACATTTAAGTGGATTCAAAGCTACTTGTCTAACAGAAAGCAAGTTGTACTACTAGAAAAGTCAGGAGTCCTTGATATTACGTGTGAAGTTCCTCAGGGTTCAATCCTAGGTCCATTATTGTTTTTAATATATATTAACGATATGCATAAAGCTTCCCAAAAAATATCTACAATTATGTATGCTGACAATACAAATTTATTTTTTAATCATCCTGATGCAAAGACTTTGTTTGAAACTATGAATATTGAACTCAAAAATTTCAACCTCTGGTTTATAGCAAATAAATTATCCCTAAATTGTAAAAAAACTAGCTTTACTCTACTTCATAAAAAAAAATGAATTAATCTTCCGTTAAAGCTGCCTAAACTGTTTATTAATAAAAATCAAATTAAACGTGAAAAATACACAAAAAATTTTTGGGAGTCCTTTTTGATGAAAATTTGTCACGGAGAAACCATATTGGTCTTCTTGAAACAAAGGTGTCCTCTGTAATAAGTGTTTTGTATAAGTCAGGAACTTTTCTCGATAGTAAATCACGTAATATGCTTTACTTTAGTCTTGTACATAGTAAGCTTTTGTACGCAAATATTGTATGGGCCAGCACCCATAAAACCAAATTGCTAAAATTGTAAAGTCTGAAAAACCATGCATGCGAAGCAATTATTTAAATAGGTTAGTAAACCCGGCCCCTGTGATGAAAAGCATGATGGTTCTAGATATTGAGAAACTTAACACATTAAAGATATTAATTTTTATATGTAAGTATAAAAACAATCTTCTACCAAGCGTTTTTTCAGATAACTTCCTGATATCATTTTCTGAAAAATATAAACTGCGTTCGAATACCAGGAACGACTATCAACTAGGAAAAATTAAATCACAGCAGTCAAGTTTTCTAATTACAAACCGTGGTCCATCAATATGGAGTCGTTTCCAAAATAAAAATGTTAAAGACCTAAAAAGCATTTCATCGTTTAAACAACAAACTAAAATGCACCTCCTTAATTCCTGACATATATATTATAGTTTACAGTATTTGTTTTTGTATTTTTTTGTATTTTTTCTTTTTATTGATTTTTTATTTTTTTCTTCTTATGTGTTTTAATTTTTTTTTGTTTTTTTGTTTTCAATTTTTTACACAAAAAAAAAGAAAAGAAAAAAGAGTTTTGCTTTATTAAATCTTTATTTTACTTTAAAAATTAAAGTGTTTTTTTGTTTTTATTTTAATGAGTGACTAAAGGGGCTCTATGAAAAGGTTGTGATGATAAACGCATCATCCTTACCTTCTTTGAGTCCCTGACTGATTATAACAGTATATATATATTATAAATTAAAAAGATTAAAAACGTTTTTTATAAAGGGTTTTTATGTTTACGATGTTATTTATTTTATATGATAAATTGTAATATTGTTTAATATTATAATCAGCGAAATAAAAGTTAAATAATAAAATAATAAGAAGTGTTTTTAGTACAACATTTACAGAATGAATCACTAGAATAAGTGGTTGTAATTTATTTTGAAACAGATTTAGGTACGTGAGTAAAAATTACAAGTTGTTTAAATATTATACTTTAATGTATGACTGTAAAGAGGGTCAATGCAGTATTTTAAAGGTGAAAAAATTATCAAAATTGAACAATTCCTTTAAAAGTTATGACGGTTTAAGTACCGATTTTTTGATGATGCTTTGATACACCCTAGGCAAGCAGCCGTGGTGCAGTGGTAGCGCATTAGTTAGCATGTATCAATAAAGTAAACATCTTTGGCATGTATCAATAAAGTAATAACCTATTTAGTTAGCATGTATCATTAAACAATACCATTGAAATTGTTAACATTTACTAAACTTACAAATCTGCTACCTGAACTCACCTAAAAACCAAGTTCAAATTACAACATTTATTTAAAAATTGTATTAAATCACTAACATAACAACAACAACAAAAAATTTAAATGACTAAATAACTAAAATAGTTCAAAAATATCTAAGGCTTTTGACATATCTAAGGCTTCTAAAATACCTACATATCAACATATCTAAAATCTTATGATCAAAAAACAATTAAATAATAAAAACATTTGTCTAGACATTTCTTTCGACATATCTAAGGCTTTCGACAAAGTTTAGCATACTGGTCTTTGTCATAAGCTTGCTTCTTATGATGTATCTGGGAAAGTTTTTGAGATTATCAAATAGTTTCTTTCTAACCGCTTTATTTATGTCATTATCGAAGGCCAACACTCTTCTTTATTTCCAGTAATTTCTGGGGCACCTCAAAAGTGTCCCCTTGGTCCTCTTTTGTTTCTTATCTATATTAAAGATTCTCCTAACAACTTATATCTAAAGTAGCTCTTTTTGGTGATGAGTTATCAAACTTTGTACTCCTGTTTTGAAAAAAAGTCTTCTTTTTCAATCGCTTAGAACAGGCAGTCAATCTTGAATCTGACCTCACTGCTGTAACAGATTGAGGCTCACAGTAGCTTGTATATTTTAACTCCAACAAAAATCATTTATTTTCAGCAAACAACTATCGCATTATTGTCGACATACCTATATAATTGAATGGCAACCTTCTCACAGAGTCCTCCTCTTTATGTCTTCTTAAATTATCGTTTACTACTGACCTTTTATGAAAACCATATATAAAATCGATTGCTAAAATAGCATTTGCTAAACTCCCAACTTAACAGTGGTCGCTTGCAGCCTTGTTGGGAGTGAATCAGAATTAAAAAAAAAAAATTTACTCGTTATTTGTTCTAAATTGTCTATAGAAAAAATAACAATGGCTCAATAAAAAGCAAGAAACAATTAGGAATATATATGAATAAACAACTATAAAAAAACTTTATGGATGCACAACAAACATCACAACAACATAGCATAAGAAAGATCTATAATTGAATACTGAGAGCAAAAGAATAAATACTATAATAGTAAAGCATAACAAAAAAACTGACTTATCCTCTCAAAAGCATCTAAGTTCTATTGTTTCTCAAAAGCAATTTATAAAAACTTTTCTCACAAAATAATACAAAAATTTGTCTAAACTAGATCTACTGATCTCAAGTTAAAAGTAACTAATTGATATTGAATGTATAAATTAATTAACTGATATCTTTGCCTCCTGCCATTGGAATGCTTTATGCAGCTAAAACAATATAAAAAATGTTTTTCATTATTTACGTTACACGTATTATACATAAAGGTTAAGTTTTATTAATGTTACCAATATATATTAGTTATATATGACCATATTTTATTTATATTATTTAATACAGTAGATAGATTACCTGTGCTAAAAAAAGTCTAGTATTTAACATGAACTTTTTTATCAAAAGATGCATGATACAGCAACAAGTAGTAGCATATTGCAGAAACTTAGGATAGGATAGTAAGTAGGATAAAATATGTAATAATATTAATAATATATAAGCTACATTTTTTAAAAACTAAACTTTAAAGTAAGTAAACATTCAAGTTCGTTTAATAACTTTACATTGAAGTAAGGCAAATAACTTAAAATTTTAATAAATAGGAAGTAGGAAATAGGAAATATTGAAAAACTTTATAATTATTTTCCATTTAATATTATCTAATGAAAACTTTATTTAATCTAAATCAAATATAAAAAATGTTTAATTGCGACGATTTTGGACAAAATAAAAATTAGGTACCAAAAGTGAGACAAAAAATAGACACGCTATAACAGAAAAATTTTTTAATGAAATTTGGCAGGTGCATAAATAAATAAAAAACTTAAAAAAAAAGAATAGTAAGTTAGAAAATAGTAAGTATACGAAAATATTTTGAGTTAATTTCATCTGCAAGATATATCTTTTACAGTATGTTTATTTTGTTGAAGATATTCATTTAAAGGGATCCCAAAGTGCCGAGACAAGTTGTTTATTTTAAAGAGAATGAAGAAAAAATATTTGGGCAGAATTTTTTTAAGTAAAACAAATTAATAAATGTATACAAACAAAAACAAACTTTGTTGTTTCACTCGAAGCTCGCCGTCTTCGTTGTAGCAATTCTCTCAAAGTCTTTAAAATATACGCCGCAATCTACAGACTTTATAATTTATTCAAGCGCGTTTAATTACAAAGAGTTTTATTAAATGACGTCATTTTAAAATTTTTTTTAAATTAATATTATTTGTTTTCTAAAATAGCTTTTATTATCAATCGTATGACTTTCCTATGAATGAAAATTTGAACTTTGATATTGCTAAAACGTCAAAGTTAAGCCGTTTAAGTGTCGGTGCTGAACAATTGTGTAAATGTAGATATTGAAATAAAGGAAATAAATATCGCCGCCAGGTATTACAAAATTATTAATATTCTTTAAAATATAAACTGATGTGCGCAGTATTAATAATAGTAATAATAACAAATATTGACTTTTTCGTACTTAATGGCTACGTAAAGTAAAAAAAAATATTTTTTTTTAAGATCATTAATGCATAACAGAGCATAAAAGTTTTTGACTGGTTGCATTGAACCATACCGTTATGGATATCAATGACCAGTTTGAATAATAGGGAAGAAGCTTGGATGCCAGAAACCTCTAAAAAGTATTTATATATATAAGTTTGTTGTTTAAATTTTATTTTAGTTTACTAAATAAATTTGCTTTTATTTATTGAAAATTTCTCTGCTTCTTGCGTAGAACATTTAGATATGCCGCTTATTGTTAATTTAAATGTATAACCCAGGCCCGTAGCAACCGGGAGGAGGGGGAGCAGCAGGGGCATTTGTCCCCCCCCTACCCGAATACTTTTTCAAATAAATAATTTTGAAGAAATTGAATGAAAAATTACTGAAAAAAAAAAAGGTTCTTAAATCTATTTCGGGGTAGTACTGAATCCCTCCCCCCCCCCTCCTTCAATATAATTTTTGTTCCTACGGCCCTGGTTAACCTACTGCAAACTTGGAAGGTATAATTAAAAAGTTCTACTAGCATGTGTTGTTTCAGCAACTAACCAAATTTCTAGATGGTAATGGAATTTACACGAATTTTGATGGTGAAGACCAAGGTGCTTTAGAGATATCTAATGTTCAAGATACATGGAATTATATTGAAGGTTTAAATTTTAAAACTAAAAAAAATGGCTGTTTTCATAGCCAAAAACTTTTTAAAATGTTATTTGCAAACATCTTTTGTTTAATTATATAAATAAATATACATAAATACATAGATAGGAAATATGTATATTTACAGCCAGGGGCTATTTTAGACCGTTTTCGTCAACGCCGACCGTGTTTAGGCGTCGCCCAAATTCAAACTTAAGGTTCTTTTTTTTTTTTCACGGCAAACTTTCTTTAGTTGAAAACCGATTGTTTTCTTTGTCTTCATAACTAAACAATATGTTTTTGTTTTGTTTTGTTCTTGATTACAATATTTGTTAAAAAATAAGATAAATATTTTATAGAAAATTAAAAAGGTTAAACCGCATACCAAAAAAAATACCAAATATCAAGTTATAAATAAAATACCAAATAACAAATAGTAAGCAATTAGTTAAGAATACTAAGAATGCAAACAATCTGTAACAAGATCGGACGTATTGTCGCTCAAAACCGCTTTAAAAACGTGTTTTTAAAAACCCATAAATAAAAAACCGATAAATAAAAAAAGTATAAAAAACAAATACAATTATAATATTAAAACATGAAAAAAAAAAAAAAAAGTTATACAGTTAGATATAAAATTAATAAATGGATAATAACTAAAAAAATAAAAAGTGCCCATACAAAATTAAAAATTTCTCATAAAAAAGGCTGTAACTAAAACACTGCTACATACATTTGATATAAACATTACCCATTACATTGTATCATCAGATAGTGATTTGTACTGAAATCGCAGAATTTATGACTGTCGCGAAACACCAAAAATATAATGCGGAAATTGCAAAAAAAATTTACTAAGCAAAAATATAATGCGGAATGCAAAGAAAGTATTTTTAACTTTTTAACAGTCTCTTTGAACGATGTGGAAGACAATGGTTTTGTTCAATTAGCTTCAAAAAAATGTAGCGGTATAAAATACAAAGATCACCATCGATTAGTTTTCGAGAAAAATTTTACGAAAACTTTCTTGCTGTTGGTGCTCTTGTTGACATCAAGGAAGATCAAAATAATAAATACATTTAAAAAGAAATTGTGGGAATATTTTCAAAGTAGAATGGAGATCTTACTCGACAGATGTTAATTTCAAAGGACTCGGTATTAATTTTTGCTTACACTGATTGCATGTTAAAAACACAAAGATGTTTTTTGACACACTTGTGAAACTCCAACGTATGAAAATGATAAAAATGATAATAACCAGGTAAGTTTTATTACTTTTTCGTGATGTGACAGTTCTGTTTATAACGCAAATGTACATATACAATCATGGAACTCGAATATGGGTGTGTGACTGACGTAATTGCAATATTATTTTCAGAAGTCTAAAATTCCAACTGTATGAAAAAAGAATGGAAAAAAAATTTATATAATATCTACTGATTGTCGTACCCAAATCCAAGAGTGAATATGCGGTGTAACAATTTAAATTATCAGTAAGATTCGAGACACGTTGCCAAATGGATCGGAAAAATCATAGATTCCAGCTGTATTTTGGTGAGGTGTTAGAGCATCAAATAAAAAGTCTGCGTTTATTTTTATCAAATTTTTCTTCTTTTTTATACCATATTCGAAATATACATCAATGCTGTTTATTTTAGTTTCGTTTAGATTCCATATTGAAATCAAAAGTTCTAAGGGATAATTTTAAACATTTAACCAATTCAAACTGTTGAAGTTTTTAATAACCAGTTTTTAAAATATGTATCTCTTTGAGTATGATCATAATTGTTGATTATTTGGCAGCAACAAATAATTAATTAATTAAAATAATTATTTTCATTCATAGTGAAACAACTGTTATTTATAAGTCAATAATGTTTTATACTTGTTTAAATCTTAAAATCTAGCACACATTATTGGTAATTTCAAATATTTAAAAACCTTCCTTCGCCACTGTATACATATATATATATATATATATATATATATATATATATATATATATATATATATATATATATATATATATATATATATATATATATATATACATATATATATATATATATATATATATATATATATATATACATATATACACATATACATATAAATATAAACCTGTTTTTGCCGACCTGAAGCCGACCCCTGTGGAGTCGGCTTCAGGTCGGCAAAAAAAATATTTATATAATTACTTTTAATTAGACATAAAAAAAAAATAAAAAAGAAGGTTTATTTGTTATTCTACTTACAAGAAAAAAACAGTAAGAACTTTATCAAACCAAGGACGTAAAACCTTATTTTACGTCCTTGATCAAACCAACGCGACAAAACAACGATATACGCGTATATATATATTTATAAAAAAGACCCTTATGAAATATTACTATTTAAACTAATGTAGCTAGAAAATACGATTTGAGTCAATTGAACTAAAAAAGCAACTAACCTTAACCAATTTATTTCCACCAAGAAATATGGAAGGAACTAATGTTGGAAAAATAAATCTTTTTCTAGAAGTTGATTTAATCATTTCTTCTTTAAACTTGTCGAAACATGAAGCATCAAATGTAAGAACATATTCTAGTATTCTTAGAGATGTAATCCTACTTTATACACGGCCGGATATGTTGCATAAATAGGCCGAAAATTAGAAGGCCAGTTTTTCAGTATTTTAAATTTTTGTGTTTTAAAATGTAAAATAGTCTTAAAAGTAATGCTTAACGTTTCCAAAGTTTTAAGTTTATTAAGTATTCCTTATTTAATATTTTTTAGGCTAATTCATCTGTGTTAAATATTAAATTAGTAATACAATTATCAAATATTAAGTAAAACTATATTTTACAACTCATTTCAAATATATAATTTTTAACATTTAAAATATAACAGATGCATTTATAAAATAGCATTGGAGTTGAGATATTAACGATATTGAAATTATAAATTAATTTGTAGTTAACAAAGAAAATTTTGGTTCAAATTATATTCATATAAAGTATTTTCGCTAACTTTTCTGATCTCAAGAGTTTCCAACGTAAGTAGACTTTGTTTCACTGCATCAAGCAAAGCAAAGCAACTAACAACATGACTTGCAAGTAACTTTGAGGGAGTTAAGAGACCTCCTCTGGGTACTAGGTCAATATATTCTGCATCTATTTCAACGACATCCCTTTTTAGCAATAAAGGGATGTCGTTGACATAAATAAATACACAATTCACATTTCAATTTTTTAAGTAACTTTCTGCATATATATCCAGCAATAAAAATTGTAACCTCTTTACTGTCTTCATCTAACTCACTTTCCTGAATTTCATTATTAAAAAGTTATGAAATCAAATTCAGATTCACATCTGAATGAAAAGGTTTTAAATCCAGCCACCACTTATTTGGCGATACTTTGAAAAATGTCGCTCTGATGGATCACTTTGGAAACGTGAGGTTAGAACATAATTATATCCTTCAAATAGAAGATCTTCAATTAGACTTGAAGTACTTTGCAATGTTATTACTAGTACATTAGAAGTCTGAGTTGTGAGACAATATCTTTCAGTGGAACTGTACTGTAAATTTTGCCACTCTTAAACCCAGTGAGCAAGTGCACGTAAAAATTGTAACAGCTGCATTTCCTATAATATTATTAGAGTATTTCATTTTTGAGTTGGATACTACCCACCATAAATTAAAGAGTTTTAAAAATTTTGATGCTGAGTATTCATTTGGAAAATAACTTTGAATTGCAGCTGAAGTTGTTTCATGGAATATAT
This sequence comes from Hydra vulgaris, assembly GCF_038396675.1. Classification (NCBI taxonomy): domain Eukaryota; kingdom Metazoa; phylum Cnidaria; class Hydrozoa; order Anthoathecata; family Hydridae; genus Hydra; species Hydra vulgaris. The sequence goes on from NC_088931.1 coordinate 42,315,371, forward strand.
TTAATGCCAAGTTGACATCTTGTTTATTGTTACTTGGATATAGAGTCTTTTACCCTAATTTATATGCCTTTCTTAAGTTTGCTGAAAGAGTTTTATCTTTTTCATGTACTCTATGAAGCAAAGCCCAAAAGATGTCCCCTGCAGATACTTTTATATTAAAACCGTAATCAGTGAACTGAAATGAAAATAAACTTTTTAGTACTAATCAAATTATTTCTTAAGTTTTTAAGCAAATGAACACTATCATACATTAGATAAACTTTATGATCATTATAAGTGATAAAGAAATTTTCTTCTGGCTTGTCTGACCTATGAATGCTAAGTAATTTTGAATACGCTGAGACATTTGTTGGATGGTTGTCTGCAATCAATGCTCGAATGTTAAAACCTGCAGATCTTAATGTATTAAACTTTCCTCTATTTCATTTTTAATGAAATCTCCAGTGATATTTGTCTCTGGGATGGCTTTAATTACATAAGGTATTAATTTCTTAAGGCCAACAATCATAAAGACAATTACTCCTTAGTAGAGATTACCTTCTTTATCTTATCCAGTTAATCCACCACTGTGGTATTCACAAAATTGCTGCAGATACATTTCATTAAAAAGAAAAACACAATCATTGCTTATTTTTCCCTCATTTAGCAATAACTTTAATGATTTTATGGAATCAATTCCACCTGACACTAACTTTTTTAATAGTGACTTTGATGGTAAAGGATATTGTTCCAGAAGATGCGAATAAGCCTGAGATGATGAATATCTTTGCATTGGTGCAAGACGTGACACTTTTGAGGAATATTGAGGTCGACCTTTAGATTTAAAAAAGATTAGTTTTGAAAGTTCATTAACTAAATAATAGGAGTTTCCTTCAACAAGATTGTGCGTATAAGACACCAAATTATCTAAAATAGATAAACTTGTGAGTTTACAATTGTTGGTAGTTCTAAACCAATGAGGAAGTGGAAGTGGACAACTTTTATAATGCAGTTTTACATGCAAATTGTTATCAACACTTATTAATTCAATAAAAGGAGTGGAGTCTACAAAAAACAAACGATAATATAAAACAAAACTTTCTTATCTTTGAAAACTAAATCCATTCGGAGAGTTAGATTAATGAAGCATATCAATGTTTTTTATTTTATCCATTTCTTGAAATGAATGAATTTCATCTGGGATAGTAGAATCTCGTTTAGTTGGTGGTTTACGAAAGTTAGAAACTTTAGGCATTACAGAAGATGGAATGCAAGTTTCTTCAGAATAAATAGATGGAACAGGTTTTAACTCGTGTTTTAAAGTAACTCGTTTTCCATATTTTAAATACTTTTCTTTAAAATGATCCATGCAAATAACTGAATGATTGCTTGGTTTCCAATCATTTCTGTTTACAAATCTAATCCATTTTTCTTCTAAGCTAGTATCTTTGGGAAAACTAAAAACAGCTTTACTTGCAAAAAGCGAACTAGATTCACGTTTTTTAAGTTTATAGCCAGTTCGACAATTAACCACAGTGCATTTATTTATCATAGTTCTCACAACTAATTTGGTAACTTGATCAACACGACGTCGTTGGCGAAAAAAACTCTAAAAAACTGGCCTTCTAATTTTCGGCCTATTTATGCAACATATCCGGCCGTGTGTAAAGTAGGCCATGATGTAATTTAATCCAATGGCCTTTTTCCATAAATTTGCAGTAATTGGGTCCAAAGGTTGTTTAAAGAAGGATATATGAGAACCCGATTTTTCATAACTAGAATAACCAATAACTCCGCAATATTTCATAAAAACTTTCGGTTTTAAATTTACCATTTATTATTTCATAACCGCCAAAATAAAACTGTGAAGTATGTTTTTTGTGCCTTTTTATAGAGTTTACACTTTACCAATTTACAAACAGCGTTTTATTAACTAAAATAATAAATGATGTTTTATGGCAATAATTCAAGACAGATGGCGATTAAAATTGTTATTGTGTTGAAGCGCGCGTTAAAAAACAAATTATATTTAAATGTCGTATCTGGGAAGTATTTTACATTTCTCTAATCAAAAAACTAGCAAAATTGACAATAAAAGGTTTCGATTTCTAAATTGACTTGATAATACTACACTTATTTTGCAATCTTTAACAGTTATTATTTAACTTTAAAAATAAAATAAAATGAGAAATACATGTTTTATAGAACAAATTTTATCAAATATATCTCGCTTAATTAAATAAGTATTTAAAGAATATATGTAACACGATGAAAAGTTTAGCAAATAAGGGGTCGTCCATAATGTACGTACGTTCTTCTACCCCTCTCCCCCCCCCCCCACTCCACATTTTACTATTGCTTTTTTTGAGTACCCTTTATCTCCCTAAAATTATCTATGCTCTTGACCTACCTACCTAATATTTTATGATATTTTTTTTACATTAGCGTTTCCGTACTTTTATAGTTGACCCCTGCCCTCCATCTCATACACACTATTTGCAGACCCCCTCTTCCCCACCCAAGTGTACGTACTTAAAGAACAATCCCTAAATGCCGTTAATTAAACTTTTATAAGGTTAAAAGATACAAAATAGAATCGCGCTCTAATAATTTTGGTTGCGTCGTATATTCTAAAGACTTTGTGAGAATTGCTACTGTGGAGACGGCGAGCTTCGAGTAAAACAACAAAGTTTTTTTTTGTTGGTATACGTTTGAAGAGTCCAGGGGGAAATACGGCATAGTCACATTTTTGTAGTTTTGGGTTATTCGATTTTTAAAGTTTAAAACCATTCACAACATTACTATTAATCAAACACTTAATTTTTTTTTCACCAATTCTCAAAAATGTCCATTTCTTTAAGCAATTATGAAGTTAAAATGGTTCTGGCTTAAATATTTAAAATTTTATCGCTTCATACCTGGAGTTGGGTCCAAGTGGACACAATTGCCATTTTTTTCCACTGTAATGTACTATGCAAGTTTCATCCTTGTTTTTTATATAAATTTTAGGCACCAACTCTCTAAAAACTTATAATTAACATTAATTTGTTAACTATAAGTTTTTAGATAGTTGGTGCCGAGAGTTCCTTAAAACATTTTAATTTCAAATTTATTCTTCAAAATGTCTATACAATAACGGTTCTGACTGTTTAAATGCAATGCTCAATACTAAAATCATCTTTGTAGTTTTTTGGAATAATACAATCTTTTTTTTGGTAGCTGAATCCAATAATTATTGAATTGTTTTAAATATTTTGAACATCAGGGACAGGGTAAAAGAGATGTATTGCTCATGGATAAAAATCCAAGAAATCCTTTGTTTACTCATTTCTAAAAATCTTGATTTTTTTCTTTTTAAAATAAGTTTTCTTTTCAAAATAAGTTAATGTCTACCTGACATCAGATGAAGAAAAGTAAAGATAAACGGTCATTGTATTTTATTATATAAGTTGGCCACATAAAACTGAAGCCTTCTGACCAAATAGACTTTTACTTTTAGGTCATAAAAATTAAAAGGTCAATTTAAAAAAATATTATATTACTCAATTTAAACTAAGAAACTCGCATTCATTCATATACACAAATTAACATTCTATAAACAAGGACTATATAAAATAACAATGATTTATAAGGAAGATAAAAGAATGTTATTTTATTTCAACAAAACTGTTTAATAACATTAATTTTTATTTAGTCAAAATAGTCAAACTCCTCTTGTCCATTAACTTCAATTTTATTGTTATGATGTGGTAAGGAGTCAAAGTAGTCAGGCCTATTAGTGAACTTTTTAAGAACCTGCAGATCTTTAAATTTAGCCATTGATATGCACAGTTTCTCAGAGTATAAGTTTAAAGGTTACCATGGAGCATTTTTGCTTTTGCCTCTCATATTTGAAGTATTGGTGCATTTTAAAAAGGCACCAAGAGTCTCTGTGATTCATTGTTCCTGGATCATTTTTGGAAAAAACACTTCTCTAAGACATCTAGTTGGAACAGGATATCCAGCCTTATAGAAAGGTTTTAAAAATTGTGTTATATTTTTCACCGTGTCCTGCCTGAGCTCCAAAACATTAAAAGGAGCTGGATTCTTGCGAGAAGCTTTAAAAATATCAATCCAATCAGAAGGCATATTGACCTGTAATTTGATGTTAATGAGACCCATGTCTTTATCACACTCCATTTAAGAATGCCTTCTTTGAGAAAAGAAATTTATTTATTGAGTCAAATCTTTTTTTATGCTGAACTAGGTAATCCAAAAACCGAAAGACTGTATAATTTTTATTTTGGCTTGCACAAGAATCACAAAATAGCTCTAATTCCCTGACATCTTGACTTAAGTGATGAATAAAATAATCATATAATATAGATGTCAACTCATCTGCCCCTTTTTTAGCCACAGTTTCATCATAGCCATAGATAAACACATTTTTTCTCAATAGCACATGGATGTTAAAAGAAAGAAATGAAAGTTTTCTTCTGTTATTAAAATCATTGGTTGAGTTATTAGGGACATTTAAATTTCTTTGATAGTCGAATGCTATTGCTTCAAATTCTTTTTTAAAACATCTTCGCTTCCAACAATGCTGCAAGCAGCCACTAATTAGAGTTGGATGTTAATGAAAGAGAAAAGATGAAGATTGTAGAGCAAGATAACGATTGACAGACGACTTAAAAGATTGCAAATTATATGAGTCAGGAAAGCAAGATGAAGGAAGCGAATTCCAAAGAGCTGATGTTCGAGGAAAAATACTAGAAGAATAATCGTTTTTGGAGCACTTAGGAACAGTCACAGAAAAAGGATGACACTTAATTGAATGACGAGTAACACGAGAATGAATTATAGTAGATGGCACAACAGACGCTAGCTCTTTAGAGCAGTGCCCATTATAGTATTTGTAGAAAAGAGAAAGAGAAGCAACATTACGACGATGTGATAATGGTTGGAGGTTGACTGCAAGAGCAGGTCCAACTATGTTTACAACGCGTTTTTGCACCTTGTCTAAAAGAGAAAGGGCATCATTAGAGGATCCGCCCCAGATATGGCAACAATATTCCATACAAATTTGAGATTTATAGAGATAGAGAATAGAATCCGAAGTAAGAAAGTGACGAGCTCGATAAAGAGATGCAACCTTAGCAGATGCTAATTTTGCAATTGATTTGATATATGGTTTTCAAGAGAGATTGGAAGTAAGAGTTAATCCTAGAAGATGAAGAGTAGGTGACTCATCGAGTACATCACCGTTCATAAATATAGGAAGATCTAAATTATTGCGATAACGATTGGCTGAAGACAATTAAGTTTTATCTGAATTAAAGTTCACCAGCCACTGTGAGCACCATGCTGTAGCAGAAGTAAGATCCTTTTCAAGCTCAAATTCCCCCTCCAAGCAATCAGAGGGCGTTGGTTTCTTATCACGACAAGAATAAATGGTAGTATCATCAGCAAACAATGCCACCTTAGATGTGAGAATATCTGGAAGATTGTTAATGTAAATTAAAAAGAGTATAGAGCCAAGGATAGAACCTTGAGAAGCCCCTGAAGTTACAGAATAAGAAGAAGAGTGCTGTCCATCGAGGACAACTTTTATACCACGATTGGAAAGGAAGGATTCAATAATCTTAAAAATGTTGCCGGATACACCATAAGAAGAAAGCTTGTGGAGAAGATTGGCATACCAAACTTTATCAAAAGCTTTAGAAATGTCAAGAGCGATGGTCTTAACCACCTTTATCGAATGCACGATAAAACCTATCAGTTATTGTTGTTAGCAAATCAGCTGTAGAACGAGAAGATTGAAATCCATATTGATGATCAGAAAGTAAGTTATTAGATTCAAGATGAGAAATTAAGTGTTTGTTGATTAAAGATTCAAAAACCTTGCTTATAATAGGAAGAAGACTTATGGGACGGTAGTTAGACAAATCAGATCGCTCTCCAGAATCTTTGAAGATAGGGATAACAGATGCCGCTTTCCAGCAGGCTGGAAAGCAAGACTCTAATAAGCACTTGTTGAATAGTTTTGAGAGTATAGACGACAGCTCCGGAGAACACTTCTGCAAGACAATAACTGGTATGTTGTCCGGGCCACAAGCTGTAGAAGAGTCTAGGCAGGAAATCACTTTAGATACAGATGCTGGAGTGATATGAATGTCAAGCAATGGATCAACCTGTTTGTTGGCAATATCGGGTAGAACGCAACTAGTGGAATCAAGAGATGATATTGATGAGAAGTTATTAGCAAACAATTCAGCTTTGTCTTTATGATGTGACAAAGTCAGAACCATACAAGAAAGGTGGAAAGATTCTCCAAAAGTCACGAGAGCCTATTTTTAGAGATGAGATACGAGATTTCATGATCTGAGAATAGCGGGTTATGGCGTTAGACAAAACTTTTTTACAGTTGTTTCTAGCAGTAATAAACAGACGTCTGTTTTCTGGAGTATTGTTTTGCTGATAAATATGGAAGTAATGGCTTCGATTGGCAATTGCAGCAGCACAGTGTGAGGAAAACCATGGAGGAGAGTGAAGCTTGACCTGGAATTGTCGAGAAGGAACAAAAGAATCCATGCCAGCCTGAATTCACGAAGTTATATAAGAAGCACATTTGTCGACAGGAAGACGAAAGATTTCTACCCAAGGGCCATCACGAAGAAAATCATGGAAAGAATCCCAGTCGGCTTTACTGTAGTTGTAAGAGGTTCGATAATAGGGGGATTCAGGTGATGAAGAAGAATGAGATATTAGTTTTAAAGAGATCAAACTGTGATCAGAAGCACCTAAGGGTGAATGTGGAGAAACTGAGCACTGACTAGGATCAGAAATAAGACATAAGTCGAGTAGAGAAGGTTGATGATTCGGGTTGTCAGGAAAGCGAGTTGGAAAGTTGACTATTTGAGTTAGGGACTGAGTAAGGCATAAGTTGTGGGCTTTAATGCCTGCCGAATCACTGACACGAGAGCCAAGCCATTCAGAGTGGTGAGCATTAAAGTCACCAACAACAACTATATTAGCTGATGGATAAGGACTTGGTCAATATGATCAGAAATAACGTCAAAAAGTGTGCAGTCTTGAGATGAAGAAGAGCGAACAAAGAGAAAGGCAATAGAGTGAAGTGGTGCTAAACAAAAGCACATAAAAGAATAGTCTGTGGATTCAAACCTAGTTTCACGACAAATGGGTGAATTCTTACGAATGTAAATGCCCAGGCCAAGCATGTGACTATTGGAATCTTTACGAATTAAAGGAATATAACCATCAACACTAAGATCACAAGATGAGACAGCTGAACTCAAATTAGTTAAACACAAAGCGCAAGTAGGTCTGGCGAACTTTGCAAGAGATAAGGCTCAACAGAAGAAAAGAAAAGACCACGAATATTAGTGAATGATAGGTTTAGAGAACTTGGTTATGATGATGGTTTTTTGTGTTTTATAGTTTTTGGTACTTTATTCATTTTTAAATTAGATTGAAGAACTTGACTCAAAGCATAGATAGTACTCAGAACACTGTTTAATAGCCCTAGCAATTGTCTCATTACTACTAATAAACCCTAAGCCGTAACAAAGGGCTCCAAATGTGGCCTCCGCAATGCGCACCAAAAGTACAAACAGGGACACCATCCATGCGCAACATAGCACTGTTAATACTTTGATATTTTTTAGCTGTTGATGGAATCAGTCTCTCTGAGAGCTACTACAGAGTTCGGGAAACCTGACTACCAGCCGGCCTCAGAACCATAAAACTGAGTTTTAGAGCTGCACTCTCATTAGGAGATAATAGAATGAGTTGCCTAGTCATAAAAACAGAGACACAAGCAAAACCCATGCATTGAGTCAAGAAGATCCAGCATTCAACATCCTAAACTGGAAACAATGTATTAAAAATACATCTGCGCCAGCCTAATAGATGAAGAAAATATTCAAAAAACTATATCAAAAAACTATTCACTTCGTTTTAGTTTCAAGGTGATTCTGTCCTATAACATTTACCTTTTCCAGAAGATCAATCCTCAAATAAAATTACAGAAATTAAGTCAACTTCCAGTGCAATTGAAATCACAGAAATTCAGTCAACTTCAAGTGCAAATGAAATCACAGAAATTCAGTCAACTTCAAGTGCAAATAAAATCACAGAAATTCAGTCTACTTTATGTGATCCTATGTTGATCTCACTTGAATGCAGACATAATAAAAAATGTGAAACAGTCTTTCAAGAGACACCTAATAATTTAGTTTTGTGACAAACCCAATGGAATCCACCTGGCCGTGTAGCTTCAAACAAACAGAGGCCATTTGATAGAAAAACCATTTGAAAGATTAGGTTTTCATGAAAAAGATTACATTCGTCTTGGTTGGTTTGTAGAAAAAGCTAATATCCAGCAAGTTTTGCATGGAAGTGCAAAAATCACAACGCATCAACTTTTACCACACTTATCAAATAAGATTGCGGATAAAAGAGCAAGTCTTTATGAAGTAAAACAGTATTTTGAGGATTCTGCATGGGCTGATGTCAGCAAACAGTGTGAAGCTGTGAACATTGAAAACTGGCCATGTCAAGTATATGTAAAGACTGACGTGACTGGAAAAAGTCAAAAGAGGCTCCAGTGTAACCATTGTTAAGATTGGTCTCATTATGTTTGTTTAGGAATATTTTGCAAACCTAAAGGATATTGGTTTTGCGCACAATTTAAGGTAGGGGAATAATAAGATTTAGGTTAGTTTACTAGCATAAATTGATTTTGTTTTTAGTATCTATTCATTTAAATGCAGAATGTATTTATATTAATGGTTAATGTATTACAAAGAACATATTAATTAGCATCATATTTATTTAAATGGTGTCCCTATCTTGGATATTTACCTATATAGTTAAAGAGAGTTAAAAAGATTTTGAAATAGCCCTTGTGCTTTTTTTAAGCATCTCTTATTTGAATCTAGCTTGAACATGTAATCTTTAACTTGAATCTTTATCATATACTATTTCTTATAGGAAGCTACAGTTTCATTTTTTTGTTTTTATTGATTTTTGTTTTGTTTATTTGGAAACTATTTTTTCAATCAAAATTTTGAATTCAAATTTATCTTTTTCAATTTTGATTTAAAGTTAGGTTTTAAAATTTTTAAATTAGATTTTTGAATTTTAGTTTAAATTTTGAAATTGTCAGGTTTGTTTCGTTTTATGTTGAAAAATTTATTATTCTTTTTGCGATTTTTGTATATATAAAGTTCTGTTTATGAAATTATATTATATATGGTAGAAGTAGTAACATAATAAGTAATGTTAAAAAAAGTAAATCCAACCTGTTGGGCGTTGGTCAAGTGTTGACCTGTTGTAAAGATGGTAATGATAAATACTTATAGATACCGTAGAGTATAATTTATATATAAATTATATTATATCAATATCAAGATGATAAATATTTATAGATAGGGTAAAGTATAATTTATATATAAACTATATTACATATATATATATATATATATATATATATATATATATATATATATATATATATATATATATATATATATATACATATATATATATATATATATATATATATATATATATATTATATATATATATATATATATATATATATATATATATATATATATATATATATATATATATATATATATATGCATATATATATAGGGTTCCCATATCTCCGGATTTTAAGGCAAAAAATAAGCCTTGGGTGATTTCAGGAAAAAACATAAAATCTCCTCTTTTTGGAGATTTTTATTTAATTTTTATAAAAATTTTATTTTTAATACTTAAACTTTGAGTATATATAGAACTGAAAATGCAAAAACTATTAAATATAATTTTTTTTTTGTCATTCTACCAATTTATTGAAAATGCTTTAACTCTTCTCTTCATTAGACAATATTGAAAAATGCGCGCGCATCCAAACTTGCGAAAACAAAAGTCGCAACGGTTCAATAATATTAAGTTTATGAAGTATTTCGGTTTCTACTACTCAAGAAATTATTCCTTGAATTTAAATTTGACGTTTAAAAAGTAAAAGAATTGCGACACTATCAGTAATGTCGTCCAAAAAAATTGGTGTCTAGTTTAAGAAAGGGAGAAATGATTGTGAAGCCAAATTAAAAATTTGGCCAGCTGGACATACATATATATATATATATATATATATATATATATATATATATATATATATATATATATATATATATATATATATATATATATATATATATATATATATATATATATATATATATATATATATATATATATATATATATATATATATATATATATATATATATATATATATATATATATAAATATATATATATATATATATATATATATATATATATATATATATATATATATATATATATATATATATATATATATATATATGTAGGGTTACCATATGGTAATCATCAAAAAAGAGGAGATTTTACTAAGTGTGTTAAATGAATGGGGAGTCCCCATATATAAACTATACTCTCTCTATATATATATAGAGAGTATAGTTTATATATATATATATATATATATATATATATATATATATATATATATATATATATATATATATATCAATATATATATTCACACCAAAAAAACTAACGGCATTATAACAGCATTTATATACGCAGATTCTTTAATGCCGTTATTTATATTCGTATATATATATATATATATATATATATATATACATATATATATATATATATATATATATATATATATATATATATATATATATATATATATATGTATATATACATATATATATATATATATATATATATATATATATATATATATATATATATATATATATATATACGTATACGTATATATATATATATATATATATACGTATATATATATATATACGTATATATATATATATATATTTATATATATATATATATATATATATATATATTTATATTCACGGATTCGAGGAGACCTAACAGTTTTGCCATTATAATGGTGTTATATTTGCTGTTATGTTATGCTGTTATGTTATGGTGTTATATTTAAGGATGTTTGCTGTTATATTTGCTGTTATTTTTACTGATAGTTTTGCATTTATACATGCTGTTATATTTGATGTCACACGTGACAGCAAATATATTAGGAAAATATAATTGCAATGCTGCCATGGCAGCACTTCTTATTTAAATATGCCAAAATGTGCACATTTTGGTATATTTAAATAAGAAGTTTAGAAACTGTCAAATTAGTTTCTAAAGTGGTAGCACAAGGTGGTAAAAGTAAAAAAAATGAAAGCAATTAAAGTTATTTTTAAAGAAAATGCTGAAATAGTTATTGCCAGCAGCAGTAATTTTTTGGATTTTTGTGCAGCTGGTAGGTTTATTTTATTGTATTGAGCGCAATAGTCATCTCATGAGATATTGTGAAAATTTATTAAAATTTAATCATTTTATTTCACTGTATCATTACAGATTTTTGATTAAAATTAAAAGTAATCCTTAGAATATGCTCACCCATCTTATCTAACTAACATTTTAATTTAATGTTATTTGTTATGTAAAATTTAGATTCGAAATGGTGCTATAGTACTACTATTATTAGTATTTACTACTATTAGTAGTAACATCAAATCAAACACACTTGACTTGCTTTTATAATAACATGTTAAGATGTTATTATAAAGTTAAGTGTTGTTGTATCATTTCAAATCAAAATCTAAAAATACATTGTAACTTTTTTCAAATTGTTAAAATAAAAATATATAGCACCAAAAAATTAATCATTCCTCCTTTTTTAGTATGATAATTTGAAATCAAATATCATATCAATAATTCAAATATCATACTAAAAAAAAAAAATTGTCAATGATGTTAAGCTATGTTTACTTTATTTTATGTTTTAGTTCGTGAAACCTTCAATTTGCCCATGATTGAAGAAGTCAAGTGGAATAGCTGAAAAGTAAATGCTAGTAGTTTTGCTGCTCTTCTCAACAAACAAAATTTAGAGTTTACTATTCAAGCTCCACAACTTGTTGATATTTTAAACTCTCAAGTTTAGAGTTAAATAAGGCTGACACAGCTCAATCATCACCATTATGCCAATTTTCATCTATTGTAAATGATTATGTAGATTTTGTTGTACCATCGAATAAAATAAATTGGAACTTTGAAAACCAATGTATTGCTGAAGAATGTCATGTAAATGTTGTTCAGCCTCCGGTAAGTCAAATATCTTCATCAACTTCTTCATCTTCATCTCCAAACACACCCAAGACACCACGAAAGGTAATAAACTATAACTGTTTTGTTTGTTATTGTAAAACTTCAACTTATAGTTTTATGCTTCATCACTTAAAACTGCATGGCAACCAAGCAGCCGTTTTTTGTGAAATTTGTTTGTCCAAAGTTAAAAGTCTTTCAGGTTTCCTGAAGCATTCCAAAAAATGTTCCATTAACCAGATCAATATTTGTACTATTGAAAATGAAGTTGAAAACAATGTTGTGAATCAAATTGGTAACACAAAAATTAATGAAGATTATTTAGGAGCTTTGGCATTACATTTACAAGAAAAGCACAGATGTGCTCAAAATGTTTTAAACATAATTTTCAGTAATTTAAAGGAGATGCTTTCTGTATTAAATGTTGAGATTGAGGCTTTACTTGTGATAAACTGTCAACACAATATTTACGAAAAAAGTATTATAAGAATAATTTACAGACTCCAATTGCAAAAGTGGTTGGTCTGAATAAGCAAGGTTGTATAATTCCTTTCATTGAAATATTGTCTTTCCTATTACAATCTCAGGAAATTAATGACTTTACAGCTGTGAATGGGGACACAAACCACATGAAAATTGGAATATATTGTGATGACCTTGGAATAACAAATCCTTTAGGAAAGGCGCATAATTTTACTTTCAAATCTTAAACATCCCTTCATTGTATCGTGGTAGAACGTCTTCTATCTTTCCGTTAATTTTTACTCTTACGAAATGAGTAAAAGATAAATATTTTTACAGTATTCTTTTTAGCGATTTTATTTCCTCCATAAGCCAGCTGGAAAATGGAATCGTAATTAAAGTTAGGGGTGTTTCCAAAATAATTACAGTTGAAGTAGTATACTTCTTAGGTGACTCTCTTTCTGCAAATGCAATTGGAGGTTTTAAAGAAGGTTTTAGTGAAAAGACATTGCGCTGTTGCAGAAGTTGTAACTCAACCAGACAACAAATGAAAGATTTTTCTAACCATGAAGAATGCAGTATTCGCAACGCTCCTGAGCATATGATACGTTTGACTGAACTAAACTCTGGTTTAAGCAAAGCTGATAAATCAAAATGGTCTAAATACTATGGCATTGTTTCAAAAAGTATACTGTTAAACATTCCGGGATTTGATGTGACAAAACAGCTTTTATTTGATCCTATGCATGAGTTGTTGGAAGGTCTCATTCCGCTTCAGTTAGAGTTATTTTTGTTGTATGCCATTTTTTTAATTTAAACAATTTTTTTACTTTAAAAGAAATAAATGATTGGCTGCAAGGGTTTAGCTATGCTAATGGTATTGAAAAGCCTAATATGATCCATACCTCAATGCAGATTCGTGGTAGTTTTGGCAGTGGTCAAACTTTGACTCTTTCTCGTATTTTATCATTTTTTATCTTAGAGCACATGGGTCAAACCAATGTCCATTTCATTTGTTTGTCAAAACTTATTCAGGTGCTTCAACTTTGTTTATCTACTGTTCTTACTCCTCTTTTTTTATCGGATTTAAAAGCATTAATTCAAGATCATCATCGCTTATTTTTGTATTTGTATCCTGATAAATTCATTCCAAAGTTACACTTCCTTATCCACTACCCTGCTCAAGCTGAACAGTTTGAGCCTCTACGTGAACATATTTGTATGGCTTATGAAAGAAAACATCAGGTTGTGAAGAATTTTCGTCACTCCAATTTCAAGAACATTCTTTATTCAGCATGTAAAACGATGATCATCAATACCACAAGCAATTTTTTTAATGCAGCAGGGGAAAGACGTGGTGATGTATATGGACAAGTGGACGAGTTGAAGTTTAAAAAAGGATCTATTATTTCTGTTAAAATAAATGGCATAATTTACAAGATTGGTGATATTACTTCATGCTTACATGAAGAAAAGTTGATATTCTACAAAATCCTTTCAATATCATCAGAAAATGACAAACGTGCTTTTAAATGCTCTAAACTTATAGTACAAGCCCACTCAGCATACTTGATATGTTGTGAATCTTCTGAACAAGTTGTCATTTATCCAGATACTTTGATATTTCCTTGGTGCGTCATTCAATATTATAATTCTTCAAGTTCTGTAAATGGCAGAATCAATATTTTTCCTTAAGCAGTGCCAAATCTAAATTTTTTTGATATATGCATATGAGTTTACCTTTTAATGGACATATTAATTTGTTAATTTTTTAGATTTTACAGCAGAAACATGTTTAAAAATATGAAAATATTCTTCAAATAAACATTCAAAGGAAATTCGGATTTAAATATATATATTTTACTCTTTCTTATATGTTCAGAAAAATTGAAATATCAAAATCTATTATTATACATTTGTAGTACTCTGGCAATTTATTTTATTTTTTGACTATCTTTATAAATTTTGGCAAACTTTGTCTAACATGATTCTTTCATACATGAGACAATGTAAAACTTTTTGACTTGAACATTTGATTACAAATTATGTATGACAACAAGGACATTCATAGGACTAGTATGTTTTTTATGCGCTAAAGCTAACTTGATGCATAGAAAATTTTTCTACACCTAATTATAAACAATGTCTTGTTATTTATTGCTTGTAATAAGGCCTGGTTTTAAATATACCACCATGAAACACCTTAAAGTTTAAATTTTAAAAACCATTTGAACAATTGCCCACTGGGATTTAGCTAATTATCACACATTTTGCTATAATATTTATTATGTCAGACATTTTACTGTGTTAATATTTTTTCAGATTTCCACAATACCTTTTGATTCAGATGAAGTTGCTCGCCTGAGGACTTTTTTGAGTACATCAACTTTAAAACTTTTAAACAATGTCTTGACAAATGACATATTGAAAAAGGAGCTGAAAAATAGTATACTTCAGTATTGCCAAGTTGTTCTTCCTTCCGACAATGATCCATGGGTTCGGAGAGAGTTTTTTTCTAAACTTAAGTCAACGCTTCTTTTTAATTTTCCTAACTGCTTGGAACACTGGGTAAGTATTGTTTTAAAAATTAATTAAATTTTCATGACCTTACAATACTTTTTTAAATGTGTTTATAATACATGCATATTTTGTTGTGGTTGTATTGAATAGGTGTTTGTTTGTGTACCCTTAAGATTACATAAATACCTATTCCATAGTTTTGAAAAATAAATTCTCCTAGGATTCACTTCTAAGACAGGTTTCAAACATAATTAGGCAACAATGTTGGACTAAAAGTCATCCAACTTCAAATGGAACAGCAATTAGACAATTTCAACAGTTTTCAAAACCTAAAAAGTCTCCATATATTATGGATTCAATATCTAAAGCTGAACCAGTGCTTTCGGAAGAGCAGCTTCTTCTTGAAGTTGAGGTTATATTTTTAGTTTATTTATTATGCAAACCTAATTTGGACAGCAATATGATTAGCAATATTTTAAATTAGTAAGTGATTGGGGTTGATATTTGACCTGGGCCAGGTTTGACAAAACATAGCCAGGGCTGCATTTATATTGATAAATCCTATAAGTATATCATTTTTAGGTAAATCTTATGTTGCACTCTAAAAGACTTCAGGGAAGGAGAAGGGGAGGGGGACCTTGGAGAGGACATTTGAGCTTGAAAAAGATCTCTCTTCTAATACAGCTTAAGAACTCTCAGTGGCTAGTAATGGCTAGTAACCCCTGCAAATTTTGTTTGTTTAGCAAAGGCAGGGTTTGTAAAAAGCTCTATTTTTAGCAGGGGCCTGGTCACTTACTACTTGAAATATTTTACTAATTATTATATACTTTTTTTTTTACTAATTACTTTTTTTTACGATCAAAAATATATTACAAATAAAATTGTTTAATGTATAATATATAAAGAAATTTTATAAAGTGTGATATACATACTTTAGCACCATGCATCATGGCATGTTATTTTATACAATTTTATAATAAATAATTTTTAGTTGGCTAAGTGATTATGTGCACCATTGTTTGTTTTAGAATTTAAGGTATTTTAATTTTTAAATTTTATAGAATGAACTACTAAAATCAAAACCATCGATCAATGTTCTTGCAATTTTGAATAGAAATCTTTTTCAACCGAAAATATATGAAAAACTCCCGATTCGATTGTCGCTGGCTCCCTGTTTAATAATTGCTGAGTTTAAGCGCCTTTACCCACAGTACAGTTTTATCGAAGAATCATGTACATTTTTTTGTTACTAAAGCTTTTGCAGGATCTTCTAATCACCTTGAAAGTTTGCTTGTTTTACAATGTAAATTAGGTTCCAAAAAAGCAAAGGATTTGTTATTTAAGAAATCTGAAGTAAGTAAAATGAAATATTTTATGGTTTTATTCAATTCTTTTTAATGATTTCATATAATGAAGTTATAAAAATGTCTACATTTTTTTTGCATTTATATATCTAACTAATCTAGAATTTATTTGTTTATTACAAATGTTTATTGATGATGTACATTTCAGTATAAACTTAGGATAAATACATTTATAATAAGGGGTCGTCCATTAGTATGTATGCCAAAAATTTTGAAATTTGACCCTCCCCCTGTTGCCATGCATACTTTTAAGATCGCCTCCCCCCTAAATAGTACGTTTGTTTTTGAAGTAAACCCCCCCCCCCCCCCCCTACTAAAAATTAAAAATAGTAATTGGAGTGAGATTTGTTTAAAGTATGATATAAAATTAGGACTGACAATAAATCTAAAGATACTCTGAGGTGCCAAATAAATGTATCCGCTCATTTATTTATAATGTAGTTTAATGTAATATCATGCTATTATCTACACAGGCGGATCCATAGGGTGGGGGCGATGGGGCAATTACCCTCCATTGTTAGTTAAGCTGTCTAGATAAAATATCAATTTTAATATTATGTCGTGCAAATTTTAAACTGTGTGATTGCTAGGGTACAAATCATTAAACCTGAAAATCGCCCTCTTCCCTCATTACTAGTTGTCCGGATTCACCATATAATAAGAAATTAAATTCGTTCTCCCTCCTCGTACTACATATTTTGGATCTGCCTTTGATTATATGCAGCTATTATACATTATACAGCTATGTATATTATACAGCTATTTTATGTAATATTAGCGCAATATATACAGCTAGTCCTGTAAAATTCAAGAGTGGTTAGCCCAAACAGGGGCGCAGAAAAATTCCAGAACCCTAGTTTCAAAACCCCGGCTTATGAAGTTCTAGAACCCCAATGCTTTCAAAACCCCATTTTGCAATAGGGGTTCCAGAACCAGTTCTCTGGAACCCCTTACAGTCAGAGTTCCAGAACCCCGGGGTTCTAGAACCCCAAATTTAGCTCGGAGTTCTAATCCCTGCTTTAAAACTATTTGGAATAAACCTGAATTAAATTAAATTTCTGGTAATTTTTATAGTTAAAATTTGATTTCTTTAAGTCTGACGATCTGGTCAATGAGTTGAAGATACCTGCAAAGTATGGTCCACAAGTTCTTTTCAACTCAACACAATATGGCTTTCACAGTAGATCAGGATGCGAAATGATTAGCACAGATTTACGGACGATTAAAGAGGTTTTATGCGTTATTGTTAGCATTTACTATTTGTTAGATCTATCGTATCCATCTTCCTTTTCACAACTGATGGGCCTTTTCCAGGACATGTTGCTAAATGAAAGCTTTGAAAAAAAATCAAAGAAGACTTTCTCTTATATTAAACAGTTAACTTAATTTTTTGAATGCGATTACTAGTTATTAACTTTATTATTTTATAAATTGTTTTATTTTATATTTTTAATTTAAGTTGTTACTTATTGTTGTTACTTATAATTTTATATTTAAGTTGTTACTTTAAAAAAAAAGTTGGGAAATAAAGCTTTCTTTGAAATAATAAAAAATAATAAACTGATTTTGTAAAGTTTTGATAATGTATTTTTTGACATATATTTAAAAATATAAAAACTAATCCTTGGTTTAAGTAGTTACATAAATTACCAGATTTATTAATAGATCATTGATATGAAATGGTGTTTTATTTACAATTATGTTAAAATGAATTTATTTCGTCATTGTATATATTAAAAATATTTTATAGTATGTATTTTATGCCTTACTAGTAATATTAGCATTGAAAGATTGTTAAATACATCAGATAATTGGTATTAATTATATAATGTAGTGTATAAATGATTTAGGTTTTACTTGAATAAAAACAAAACATGTAAATATATATATATATATATATATATATATATATATATATATATATATATATATATATATATATATATATATATATATATATATAACAGCATATTATGCTGTTAGCTTGGATTTCGAATATAACACCAAATATAACGCCATTGGATAACGATATAACAGCATTTTGCTGTTATTTAAATTTAAATAACAGCATTTTGCTGTTATTTTTGCTGTTATTTAAACCAATCCTGTTATATTTTTGTTAAATATAACAGCATAATTTTTTAGTGTGTATAGAGAGAGAGAGAGAGTATAATTTATATGTATATATAAACTATACTGTATATATATATATATATATATATATACATATATATATATATATATATATATATATATATATATATATATATATATATATATATATATATATATATACTTATCTAATTTTCTTCAATAATTTGTTTTGCCATCAGTAGGCTCATCAGTAAGAATAGGAGCAATGAGGATAGACTTACTCTTCGTCCTGATTAAGATGATAAACTGATCCTATAAGAAAAATTTCTTTGGGCAGGTGAGGTTCTTAAACGGTGGTGAAGGCCACTCACCTAGAAGATGGAAAACTCCAAAACCCCACTTTAGTGTGGTAAGTCTAAGAGTGAATGAGAAGTGATTGTATTGAGATTAGCTATTGGATGATCAGCACTTAGTATAGTATCAGTACATGCACCTCAAACAGGTAGGGCAAGAGAAGAAAAGGAAGAATTTTACATTATTCTTGGTAATATTTTGAAAAATAATAGTGACACTGAGAGGCTGATTGTATGTGGAGAATTTAATAGGCATGAAGGCGCAGCATCTGATGGATTTAAAAGAGTATATGGTGGAAAGGAGTTTCACATAAGGAACAGTGAAAGAGAAATGTTGTTAGAGTTCTACAAGATGTTTTTGGAGAAGGCTGTATTAAAGGGCTATTAGAAAAACACTTGCAAATAAAGTTGAGGTAAAAACAAGATGGAAGGTTCATTATGAAAAATTGCTAAATGAAGAGTTCGGATGTAGTGAACATGTAGTGAAGTGAAATTATTCAGAATGCTCAAGTAGGTAAGACTGCTGGTCCTTCTGGTATATTGGCAGAGATGTTGAAAGCTTCAGGGGATGGGGATTAAAAAAATTGTTTGTTGACAAGAATTTTGAAAAAATAATGGGAATCTAAATTATTATATAGTTTGATAAACTAAAGTTTAAATCCTAAATGTTTTTATTTTAATAGAAAATTTTAATTTTAAATTTAGTCAAATTACATAACAAAAATTTGAATTCAGTATACCTAATTAAACATAAAAAGGTTTAAATTATATTTATCGGTTATGAGTAGTTAATAAATTTTGGAACAGAGCATTAAAAAGAAAGTCGATTTTATCTAATTTTTGTAATATTCTCTGTTAAACAATTTACCAACTTAATATCTCAACATTATTTTATTTTAGTGTGCATACTGTTGAAATATGGTTTTAATTTAGTAAATTTTCATGAATGGAATTTACTTTGTTGACCATTGGTAGACAGTTTATGAAAAATAAATTGTATTCAACTCAAATAAGGTAAGAATAGTAGGTTGAAATAAAATTTATCGTTAATTATTCTGTTAATGTTGCTTTGCTTTTTTCTGCACTTTTTCTATTTAATGGTTAAAATACCCACATGAATGTGAACTCAACATGGTGTTTGAACAGTAAATACGGGTTGCCATCGAACAAATAATTGAAGACATAAGTGGATAAAGGCGTCATGTCGCAAAAATATATACTGTATCGTTACTTAAAACCTTTATCTGCGTAAAAAGTTTCCACTTTTTTACGCAGATAAAGGTATTAAGTAACGCTTATTCACATTATCATTTTTACAATTATGGGGAAGGAGTTATATTACACATCAATTCACCTAAGCAGTGGCGTAACTGGTCCTTTTAGCTTCCATCATTTTTGGTCTTTAAGGTTCTACCTGTTCTAAAATAGGCTTTTAAGTTCCGGTGTATATACTTTAGTCAACTATATTTATTAGTATCTTTATCTTTTGGTTTCAAATGGCATTGAAACACTCAAACATCTTTTTATTTTTATTTTTGTTTGTTATTACAATAACTAATGCTCTTTAAATATAGAAATCAAATATATTCTTCATGTTTAATATCATAACTGAAAACCAGTTTGTTTATTTGCTTGTTACCCAATTATGGTTTATACAATTTTTTCCTAGATCTCCTTGTTTACTTTATTGTTATTAGGTTAACAGGGAGCATTAAGCCCCTTGTTTTTAAGATTTTTTTTTTTCTCTCTTTGAAATAAGTAAATAAATGTTAAATTCAAACTGGAAATATTTTAAGTGATGCACAAATCATTTCTTTATGTACAAAAACTATATTCAGTAAGAATTTTTGTGATTGAAAAAAAAAAGCTAAAAAGTTACAACTAACGTTGACTCAAATTTTAAAAAAAGGGGGCATCAAGTCAGTATGTAAAACATATGTTTTTACATTATTTGTAGGCAATTCTCACAGGTCCAGTCCACGGCTTTAATATCAGCTCCACCTGGAATTTCTGTGCATTTAATATGGTACCAAACATCTTGTAAGTCACAGCACACCTATTCTTCTTCTTGACCTCCACGAATACCACACTTTAGACACTGATGACAAATGATACTTTATGAAAGTTTCATTGTCCTCATCACTGTCACTATCATCTCCAGCAGGAAGATTTTTCTTTTTCTCATAGTCTTTTTGAGCCTTTTGGTTCGTACAAGTCCACTTTAATGTTACACCATTAAAGCAAAAAGATAAACTTAATGCATATGTCGATCCCTTTCCTAGAATATATTCCTAATATAGTTTGATTCTATAAATCACTACCTCTTTGTTTACTAAAATGTACGCCGCTTTAAAATATGGTAATTTTTCTTATTGAGGATTAGATTGCGACATCATTTTCTATAAGTATTTTACATATAACTTTTTATAGCAAATGACTACCAAAATAATTAATTATTTTTTGTAGATTGATCGTAAATAACATATACCAAAATAGAATATAATAAAACATAAGCCGTATATAAATATTTTTGTTAGTCTTTTTTAGAATTATTTAATCTGAGATTTAAACGTGTATTATTTTTTGAGATATTTCGAGTTCAAAGACACAGTAATACTCAAATTCTTTTTTAATTAAGTTTAAAAGAAATATAAATTTTCTAATTCACTGTAATTTTCTAATTCACTGTATTTTCGAATTCACTTTCATTGCGTACCGTGAATTTTCACTATAGCATAAATAGACACTTAAAATACCGTAATTTTGGGTAACTTTGCACAACCGTGGGTAACATTGCACAACTAAAGTCAAAGATATTTTATTCTCTAGCAGTTAAAAATTTTAACTATAACTGCAAAGCACTTTTGAAGTCAGCTGTTTATTCTAGTTTTAATACAAAAATAGTGTAAAAAAGTCATTTTAACGAGTTTTCTTTCTACGCAAGTAATTTTACTTGAACATAGAAAAAAGTCACGAAAATAATTTCTTGCAACTTTTATCTGTTAAGCAGATCAAAATTAGACCCTAAGGTAAATAAGCAGCATAACATGCTCATCATAATATTAATTTGAATTATTTATGTTTTAATGCGATTGTCAGTATAGGTGAAGAAAAATTACTAAATTTTGTAAATAAATTACTATTTCGGACTAAACTGGGATAACTTTGCACAATGGGCAAAATTACCACAACTGTCTTTAATCATCTAAAAACAATACTTTTTAAAACTTGAAGTAAATTTTATATATAAGCATAATTATTACATATATTTTTATTGTTTTTATTAACATTTTTTGCTTATTCTTAAATATCACTCATGTTTTTTCCAGATGTCAAGTTGCCCGAAAATATAAAGACTATACAAATAATGACCTATCCAAATGTCTTGAAGAGGTAAAATGTAAAAAGCTGACACAAAAGCAAGCTGCTGCTAAATATGGCATCAGTCGAAGAACAATTTGTTATAAATTAAAAGGAAAACACAACTTAAAACCTGGTAAGCTATACTTCTTTTCCAAATTCGAGGAGGCTGCTTTTGTGAAGTGTACTATTCAATTGAGTGATTTTGGATTTCCAATTAGTAAAGAAGATTTACGTCATATTATGAATAATTATCTAATTAGTTCAGGAAAAAAAGAAAAAGAGTTTAAAATCTTTCCTGGGCCTGAACTAGTTAACTCATTTTTACAAAGACATCCACAACTTACAAGTAAATTTGTGCCAAACTTAAAAAAATCTCGAGCAATGGTTAATGAAAAAATTTTAAAGGAATATATTCAGCAATTATCAAAAACTGTACAAAATGTACTTCCAAGCAACATATATAATTACGATGAAACAAATTTGACTGATGATCCAGGTTCAAAAAAATGCTTGGTAAAGAGAGGTAATAAATACCCAGCAAATATAAGAATTCTAAGACAAGTATTTCTATTATGATATCAGGTAATGCTGCAGGCAAAGTTCTATCACCGTTTGTAGTTTATAAAGCTGTAAATCTGTGGTCATCTTGGTGTGAAGGAGGTCCTAAAAGAATCAGATACTTTAACACTAAAAGTGGTTGGTTTGATGGAGCAGCTTTTGAAGAGTGGTTTTTTTCTATAGTTTTACCTTCTTTAAAAAAAAAATTAGGATATAAAGTTTTGTTAGGCGATAACTTATCCTCTCATATCTCTCCAAAAGTAATTAATGCCTGTGAAAAAAATGAAATACTATTTGTTTGCCTGCCACCTAATAACACGCATATAACTCAACCTCTAGATGTGACTTTCTTTAAACCTTTAAAAACAGCTTGGCGTAGAATTATTACAGAGTACAAAGTTTCTCCTGTTGGCTGCACAAAAGCATCTCTTGAAAAACAACATTTTCCAGAACTTTTAAACAATTTATTTATTGCTATAAAACCAAATCAGGCTAACAACTTAAAATCAGGTTTTAGAAAGTGTGGTATTTATCCAGTAAATGTCAATCAACTTCTCACACAATTTAGAGAGAGAGAATCGTACGATAAAGAATTTTTAGAAGACAGCTTTAAGATTTTTTTACAAGAAGAATATAAACCCTTGCAGTCTTCAGAAACCGAAAAACGAAAAAAAAAGCTTTCTATTCCTGCAGGGAAAAGTGTTGGCACAGCAGATTTAGAAAAGTTTAGTAACAGTTTTGATATTGGCTCAAAGCTTGCAAAGAAAACAAAACTGAATGAAAACACGAAGAGCATAAAGTCAAAAGTTCAATCTGAAGAAGCTCCGAAAGAGTGCCATGATCACAGTTCTAGCTCAAAATCATTGAGTAGCATTGAAAATAAACTTGTAAACAGATATAATAAGAATGAGAAATCAAGCTCAGAAAATTTGAAACATGTAAACTTTTTCTTTGACAAATTACAAATGCCAAGGAAAACAGTGCTTATGTGAAGCCAATGGTAATAATATTAAATGCTTGTTTGACACACAAGAAAGTTTTCATGAATGGGACAGTACTTGTTTCACATTAAGAAGCCTCAAAAAATAACCAAGACCAGAGAACTTTACATAGTACCTCTATTAGACTTTCATTTCTGTTGAAGTTTGTTTATTTAGCTTTTATTTTTTATTTTAAAGATATATAATTGCTTACATTAAAAGAAATTTGGTGTTTTTAGTTTTTAATGTGGCTATGTTTCTTTTATCATGTTAAACTTTTTATTAACCAAAACAATGGTAAATCTGATTTTTATTTTTATTCGTCATTAAACTCTTGTTAAAATTTCCTTTAAACAGTATAATAAAAAGAGTTTAAATAGCAAAATTCATATAAACTGAAAAAATTTTTTCAAATTTTATAACAGTTTTTGAATTGTCCAAAGAAAATTTTTGGCAAGTTTTTATAAATATTAGAGATGTTTTAAGCCAATTTTTAGAAACACAAAGCAAAAAATTTTAACTTTTTGCGCAAAGTTACGGTACCGTGAAATTTTCACTGTACTTAACAACAATTTTTTTTAAAACCGTGAAAATTCACGGTATTTTTCAAAAACGCAAATCTAAGGTACAGTAAATTTTCACTGTATTTATTAAATAATTTGTATTTTTTTCGACGGGAATTTTCACTGTATTTAGCGAAAAAACACCTTTAAATACCGTGAGCTTTCACGGTACTTAACACCAAGCAATAAAAAAAGTAAACACACCGTAAGTTTGAACATAAGCATTTTTCTGTTTTTAAATCAGAATTAAAGACCAAGTACTGTATAGAAAGATATAATAACAAGTTAAAAAAAAAAAAGACTTACGTGCATGACTGCTTGACTGGATATATTCATAAATAAAAGGGTGTTTGCATGTTTGCAGCAGACCACAAAATAATAAAACGAAATAAAACCAAAGCTAGTTTTGATAACAGTTTAGCGCATGATCGAAATTTGTTTATTTTACGCACGTTCAGAATTCATTTTATACTCTTTTATAAGCAAAAATGAACAAGTCTTTAAAAAGTATAAAATTTAGTTTGAAATTTGTCTTACTTGTTTACATCTATTGTCTATTTTATCATTTGTTTTATTATTATTTGTTTTTACCTATTGTCTATTTTATTTTTTGAGCTAAAAATAAAATACTAACCTCTTATTTATAAATAATATTAATGTATTAAAGAAAGTGTTAAAGCTCGCATTTATGAAACAATGAGTAAAAAATATTGAGTTACTGTTACACCACTAAAAGTAACAATTAATAATGCAATAAAAAAATTATTTGAAAACATTTCGAAATAATTTTAAACAAATTTTTCGAAAAAATTTTTTTTCATCATCTACTAATCGTTTGTTTTGCCATTTTATTGCCAAAAAACTTATTAAGAAGTTTAAAATAGGTTGCAAATTACTTTGTACTCAACATTGTCAACAGAGTTGAATGACTATAGTTGTTTAAATAAATTGTCCAGAGGGGGGCTAACAACTCTATCACTCCCCCTTTTAGAATATGTCTGTGATAATTTTGCTATGTTAGATCATGTGTTTGATGTTATTTATCAGCCTCAAATGCAACACCGTAAAGCAGCAAAGTTAGTTCTTGGCAGTAGAGAAGGTTACCAACCATTTTTATGTTAAAACCACCAAAATTGTGGAAAGGAAATTGTACACACTATTATTTTAAATATTTATTTTAATAACATCAGAAAGAGAGTCAGTGATTCCATAGTTGCAGATAAAACTGTTGCCTTTAAAAAATGACAGAAAAAAAAAAAAAATTTTTTGTTTCACATTTTTAATCAGTTTGTGTACGATTCTTTTAAATACTTTTAAAGCTTAACTTTGAGAATTTGTGTATTCTTCTTTCTTGTACAGTCCTTGAATATCCCAAAAAATCTACTGACAAATATAACACATGTCTTTCTAAAATCATTTTAGTAATATATTACTATGAAGGTTAATAAATGTTGTGTTGTTTTCAATAAAGACAGCATTTAATAACCATGATTACTATTTATTACTAAAAAAAAAGCCTAAAAGTTTACAAAGTTTAGTGCAAAAATTTTTATCCCGTGCCTGATTTATTTACTCGTTGTAGTTAAGGTAATTTTTAAATATCATAGCGTATATATTTTGTTGACCACGACATATTTCCGTTAAATGATCAGGTCTGTGAATTTTGAAAAGACGAAAAAAGTTAAAATGATAAATTTTGCGGTATCATAAAATATAAATGCTTATTGCGAAAAAACCCAGACCAAAGATTCTTTTAAAAAAATCTTCTTAAAATCACAATCGCTTGTCCAAATTTTAATAAGATTTTAAATAAATACGTTTTTTAGGTGAAATGAACATTATAGTTTAACAATATCATCTGTTCTGATCGTTTTTTTTTTCTTTATTATAAGCTTTTTTCTTGACAGAACTCTTGTATTTTTTGTGAAAATTGATAGAAATATTGTGTTTTGACAACTATATATAGTTAATATACGTCAGAACCGATTAGGGCTAGGATTGATAGTAAATTAAGGAACTTTTTCAAAAGATTTTAACTAAATTCATGTTAACGCCGATGAGCGGATTTGATCTAAAGACTCCAAAATGGTGTTCTTTAGATTCGCTATGACGGTAGTAAAAAGGTTTTAAAAATTTTATTATTTTTTAAAACCTTTTTTAAAAAAGTTTATATATAAAAAAAGAAAAGTTTCTTTAAATATTAAAAAAACCTGAAGCAAAAAAAAATTATTCCATTTAAAGCTCTTGATTGGACGTATTGAGCTGATTGCTATTTCCATGCTAATTCCAAATGAAAGAATTCCAATAATTTGTAAATCTACACGGAGCAGTTAATACATGTGGTGTATTTTTTCCTTTTTTTAATTCGGTTACTATTGATTAGATTATGTAGATTATTAAAAATCACCGAGTACTTAAGATTAATAGCTCAATGATTAAAATATATTTTGAGATTTGAGATTGTTCATCCAACAAAGTATACGTTTTTTTAACTGACCTAATTTTTTTCCGGTTTAAGCAGAATAGAAGGCCGTGTATTTAAGTAGGCCATGGTTATGCAAAACGCTTTTACAAATTGCTTCTACTAGTTGTTTAATAAATAAACGAGTTTTATTTAAATTTTATTTTATAAAAAGTGAAATTAAATTATTGAAAAGAAAAAAATATATATTTTTAAGCTGTATAAACATTTTTCTCCAAAAGTTGCAAAAAAAAAAAATTGTTAAAAAAAAAAACGTAGTCTTTTTTAAAATCGTAATTTTTAATCATTTTTAATCATAGTCATATTTCATGCTTTAATCATAGCCTGTCAGGTCAGATTATCCTGGAACTGGTAACATGTAACCCAGAACAATCTGCTTCATGTCCTGCTGCCTTGTAGGATACGCCTTTTTAGGTAGAGGTTAGGAGATGCCAACTCCGACTTAAAACACCCCCTGCCTTGGTGCTCTTGGTTGAGTAAAGGCTAGAGATGGAGTTTGGATAAAAATACTTATCTTGGGCAGATATTAAATTCATCCGGCTAATGTTTTATAGAAGACCTCTTTGGCAAAGACTTAATGGGTAAACAGATTCAATCTGTTTACCAGTCTCGCACCCCTTCTTCATCTATTAGGCTGGCGCAGATGTATTTTTAATAGATTGTTTCCAGTTTAGGATGTTGAAACCTAGATCTTCTTGACTCAATGCATGGGTCTTGCTTGTGTCTTTGTTTTATGACCAGGCAACTCATTCTTATTATCTTCTAATGAGGGTACAGCTCTAAAAATCAGTTTTATGCTTCTGAGGCCGGCTGGTGGTCAGGTTTCCCAAACTCTGTGGTAGCTATTAGAGAGGCTGATTCCATCAACAGCTGAAAAATATCAAAGTAATAACAGTGCCATGTTGCGCATGGATGGTGTCCCTGTTTGTACTTTTGGTGTGCATTGCCAAGGCCACATTTGGAGCCTTTTGTTACGGCTTAGGGTTTATTAATAGTAATTTGGCAATTGATTGGGCTATTAAACAGTGTTCTGAGTACTATTTATGCTTTGAATAAAGTTCTTCAAATTTAAAAATGAACAAAGTACTAACAACTATAAAACACAAGGTTCTATCCTTGGCCCTATACTCTTTTTAATTTACATTAACGATCTTCCAGATATTCTCACATCTAAGGTGAAATTGTTTGCTGATGATACTACCATTTATTCTGGTCATGGTAAGAAGCCAACACTCTCTGATTGCTTGGAGAGGGCATTTGAGCTTGAAAAGGATCTCACTTCTGCTATAGCATGGGGCTCACAGTGGCTGGTAAACTTCAATACAGATCAAGCTCAATTTTTTTCAGCCAATTGTTATCTCAATAGTTTAGATCTTCCTATATTTATGAACGGTGATGTGTTCGATGAGTCATGCACTCTTCATCTTCTAGAATTAACTCTTACTTCCGATCTTTCTTGAAAACCATATATCAAATCCATTGCAAAATTAACATCTGCTTAGGTTGCATCTCTTTATCGAGCTCGACACTTTCTTACTTCGGATTCTATTCTCTATCTCTGTAAATCTCAAATCCGGCCTTATATTGAGTACTGTTGCCATATCTGGGGAGTATTATCTAATGATGCCCTTTCTCTTTTAGATAAGGTGCGAAAACGCATTGTAAACATAGTTAGACCTGCTCTTGCAACTAATCTCCAACCATTATCATATCGTCGTAATGTTGTTTCTCTTTCTCTTTTCTACAAAACTATAATGGGCACTGCTCTAAAGAGCTAGCTGCTCTTGTGCCATCTACTAAAATTCATTATCGTGTTACTCGTCATTCAATTAAGTCTCATTCTTTTTCTATGACGGTTCCTAAGTGCTCCAAAAACTCTTATTCGTTTAGTTTTTTTTCCTCGAATATCAGTTTTTTGGAATTCGCTTCCTTTATCTTGCTTTTCTGATTCATATAATTTGCAATCCTTTAAGTCGTCTGTCAACCGTTATCTTGCTCTACAATCTTCGTCATTTCTCTTCCAGTAACTTCCAACTTTAATTAGTGGTTGCTTGCAGCCTTGTTGGAAGCGAAGATATTTAAAATAAATAAATAAAAAAATAACAGATGGTCTGGCCAGTTGGGCCGTTTTCGCGAGATTATATTGTTTTTAAATAATAAAAGTTAAATTTTTGAATTTACATTGAAAAGATTTTATTTATCGTGCCCAGACTACCAATAAGTGCACAAAAATCTAAAAAATGGCGAACTTAGCAGATAAACAGTGCCTTGATTATTTCATATTAGATCTAGAATCAGATTTTTTTTTTCGAAAACACAAGTTTATCAATAATTTCTGTTCTTTTCTTGTTGAAATTGGGAGTAAAAACGCTTCAACAAAATTTACTTTCACCAGTATATGATAAAATGTAAGTCGGAGCATAAATTCAAACGCCACATAACAAAGCAGCATTTAAACAGTGTCTCTTTAACACAGCAAATAAATGCATAAACTGATATTAAGCAAACGTGTTCTACAAATAAGTTCATGAATTTTGTTTAAAAAATCATTTTGATTGTTACAAACAATCTTTGTTGCAACGTGTTCTGCTAATAATTTTATCATTTTTATTTAAAAACATATTCA
This sequence comes from Hydra vulgaris, assembly GCF_038396675.1. NCBI lineage: Eukaryota > Metazoa > Cnidaria > Hydrozoa > Anthoathecata > Hydridae > Hydra > Hydra vulgaris. The sequence goes on from NC_088931.1 coordinate 42,344,924, forward strand.
TATTGCTATTAATGATCTTAGCTGCCTTCCACATATCAGAGATAATTTTTCAAAGTACGTGTTTTTAGAAAATGATACGAAGCTATCATTCAAGTTAATATATGGAAGTTATAAAAATTAAAGTGAAGTTGAAGATTTTTATCCAAAATTTATAGATGCAAATCAGAAAGGATTAAAGTTATACCCTACAAGAGGTAAAAAATCTCACAGATCTTTACCTCTTGTAGGGTGTAATCTTGCTAATCATATTTAAAATACAGAAAAAGAAAAGTCTCTAATAATGATTTTTACAAGTTAAATGATGTATCCAATATTATGCTGCGAAAACATATGTTTTGTTTTCTAAATGGCTATGCAATAATTGGGTCTCAGCTCGACTAGATTAGTGTTAAAAACATTTTTTATTATTAATACATCTTAAAATACCTATTTATAAAATTTTGTAAATAAACTTTATATTTTTATATAGTAAAAACATGAAAAATAGTGATATTAGTTCAAGTTAGCTTGTTTTTAATTTTTTTCTTAAATTAAAAATTTGTAAATGAAATTCAAATATTTATAAAGTTAAAACATGAAAAATATTGACATTAGTTCATATATACTGGAAGAAAACTTGAAGTTAGCAAATCCTAATATTTTGGATACAGTTGCAAATGGTATAAACTTAACTTAACAAATAATAACCTGTCTAATTTTATAAAGCATCTTTGACAAAGGTATAAATGCAGAAACTCTAAAATTCGTTTTGAAGAGAATAACAAACAATGACAACAAAATGAACCAATATTAGTTCAATTTGTAATTAATAATAAGAAAATTCTACAAATTGCTTCCATTGATAAAGAAAACTCTGGTCTTATCCAACTGTAGTATTTGACAGACCCCAGCTGAATTTTGATACTCTAAATAGTAAAACAAAGAAAGGAAGACTGACTCCATTAATTGCATCATATTCATCTTGAGAACTATTGTTTGCATCAAATTGTAGTTTGCGCCAAGATGTTCAAAAAAAAGAAGCTAAAGCTTCTTTTAAAATTATCAGAATATATGAGTTTTAGTTTGAAAATAATTTTAAACAAAATTTTTATATTATTATGAACACAAAAAGGTTTAAGCTTTAATCACCTTTTTATATGGATTATGTAGTAGTTTCATGAAATATAAAATAGAGCCCTGGAACTGCATAAAAATACTTAAAATTAGTAATTGGGAATGTGTTAAAATTTTTAAATGCATAAAATAATTTTTAACCAGACTGCCACATTAATATTAATCTAGTTTATAACATTGATGCTTTTATAAAAGTTACTTGAGCTAGTAACTATGCAAAATGAACCGTTGCCAGGTGTCACTACCAACCAAATAAAAAATCATTAGTACCATTACATTTGTAGTATAAAAATAATCACTGTGGTAATTATGGGAGTAATCCAATAAAGTTATTACTTTTTCCAGTTTTATTTTTTCCATTTATATTTGTTAAGGGTAATAAAGTATGTGGTTGTTAAGCAATTTAGTATCCATAATAACCCAAAATTAAAACTTTATGTCACCATTAAAACTGCAATCCTCAAGTTAGTAAACAGCACAAAAATGGCTCTTAAATCTTTTGTATACGACGAGTTATTAGTTTTGTACAGTAAAAGTGAATTCTGACCCACTGTGCAATGTTGGGGTCCTAGAAGAATCGCTTGCAAATACCAAAATTGGAAATGAACGAGAAAAACTTATTTCTGCATTTAAAACATTTAATGCAGTCAGAAAGACATGCTTTGGGAATGTCCTAATTTCCTCTTTTAGTGATTCTATACTTTCTTTTGAAAGAGCATACAAAGCCCTTGGAATTTCAATTATACCTTAAATTCATGCAGTTATAAAAGCACATGCCTGAGTATATTGACAATCAGGCTAAAAAACATAATATTAACCAGCAAAGAATTCCTCCAGCTCTACAAAGAAAATTTTAAAGAGGTCTTGGGTTTTGGAGTGAGCAAGCATCCGAATCAGTTGATTCAGATTTCAGCAGGCTATGGGAAACAGGTACTTACAAACGAAATTTGGGTTATCTAGAATACAGTAAAAAACTAAAGAATTGTGTAATTTATTGTATTGTTCAATAAAGTATTGCTCAAGGCATCTCTAAAAGCTGATAAAGGAAAACCAGTCAAAATTTGTAACTCCGTTGAAATTAAAGAATCTTGTAAAGAAGATAATAACAAATTTCTAAATTTTGATGTAAAGAATATAGAAAATGTAAGCCTTTTTATTTAAAAATGTTATGTTCTAATCCGTAATATAAAAAATAGCTTTAAAAATTTGATGTCAAAAATAATTTAATGTAAAAATAGAAAAAATAAATTTACAATGAACTTTTTTGCATTTTTTTATTTTAAAATTATTTCTGGGTAACTAATGTTTAAGATCACATTGTATTGTTCTTTGTAATTGTCTGATTTTTATGTTATTAAAGTGGAATACCCCTTAGAAATTTTGGAAAAAAATATTATTTTCTTATTTTGTGCAAAATTTATCAGAGATTCACAATCTCAAAATCATTTTAAAAAATTTGTTATAGATCTTTATTAAACTAGTATTTATTGAACCCTAAAACCCTTTCATAACAACCGCCATAACAACGGCACTTTTTTTTCATTATAACTGAAAAATCCACTAAAAATCTTATTTTTCTGTTTGGAAAACATACTTAAAAAAAGAAATTTGTTTTCTATTGTTTCAAACCACTTTAGAATAAAAGCAATCACTAAAATGTCCATTTTTAATCTTTTAAAATAGTTAAAGCTTGTAGAGTTAAACAAAGAACTGTTTTATGGAACGAAGAAATTAGTTGTAAATAGTGTGGATATGGATGTAAATAATAGAAATGTAAAAATAGAATCAAATTGTGTAGATATGAATGTAAATATTACTAAAAGTGTTGAAGATATAAATGTAAATATGATGAGAACTGTTGATTTTAATGTAATTGGTTCTGATCAAATTAGTGCTTCTGCTAAAAAAATTAAAAATAAATCATCATCAATATGAAGCAGCTTAATTACAGGGTACTGTTTCATTGATTTAGAAATACTTAACTCTGTAGTTTCTACCCTTAGATGTCCAGAATGCATGCCATAAGAGCTACTTCTTTCAGAAAACGAAAACAAGAGAAAAGGTGTAGCTTCTTGTCTCTATATTAACTGTTTTATTTGTAATTGCTCAAAAAATTTTACGCATCGGCATTCAACAAACAAAAAAGCTTTGATATAAATACCAGGGCTGTATATGCCATGAGATCATGTGGTCAAGGTTATTCTGGATTTTCAAGATTTGTTACATTGATGGATATGCCTAAACCAATGACTATTAACAATTGTAATAAAATTGTTTTAAAATTAACTAATGCAGTAAAATGTGTAGCTGAAGTCATAATGATGGATGCTGCTCAATAATTAAAAGATTTGAAAAATTATCATTTTGTTTTAAACTCCATTACTGACCATATGCTCAATCCAATTGATGTTGCAGCATCATGTGATGGAACTTGGCAGCGGCGAGGCTACTCCTCAAATAATGGAGTTGTTTCTGTTATTTCAATGGAAACAGGCAAAGTATTAGATGTTGAAGCAATCTACAAGGTATGTAAAGATTGTTTTCTTAAAGAACACTTAAAGAAAGAAAACCCATTTGCCTATGAAAAATGGCACAATAAACACAAATGTACTTATAATTATCAAGGACTATCTGGTGGTATGGAGCCAGAGGGAGCCCGCAGAATATGGAATATTGCAAAACATAGTCTGCGATATACTGAATTTTAGGTTATGATGCTGTTAAAAATATTTATGAAGGTGTACAAGTAAACAAACTTGAATGTGTTGGACATGTTTAAAAAAGAGTTAGAATAAGCTTACGTAACCTAAAAACAAAGGAAAAAGGTTGTATTGATCGTCTCCAAAACTATTAAGGCATAACAATTCGCCAAAACAAAAATGATTTAAATGGTATGAAATTTGCTACAAGAGCTACACTTTATTATGTTGCCTCATCAAAAAATAAAAATTTACATTTTCCTCACTGTCCTGAAGGTGTAGATAATTGATGTCGGTACAATTGCGACAAAGCAAATCATACCTCAACATATAGGCCTAGCCCTGGTTTACCAATATCGATTGTTTGGAAACTTAAACCAATATATGATGAGTTAAGTAATGATATTCTTTTAAAAAATGTCTTCATGGCCTTACCCAAAATAACAATGAATCATTTAACATGACAATATGGGAGCGTATACCAAAAGGTCATTATGTTTTGCTTACACATCTCCAGTTTGGTGCTTTTGATACAGTTGCCCAATTTAACATTGGTAAACAAGCTAGTGTGTTAATTTTAGAAAAAATGGATTTGAGACCTGGAATGCATTTGTTAGAAGGATGTAGGCAAATAAATAAAAAATAATTATATTTAGCCAGATATAAAAAATTAAACCGCATAAAAAACGCAGACAAGTATTTCGAGGAAAAAAGAAGAATAGATATGATAAAACTCTTGAAAAAGAGGAAAACCCATATCAAGCTGGTGCATTCTGAGATTTATCTCATTTATTTTATCAAGATTTGCATATATATGTATATTATTAAAAAATTTTTATGTAAGCATTTTTAAAAGCTGTTTTTCTCAGATAGAGGTTTTTAAAGACGCCGGCCAACATATCTAAAAAACCACAATTTGTGTAAAGATAAAACTTTTAGTATAAATGGATTTTATTGTCTTCTGTGATTTAAGTGCGACAGATTTTTTATAAAATTTATTCCAGTCTTGGAATAGGTCAACGAACTCACAAAATTGGGGTAAATATTTAGCCCAATTTTGGTCCCACTTTTTAGCCTATTAAAAAATCATATCAAAAATCTGTTCCACTCATATCGCAGAACAACCTTGCAAAAACAATTATCCAAAAAAGATTTTGTTAAAGTTGTGTAGATCTTGAGATACGATGGCCGTGGTCTTTCAATAACTTTGTGGTTTTTGGTCTATTTTACAGGTGCCATTTTACCAACAAAAAAAAAATTTTTTA
>NC_088931.1:42352500-42492500 GCF_038396675.1 Hydra vulgaris
TAATAGGAAAAATTTTCGAAAACTTTTATGTGCCGAAGTTCAACACCTATAGACAGACAGTACCAATTTTTTTCTACTTTTGTGTACTTAAAGCAACCACTAGTGGAAAAAATTAAAACTATGTTTTAAAAGTTAGTTTAACACTTACAGTAGCCTATTAAAATATCACTTTTTTTGAAAAATATAACAAACTGCATACACTTTGCAGGCATGGAAAGTAGCGTAAATAGTTGAAATAAATTATAAAACATTTTACTGGCGAGGTTCTATATTTAGACAATCATTAAAGAAGATTTAAAGACCTATACTCTTATGACATAAATTTAGCATTTTGAGTGCAATGTTTTTTTAGTGTAAAAAGATACCTAATAGCGCAAGTTATCATATTTCAAAAAAAATAAAAAATAAAAAAAAAATGCTGAAAGAGGAAGTGGATATACCTCTGAAACTTAAGTACATTAATTTCTTTATCTCTGATTTACATAACTCATAACTCTGTCATAATCGTTATTAGCGAGTTTGTAGTCACGAGCAATTCTACCCTAAATGAATGGAGCACTTATTTGACATATTACTATGTCAAATGAAACCTAACATTGACTAGATCGTGCATCATTAGTCCATTTTAAATTAAATTTGTTGCTATGCATGAATTTTATATTAACATCTTAGTTTTTATTACAGATCTCAAGCACAAGCCCTATGTACCATTCATCATCGTAAAAGCATGCAATGTATTTACCAGGTTGAAAGTTTGAAGGAGTTAACATTATTCAGCAAATGGGTATCATAGTCAGTATCGCTAGAGATTTTCCATAAAAATAATTTCTTTCCACCTGGTACAAAACTGTGCTTCTTGTGCCTGGAGCTGTGCTCATCTCTTCATATCGTTTCTTTAGGTTGAAATAAGTTTCATGGTTGTTGATATCATCACTTAAAATTTAAAATATGTTAACATCTTTAAAGTTTTTTTCAGCCCATGTAAACAGTTCTTTTGGTGTGAGAACCTGTTTTGCATTTGCTGCTCGTAGACTCGCTTTTGCTGCTTCTCTTTTTATAGTTCCTCCTATTCCATTGTATGGACTTTTACCATGGGATGTAGCAAAGAAGGGATGCTCAGCATTTATATTGTGATCTTCACGATGGTACATTAAGTTTAACAGACATTTGTAACTTTTGTACTGTAACACAGTACTATCACTGAAGTATTTTACTTTATTGATTGTGGGTAGTTTGATTTTGATCACAGGGAGTAAATTTGTAAGAAAACAATAAACTGTTTTTTGGTCTTGGCGAGGATGGTCAGAAATTTTACAATAGCATTCACATTTGAATTGATTTTTTTATCTTTGTAATAAAAAGCTAATGGATGTAAGGTAGCTTGATCGGCTTGCCAGTAAAACCCTTATACAGCATCTTGAACAAGAAAACTATAGTTCTCTACAAAATTTATAAGAATAAGACAAGTGTATTGATCTAATGTTCTTTTTTCTTCTGATAAGTAGGAGGTTTGTGCTTCTTTGATAAAGTGGTGGCGACAAAGGTCATACAAAGTTTCACTTAGAGTTTCAATAAACTCAATAATGCTTGTTGGAACTGTGACAAGTGCTGTTTGGTCAGTTGACACCCATTGTTTGTATGTGATCTGATCGTCAAAATCAAAATCATTATTTTTAAATTTTCTTTACAAGGGCACTTGGAACATAGATGAAACATGCAGCTTCGACTGTTTATATTACAAACACATACTTTCATCAAATCATTGAAATATATGAAATCGCCCTTAGGTAAAGCAGCGCACATCAACTTAGCATTTTGATGATAAGAACATACGCAGACTGATTGACTTCCACTACTGTCAACTGTGATGCACCACTTCGGCCTTAGTTCACAGAATTTGCTGAATCCAACTTTGTGTTTAGGGTATAATTTCTTAAACTCAAGATAAAGTTCCTTTAATTGAATTAATATTAAATGTTTTTGTTTATAAACTTTTACATTATTTATACGTACAGAAACAAAGTCTTTTTTTTTCTGGACATTGTCTCATAAACTCTTCAGATTCATAAATTTCAATAACATTTTGTTAAACAATATCTTCCAAAGGCTGTCCTACTTTATCCTCCGGTTTAGCAAATATTCTTTTTTCGTTTTTCAACTTTCAAGCTTTCCTAACAAGATGTTCTAAAACTAAAAATGTTTTGCAAGTTTTTTCAATTGACCAACTTTCAGGAGTTAGTGCTAGTAGTTGAACTTTTTCTTCTTACAAACTTATTTTCATTTTATTTTTTATTGCATCTTACAGTTTGTCTAAATCATTACAGCTTATACATTTTTGTTCTTTTTTTGATTCTTTATCTTTTGGGTATATATCCAATGCTGACGCAGCTAGGTTTGTCATACTTGTTGCAATTTTTTTTAGCTTTTTGCTTTCCATATACTAATTTTTCGCGCCTACTTACATATTCGAGTGGAGATATTTCCAATAAAGACACGCTCTTATTAAGAACTGTCTTATCAAGGTCTGAACAACTAAAACCTTCTTCAACAACTTCATTTTGTCTAACTTCTGTAATTTTTTCAAGTTTGAGCTCATTTATACAGTTAAGTACAAACTTTTTGACCAGGTTTGATCTTAAGTTGATTTGCTATTGATATGTTGACTTTACACAATTCCTTGGTAAACTTTTTCTAGTGGACTTTAAATGGATCACAACAGTATTTTTGAAGTGCTTCATATCAAGAAATATAGGCTTTTCTATGGTGAAACATATCTCCTCATTTGGTTCGAAAGTATATCCTATCCTTTGAATTAAAACTTCAATATCAGTATCTTTTAGTCATATACTTCCTACCATTCTACAATATGACATTTTATGACAATCTTTATTTAAAACTCTTCCCACACAACATTTCTCTGACATTTTTTATGACAATCTTTATTTAAAACTCTTCCCACACAACATTTCTCTGACATTTTTTATGACAATCTTTATTTAAAACTCTTCCCACACAACATTTCTCTGACATTTTTTACTAATCTAAATATTAAAATTGAGGGTTAAACGTGTAACATAATCTACAAAACGTGTAACATAATCTACAAAACGTGTAACATAATCTACAAAACGTGTAACATAATCTACAAAACGTGTAACATAATCTACAAAAAAAACTTTTAATTATTTTTCCAGTAACAAAATCAGTAAAAAAGAAATCTCAAGTACAAATGTGATTAAAACTGTCTAAAATGCAACCAATGAACTATTTCTACATCTAACTATTTCTGCATATGCAAATCTTTTTAGTTTTTGGTTCTTGCAATTAAATGGCAAACTAAAATAATAAAATCCAGAAAATACTGTGCAGATTTAGATTTTAATACAAACTCTTGAAGCAATCGAAGTATTTTACACTCAAATTATAACCATGTGAAAATTATACTTTTATATGCATAAAATTAAACAAATACATATTATAAAATCAGGTCAAATAAGTTAAGACACTGATAATGTAATTTTATGGAAAGCTGATTATATTTATTCAGGGAAAAATTAAAAATATACACCCAAGTCATAGAGCTACAATCATGTCATAAACTTGAGTATAGGTCTTTAAATTTTTTTTACTGATTGTCTATATATGAATCTTGCCAGTAAAAAGTTTCATAATTTATTTTAACTGTCTACGCTACTTTCTATACCTACAAAGTGAATGTAATTGTCGATTTTTTAAAAAAAGTGATATTTTAACAGGCTGGTGCAACTGCTAAAATAACTTTTAACACATAATTTTAACTTTTCTACAAGTGGGTACTCTATATATTATTAAAATGCTAATAACTAATTATGTATTCGGTATAAAATATCAGCTGTTTTTGGCGGAGTTGTTCTACAAACAAACCAATTTTTTTTTTAATTCAATAAAAGAAAATGTGGGGCAATACTAGGTACAAAAAAAACATTTTTATTACATAATTGTCACAAATTATATTACGTATTTTAAATTTCTTAAAAACAATAAATTTTAATGAATGTCTTTAAGTTGATTTATTTGTCTTAATTCATATTATGTTCGTATAATTTCTCAACACAACAAAATTTAAGGAATGTCTTAACTGACACCTCAAAGTAATGGTTTCCCGCTATATATTAGATAAACCGTTATTCTCAAAAATATATTTAAATTTACTTTAGGAAATTGCATTTTTAAACTATGTCGAAAAATAATACGTTTTCTCCAATTGAATATGCTGCTCCAATATCTGATTTAAAGAAAAGATTGGATAAAAAAAAACTATAGATGAACAAAACCCTGCAAATCATAAAGATAGCGAAACAAGTTCAAGTTTTTCATCCGGTCAAATAGAAATTGAAGTTAATACTCAGTCCATTGAAGAAGCAGCTAAAACTACATACGAATATTACTCAATCGAGGAGGAAACATCAAAATGGATATGCAATCAATGTAATAGTAACAGACCTAAAAAGTACTCTTGTAAAACATCAAAGAGTATATTAGATTACCATCTTGAACATGATCACGACATAATAACGTCGAAAAAAAAACGAACTATGAGTGGCTTGTCAAAAGAAGTTAGCGATAAGATTGATAGAGCTCTTTTAATTTTCATTATTGCCTGTTGTCTTCCATTTATGTTGGTAGAAAGTAATGCATTTAAAGAATTTGTTTTGTGTTTAAATCCAAAGTATAAAATACTTTGCCAAAAAAAGTTAAGATCTCTTTAAACTGATTTATATCGAGAAAAAGTTGAACTTTTGAAATCAAAATTATTATTAATTAAAGTTTTATCTTTTACTACTGACGGATGGACGTCCTGTCAAAACTATAGTTACATATCTGCAACTGCACATTTCATTTCTGACAAAACAAATTTCATCAGTTTTTGTTTGGGCTTTGCATACCTTAATGGCCGCCATGATGCAGATAATTTAAAAGAGGCTTTGCTAAAAATCGTAGAAAAGTTTAAAGTGGATGATAAAATAATGAGTATAGTATCAGACAACACCAGTAAAGTACGCTACTGTCTAAATTCTTTGTTTCAACATTCAACCAATAAGATGCATTGGACATGTTTTGCAATTAGTTGTTAAAATGTCATAGATTTAGTTGAAGAAGGTGAAAAAGATAGTTCGTCAAAATTCTTTTTCATTGCAAGAACATTAACTAAGTGCAGGAAAATTGTTACATCTTTCAATCATTCTTCTCAACTTAATGATTCATTAGAGGAAAGTCAAATACGACAAGGTGTCGAAAAAAATTACATACTTTATTTGATTCAAGATGTGAAAACTCGTTGGCACTCTACGTTTCTCATAGCAGAGCGAATGCTTTAGCTACACTCCTACGTAAAAGATATCTTTAATTCGAAACAACAATACAAAGATATGAGAAAATATTTACTCGATGAAGATGAAATGGTTAACTTAAAAGAAACGGTATATGCTTTATTAGGCTTTAATCAAGTAAGTGTTTTACTATCTGGCGATAGGTATGCAACGTGTTCTTTAATTATTCCAAGTATAAAGTATCTTGAGAAGCAGCTGAGTAAGAATAAAAGTGAAACTTCTCCTTTATTTGTAATATTGAAATCACATTTGTTAGAATCTTTACAAACTTACAAAGACTCATATGAATTAGAGAATAATTTTTATTGTGTGCCACTTTTTTGGATCCAAATTACAAAAGTTTTCAATTCTTTGAAAAGTACGAAAAAAAGAAATATTTAAAAATTGTGAAAGAATTTTTGTCAGATTTTTATCTCGCAAAAAGAGTTGGTGAAATAATTCCAATTAAAAAGGTGACAAAGGAATCAAAAAAATTTAAGTTGTCATTTGAGGATGAAGAAGATGATTCCGGAAGTGATAGTGAAAAAAATGTAACCATAGATTTAAAAAAAGAAATCAGTGAATATATAAGATTGTCAGTGCACGAAAAAAATGTTTTAGAATTTTGGCATCAAAATCAATGTTTTTCCAATATTGTATTGCATTTCAACGATGATTTTATGTACACCTGCTACCAGTGCACCAAGTGAGCGCCTTTTTTCTGACCCATTAAACAATTTGTATGCTAAGCGAAACAGGACGACAGCTGAATGTTTTCAAATGTTGATGTTTTTGTACGAAAATTTGGAACTTTTTAATTTGGTTTAAAATTGGTGCAATTTAATCAATGTAATACGGAAATATCTTGTTGTAATAATTATTTTTGAATTTATTTTATTGTTCTTAAATAAAAACTCTTAAATTTAGAACTTGAACTGTTTTGTTTTAAAAACAATCAAACAAGGTTGCAACATGTTTAAAAAATGATTTTATAAAGTTGTTGCTCTCATGTTTGGGGCGGGGGGGGACCCCAGAAACTTTAACCCCAGACCCCATTATTTCATAATGAATGATTTCATTAACCTTACCTTTTCTTTATAATTCTACAAAAAATGGCGTCTCAAATGCGGTTTATTTAAGTTGATATTTCAAACTTACTTTTTAAATAAGATTGCTTCTAGCTAACTTTAGATCTTACTTTTCACGCTAAAACTCTAATTTTCTAACAAACTATCTACTCCAGCTTGAAGCAATTTAAAACCAAAAATTGCTGCTGCCTAGTATACAGTCATATTTAATATAATTAAATGAGTTTATATACTTTATACGTTATGAAAATTAAATTTTTGATACCAAAAAAAAATGATACCAAAATTTGATACCAAAAAAAATACAATATTTTGGGAACAATATATCGTAACTTAATTTTTTTTTAACAAAAAGTGAAAATGTGTTTTAAAATGATACATATTCTGCATTTTTTAAGTAATTAAAACGTGATAAGAAATTTTCTGGTTTGATAAAGCGACCGCAGCCATTTAATATAACTTTTATCTTATTTTACAGTTATTAAAAACGATTTAATCGCGGAGGTTGCATTTTTAAATGCGGACCATAGACTTCTCGGTAAATGGTATTAAATGTTTTGCATTTTAAAAACTCTATTAATACGTTTAACATTTGGTATGCATTTTAGAATAAATAAATTGCCGAAGCTTAAATGTACTTAAATTGTAACAAACATAATCTAAATACGCCAACCAATTTAAGCGCAATTCCGTGCTTATTTGTCCGTACGTTGAAAAAATGAGAAAATGATAAAGTTTTAATTATGAATGTAATGATAGCTTTGCATATATAAGCTATCGCATTAAATGACAAGCTTGTTGAAAAAAATGATGGAAGTTAGCGTTAATAAAGTGGTACTTTTTATCGCTGATATGAAATTAAATATTTAGAGACTAAGTATATTCGCTAGTATACAGGGCGGGGGGGGGGGGGGGGAGGTGGTAAGTTGAAAACTGCCGTAAGAATATTTGCCGATTAAAAATTATAATTGCTGAGTATAAAAATATATAACTCGATTGCTGAGATTTGCTAATAATTATAATAACATCTTAATTTTCCGAATGATCAAACTAAATATCGGTAATAGCATGATCTATATGAGATGGACGTGCAACCTATTTTTTTTTTTTTTTTTTTTGCAAACCATGCTCATTGCGCATTGTTACAAATCTTTTGTTTTAAACAATAGAATTTAAATTATAAAGTCTGTCGGATTCGTCGAAAACTTTTGGTCTCGTCTAACCAGTTACATCAACTTCCTTTTAGTTATTCAAGATAACAGCAATAGATAGCGATTCCACGGCTCAACGAAAAACATTTGACGTTTGACAAAAAATACGTAACTTTCATGAACTTTACTCTCTTATATCTTTTTGTATGCTTAAGCAAACCTTGAGGTTTTTTGCATCAATTAGTGTTACTCAACCTCTTTCCAGCCATATATAGAAAGTGCTATGGTTTATATGGCTTCATTTAAATTTTATCCATATCTTAAGACCAATTTTAAGAAAAAAGCTCGAAGCGGGAACGTTTTTTTGAAACAAAGCTTCTGGAGGTTAGGATTCCTTAGAACCAAAACACATCCAATTTTTATAAAACTTTCCGTATATATTAAAAAAGGAATGAGGAATCTAATAGAATGTGGACACTTTTTAACTTTTATACATAAATTTTTAGTTCTTAGCGTTTCAAAACTTCAAGGTTTATTTTTATAGAAAAAAAAAGTGTTTTTTGAAAGTGTCCAGGTGGAAATTGCAAGTTTACTCTTTCCTCTTTTTATAACAACTATTTATTTATGTTTTCTTGAAGAATAGGTTCTAAGGATTTGTATATAGAAATTATGTATATATATATAACTATATTCATTCGCATATTTTATGACGTTTTTTGTTTTGATTTTGCGTGACATAATGCAAATTTTCGGTGCCATAACAATGCAAATTTTGCATACTTAAGCCCTATACGTTTTGTCAAAAAATCATCAATTATTGCTCTACAAAAAATTCAATAACTTTAGATTCGCTTAACTTCAAAGGCCGAATGACCCCTCATTTTTTAAGTCAAGTCAAGCTCTATACAATGATATAAGTTACATATGTTTATTTGAATTATGAAAAAATCGTCTGGAATGGCAACAACAGAATCAGGTTTTAAGCTTAATTTTATATAGTTAGATATTCTTAATATTTTAAGAAATAACACTGATAATAATATAGAAATTGAGATCATTTACTTAACTACTTTAGTACATGTATAACTAGAGATAACAAATAATACAAAATATCAACTAGTTTTGTAGCTACTTAGAATATTGGTTTCATGTCCAGGGAACTACACCGTCTACTATATTGCTGTAGACTTATTGTTTATGAATAATATAGAATTTTCTATTTTTATGTTTAACAACAGAAATATATACAGTTAAGGATAAATAACTAATACATAAAATGAATGTAAATACAATAAATAAAAAAATAATTTGTCACAGTTTTAAAGAATTTAGCAAAGCCAATTTATGGCAAACCGCAAGAATAACTAAGTATTTAATATTAACATAGCATGATTTACCAGCTATATATAAACTAATTTTTATTTGGCAAAAACAAATGGGTTATTATGTGCCTTTTATGACAAATGAAATAGTATATGAAATATGAAAAACGAAAACATGAAATATCTGGCTACATTTTGCAAGATGGTTATAAACTTGGATAACTTTTTAAAAGGTTTTGCATTATCAAACGAGTTATAAAAAAGCCCATTAGAAAATACATCTACTAAAAAACAATGCTCAGTGGAATATATATTATGGAGCTTATAAAGTAGTCGAGGCAAAAAATGGCGACATATCGGAAATAATACTCAAAAAATACACAAAACTAAGGCTGGTGAATGAAGGACCAAGGAGTTGCATGAAACCAGACCTTGACTAAAAATTTTATTTAAGCATTTTTACTTTTCGCTTTACTTTTTTTAATCATTTTAAAATTATCCTTACAGATCTATTTTATTATTGATGGAGCTTTGTTTACACGAAAAAAGTTCCTAAATTTACAAATGTTTATCTTGGAAAAATGATGAAAATCTGTTCGTGAAGACAACTGATTTCCTTTTCCTTGCTGTAATTTGTTTAGTAATTTGTCAACACGTGAAGTAGTTACTTATCCTGAACAGTCTTATTAAGCAAATGCTATAAAAGTTTAAACTAATACCACGTGATCAGAGTTTCTGTTTAAAAACTAAGGACAGCCATTTTAATAGATTTTTTTGTTGACGGGTGAAAATTTAGAGGGTGAAAATTTAGAGTTTGAGTTAGAGAATTTAAATTTATATCACTAATATGAAAATGAAAATTTATAGACAATGTATAATAAATTCCATTTTTATGAATGTTACTTATCTAGGATAATTTTTCCTATGTTGCTATTTTAAGCCTTTGAAATAGGGTTGTTAACCGAAAGATTTCAAAGATTTCTGGAAAAAAATCTTTCAAAAGGGTATATACAATTAGTATTTATTTTTATTTGTAACAAATATATAGAAGCATTTTAATTTGTCAAAGTTTCGCAAATAATACTTCTGACTTTCGCAAGTTGCTATTTCAAATAATGCTCTTCCAAAACATCCAAAAGTTTCTCTTTCGGAAGTAGCACTTGAGAAATGAGTGCTTTCGATAACTACGTTTCGAAATCTATAAAGGAAGTTTATTCGCCTAACTGCAAGAAATGTGAAAATAAAATATCTGTATATATCAAACTGTTTGTAATGAAACTTTATTTTCAGTATAGCAACATATTAAATTTTTACTAGTTTGTTTTTCAAATAATGATCAAAAAATTTATTTCGAAAGGAAAATTTTTGATAAATCCACTTGATGAACGGTCACTTACGGAAGAAAACTAGAAATTCGTCATAAAAACAAGATTGAAATGTTCCATTTAAAAAAATCCGTTCAATGAACTAAGTAATTAAATATTCATTAGTAATGAACATGATATTATTTTTTAATTCAGTTAAAAAAATAATATCAGTTTTTTACTTCATAAAAATTTGCATGCGCGATAATTGACGCTTATGAGTAATGAGTCATTACTCATTAGTGTCAATTATCGCGCATGCAAATTTTTATGAAGTAAAAAACTGATATTGTTTTTTAACTGAGTCTTTTCTGTAGGTTCCAAAAATCTTCTTTCGAAATGAATCGATTAGCAAGTTTCTTTTCGCTTGTGATTCTTGCGAAAATTTTGTTTTTTGTATATTGCTTTACCAGCGGCGTGGGCAGGATTTTTTTGATGTTTCAGATATGACACTTTTAGGCATCGTGCGAACTCATAACTCAAGAATGTTGTTAAGTCAAATGAAAATGTTTCTCAAAAAATCGCGGTGATTGGAGCGTGAGAACAAAAATACCCCAACAAGTTCGCTTTCCCAACCCCAAATTAGACGTTAAGTTAAATTGCAGAATGTTAATTAAACGTTCAAAGAGTGTCTTTTTTAGATTCAGTGCCCATTGGGTGTTTATAAACAGTTGCAACAACCGCATTGGTAGTTGTCTCAGAGCTGGGAAAAAATTCTAATAATCAAATTTGATTTAATACGTTACGAATTTGATTTGACTGGCCCCTATGAACCATAATTGGGACATTCAACCACCACAATAATGTGCCATCGTGTGTGAAAATTTCATGGCATAGGTTATTCAGTTTTTAGTACTAAAGCTTGTTTTAATCGACTAATTTTAGTTACGCTAAAATGTTAGTCGACTAAAT
Organism: Hydra vulgaris; assembly: GCF_038396675.1. Taxonomy (NCBI): domain Eukaryota; kingdom Metazoa; phylum Cnidaria; class Hydrozoa; order Anthoathecata; family Hydridae; genus Hydra; species Hydra vulgaris. The sequence continues at coordinate 42,363,686 of NC_088931.1, forward strand.
TTAGTTACGATAAAAAGTTAGTAGACTAAATTTAGTTAGACTAAAAAGTTAGTCGACTAAATTTAGTTACGCTAAAAATTTAGTCGACTAATTTATTTACGCTAAAAAGTTAGTCGACTAATTTTAGTTACGCTAAAAAGTTAGTTGACTAAATTTTGTTAAACTAAAAAGTTAGTCGACTAGTTTTAGTTAGACTAAAAAGTTAGTCGACTAAATTTAGTTAGACTTAAAAGTTAGTCGACTAAACTTAGTTAGACTTAAAAGTTAGTCGACTAAAAAGTTAGTCGACTAAATTTAGTTAGACTAAAAAGTTAGTCCACTAAATTTACTTAGACTAAAAAGTTAGTCGACTAATTTATTTACGCTCAAAAGTTAGTCGACTAGTTTTAGTTAGACTAAAAAGTTAGTCCACTAAATTTAGTTAGACTAAAAAGTTAGTCCACTAAATTTAGTTAGACTAAAAAGTTAGTCGACTAATTTATTTACGCTAAAAAGTTAGTCGACTAATTTTAGTTACGCTAAAAAGTTAGTTGACTAAATTTAGTTAAACTAAAAAGTTAGTCGACTAGTTTTGGTTAGACTAAAAAGTTAGTCGACTAAATTTAGTTAGACTAAAAAGTTAGTCGACTAAATTTTGTTAGACTAAAAAGTTAGTCGACTAAACTTAGTTAGACTAAAAAGTTAGTTGACTAATTTGTTTACGCTAAAAAGTTAGTCGACTAATTTATTTACGCTCAAAAGTTAGTCGACTAGTTTTAGTTAGACTAAATAGTTAGTCCACTAAATTTAGTTAGACTAAAAAGTTAGTCCACTAAATTTACTTAGACTAAAAAGTTAGTCGACTAATTTATTTACGCTAAAAAGTTAGTCGACTAATTTTAGTTACGCTAAAAAGTTAGTTGACTAAATTTAGTTAAACTAAAAAGTTAGTCGACTAATTTTAGTTAGACTAAAAAGTTATGCGACTAAATTTAGTTAGACTAAAAAGTTAGTCGACTAAATTTTGTTAGACTAAAAAGTTAGTCGACTAAACTTAGTTAGACTAAAAAGTTAGTTGACTAATTTGTTTACGCTAAAAAGTTAGTCGACTAATTTTAGTTACGCTAAAAAGTTAGTCGACTAATTTTAGTTAGACTAAAAAGTTAGTCGACTAATATTAGTTAGACTTAAAAGTTAGTCGACTAAATTTAGTTAGACTTAAAAGTTAGTTGACTAATTTGTTTACGCTAAAAAGTTAGTCGACTAATTTTAGTTACGCTAAAAAGTTAGTCGACTAAATTTAGTTAGACTAAAAAGTTAGTCGACTAAATTTAGTTAGACTTAAAAGTTAGTCGACTAAATTTAGTTAGACTTAAAAGTTAGTCGACTAAAAAGTTAGTCGACTAAATTTAGTTCGACTAAAAAGTTAGTCCACTAAATTTACTTAGACTAAAAAGTTAGTCGACTAATTTATTTACGCTCAAAAGTTAGTCGACTAGTTTTAGTTAGACTAAAAAGTTAGTCCACTAAATATAGTTTGAATAAAAAGTTAGTCCACTAAATTTAGTTAGACTAAAAAGTTAGTCGACTAATTTATTTACGCTATAAAGTTAGTCGACTAATTTTAGTTACGCTAAAAAGTTAGTTGACTAAATTTAGTTAAACTAAAAAGTTAGTCGACTAGTTTTAGTTAGACTAAAAAGTTAGTCAACTAAATTTAGTTAGACTTAAAAGTTAGTCGACTAAATTTAGTTAGACTTAAAAGTTAGTTGACTAATTTGTTTACGCTAAAAAGTTAGTCGACTAATTTTAGTTACGCTAAAAAGTTAGTCGACTAAATTTAGTTAGACTAAAAAGTTAGTCGACTAAATTTAGTTAGACTTAAAAGTTAGTCGACTAAATTTAGTTAGACTTAAAAGTTAGTCGACTAAAAAGTTAGTCGACTAAATTTAGTTCGACTAAAAAGTTAGTCCACTAAATTTACTTAGACTAAAAAGTTAGTCGACTAATTTATTTACGCTAAAAAGTTAGTCGACTAATTTTAGTTAGACTTAAAAGTTAGTCAACTAAAAAATTAGTCGACTAAATTTAGTTAGACTAAAAAGTTAGTCCACTAAATTTACTTAGACTAAAAAGTTAGTCGACTAATTTATTTACGCTCAAAAGTTAGTCGACTAGTTTTAGTTAGACTAAAAAGTTAGTCGACTAAATTTAGTTAGACTAAAAAGTTAGTCCACTAAATTTACTTAGACTAAAAAGTTAGTCGACTAATTTATTTACGCTCAAAAGTTAGTCGACTAGTTTTAGTTAGACTAAAAAGTTAGTCGACTAAATTTAGTTAGACTAAAAAGTTAGTCGACTAAATTTACTTAGACTAAAAAGTTAGTCGACTAATTTATTTACGCTCAAAAGTTAGTCGACTAGTTTTAGTTAGACTTAAAAGTTAGTCGACTAAAAAGTTAGTCGACTAAATTTAGTTAGACTAAAAAGTTAGTCCACTAAATTTACTTAGACTAAAAAGTTAGTCGACTAATTTATTTACGCTCAAAAGTTAGTCGACTAGTTTTAGTTAGACTAAAAAGTTAGTCGACTAAATTTAGTTAGACTAAAAAGTTAGTCCACTAAATTTACTTAGACTAAAAAGTTAGTCGACTAATTTATTTACGCTCAAAAGTTAGTCGACTAGTTTTAGTTAGACTAAAAAGTTAGTCGACTAAATTTAGTTAGACTAAAAAGTTAGTCGACTAAATTTACTTAGACTAAAAAGTTAGTCGACTAATTTATTTACGCTCAAAAGTTAGTCGACTAGTTTTAGTTAGACTAAAAAGTTAGTCCACTAAATTTAGTTAGACTAAAAAGTTAGTCCACTAAATTTAGTTAGACTAAAAAGTTAGTCGACTAATTTATTTACGCTAAAAAGTTAGTCAACTAATTTTAGTTACGCTAAAAAGTTAGTTGACTAAATTTAGTTAAACTAAAAAGTTAGTCGACTAGTTTTAGTTAGACTAAAAAGTTAGTCGACTAAATTTAGTTAGACTAAAAAGTTAGTCGACTAAATTTTGTTAGACTAAAAAGTTAGTCGACTAAACTTAGTTAGTCTAAAAAGTTAGTTGACTAATTTGTTTACGCTAAAAAGTTAGTCGACTAATTTTAGTTACGCTAAAAAGTTAGTCGACTAAATTTAGTTAGACTAAAAAGTAAGTCGACTAAATTTAGTTAGACTAAAAAGTTAGTCGACTAAATTTAGTTAGACTAAAAAGTTAGTCGACTAAAAAGTTAGTCGACTAAACTTAGTTAGACTAAAAAGTTAGTCCACTAAATTTAGTTAGACTAAAAAGTTAGTCGACTATTTTATTTACGCTAAAAAGTTAGTCGACTAATTTTAGTTAAGCTAAAAAGTTAGTCGACTAAATTTAGTTAGACTAAAAAGTTAGTCGACTAAATTTAGTTAGACTAAAAAGTTAGTCGACTAAGTTTAGTTAGACTAAAAAGTTAGTCAACTAAACTTAGTTAGACTAAAAAGTTAGTCGACTATTTTATTTACGCTAAAAAGTTAGTCGACTAATTTTAGTTAAGCTAAAAAGTTAGTCGACTAAATTTAGTTAGACTAAAAAGTTAGTCGACTAAAAAGTTAGTCGACTAAAAAGTTAGTCGACTAAATTTAGTTAGACTAAAAAGTTAGTCGACTAAATTTAGTTAGACTAAAAAGTTAGACGACTAATTTATTTACGCTAAAAGGTTAGTCGACTAATTTTAGTTACGCTAAAAAGTTAGTTGACTAAATTTAGTTAAACTAAAAAGTTAGTCGACTAGTTTTAGTTAGACTAAAAAGTTAGTCGACTAAATTTAGTTAGACTAAAAAGTTAGTGGACTAAACTTAGTTAGACTAAAAAAATAGTTGACTAATTTATTTACGTTAAAAAGTTAGTCGACTAATTTTAGTTCGACTAAAAAGTTAGTCGACTAAATTTAGTTAGACTAAAACTAACCTTAACTCCCACCCCTACTAATTATTAATACAAAATTAATAAAACAAGGCAATTAATTAATTATTAATAATTACAGTAAATAAAATAATTATAATTAGTAAAAAACAATTGTAATTATGAATTAATTCATAGTTGCAATGCATTGTGTAGTCTGCAAACAAACAAAACAAATAAACAAAAACGCTTTGTTTATGCTTTTGTTCAAGAAATTAATTGATCTCATTTTTCCGACGGTGTACAGACAAGAATAATTTGTCTGGAAATAAATACCGCTTGATGTTAAAACCGGTATTTACGACCCGCTAAAAGTCCACAAAAAGTTAAAACTTTTTTAAATATTGCTTAAATTATCATTCTTATATTATGATTTTGAAATGTAGATTGGCTTTGAGACTTAATTTTAGGCTATGCAAAAGATTCAAAAACAGGTTTTTCAATCTTAGTTTTTCCCTTTTTAACACATCTGAAAAAATTTTGAATAAAAATTCATTTAAAGCATTAACATTATAATGGTTTAAAAACCTGTTTTGAATCATTTCCATAGTTAGAGAAATTATAAATTACATATGTGGTCCCTATCTATTAATTAAACAATTTCCAGAAATGAATCACTAATGGATTTAAACAACAAACACTCTCTAAAATAAAGCTAAAATATACAATAATCAAATTAAGCAATTGTAAGGAATTTTTTTAGATACTTATTAAAAGTTTAAATATAAAAATAAAATAAAAACACCCTTAATTTAAAAAAAATGTAACTTTTAACAGAAATCGATAAAAAGTATATATATAATAATAATAATAATATTAATAATAATAATAATAATAATAATAACAATAATAACAATAATAATAATAACAACAATAAAATTAACAATAATAATAACAATAATAATAATATTAAAAAATATCACTTATAAATGTTAAACAATTTTAATAAGTAATAATGACGGTATTAAAAATGTAAATAAAATGTAAGTAATATTACCATCACATATAATAATAATACTTATAACAATAGTAATAATAACCTATTATATGCCTAACATTTTAATTAGAGTAATTTTTTGTCAAATAGTCAAAAAGACGGCTTTTAAATTGTGAAATAGAGTTGAATGATTGAAAATGAAAAGGGAAATTATTCCACGAGACATTGGTTTGTAATAGAATTATCGCCGTATTTTACCGAACAGAGGTTTGGGATAGATAATTTAAAGTTACTAAAAGATCGAAGGTTAGAACGAGTACTTTTTTTAATGGTAAAAAAATTGGAGAATGACGTAGAGAGGTTTACTTGTTTAGGGTTCCTGATAAATAGACAATTTAATAGATAAACAAGATCACATAATATGAGAATTTTCGATAGAAAGTATGCCAGAGTTAAAATGATATTGTTGAAAGAATATTATTTTTAAAGATTTGTTTTGTAGGTTACATAATCTTAAAAAAGCATTAGACTTGCATGAGATCCAAAAATTGCATGGTATATATTAAGTATGTTTTTAAGATGAGAGGAAAAGGATAGATCTGAGTCAATTTGGACTCCATGATATTTTAATAAAACTAAGGAAAAGATTTTTTTCGGCCACTTAGTCTAAAGTTTAGATTTCTATACATTTTAGATTGTCTTGATTTGAAAATAGAGTTCATTTTTGTTGGTATTAAGACTTAGTTTGTTAGAGCTCAGCCATTGAAGAAAGTTGGATAATCATGGTTAATATGTTTGTTAATTTTTTTTTAATGATATGTTTGTTATGAGTAAGTTGGTGTCGTCAGCAAAATGGTAAGCCGTTGAAAAGTTTAGAAAGATATCAAGATCATTTTTAAAAATAGGGAAAAACAATGGTCCTAATACAGAACCTTGGGGTACACCCGTGGAGCATTTTATTGATTAAAGATTTGGCATCATTGATGGAGACAAATTGCGATCTATTCGGAGATTATTACCTCAAACACCGTGGTGTTTCAATTTAAAGCGTGTGAACAAAATAAATGTGAAAGTAGAAAAACAGCTAAAAAAAAGTACTTATCAATTTTTATTTCGAACCAAGTAATAATTTTAATACAATAATATTAGAAGATCAAACATTAAACAAAAAAAATAATTATTTATTCCTGCGGGAATCTAATAAAATTTTTTTAAATTTTAGTAATAAAAAGTTTTTGTAAACATTCTTTAAGATATATTTGAACAGGTGCTGATTTTTTGCCACAACTACAAATACCTTGCCAAATCAAAGCTTTTTTAGCGAACTTGTCATGTTCTGTGTATTTAAATTTCTCATCTGCTTTTCCTCTATATTTTACTTAAGAAAATGGAGTGATCAAAAGAATCAAAGGCTTTCTCTAAGTCAAGAAACACTCCACATGCAAAAAGTTTATTGAGCATTTTTAATAGTTTCAGTTAACCCTTTTTATGGATAGGTATGACTTTGGCTATCTTAAAAACATGTGGAAAAAGACCTTTATTAAAAGAATTATTAAATAAAGCGTGTACACGAAATAAATGTGAAAGAATAAGCTTGTCATTTTTTTTTTTAGTGGTTGTATTAAAATCTTTTTAATTGTTTTGTATTTTGTTTACAACGTGTTGTGGTTTCAAAAAAATAAGTTAGTTTTTGGATTTAACGTGAAATTAGTTTTAAAAATGACAAAAGAAGATATACCGTTAGTCGTGTTATTCAACGTTATTCTCAAACAAAATTGATCAAACGCAAATCTAGTAGTGGAAGAAAGGAAAGTTTTAAAGATATAAAACTAGTTAGAAAACTGGTTAACAGTTTTAAGAATAAGCCTTTCACTAAGGGAACGTGCAAAAGCCTTTCACCAAGCCTTTCACTAAGGGAACGTGCAAAAATAGATGGAATTTTTCATAGTTTTGTTGCAAAAGTTAAATGGTTTTCATTCTTTCAAAGCACAAAAAGAGTCCAACCGTTCTGAAACTCAACAAAAAAGTGCAAGAACCCGCGGCAGAAAGTTGTTTGACAATCTTATTTCTAAAAACTTCTGTATTATTGAAGACAATGAAACTTATATCAAGTACAATCATCAACAAATTCCTGGTGCTGTTTATTATATTGCCAAACATAGAGCAAAAGCAGATGAGAAATCTAAATACACAGAACATGACAAGTTTGCTAAAAAAGCTTTGATTTGGCAAGTTATTTGCAGTTGTGGCAAAAAATCAGCACCAGTTCAAATATATGTTAATATATTTGAACTGGTGCTTCAATTCATTATTGTAAACTAGCTATGGTATAAAAAGAATAATGTGAACTAAGTTTTTTAAGTAAAGGATTAAAATAATCAGAAATAAATTCCTTTGGGTTCATTGAAGGATGCCGGTTATTGCAGCCAATGATCATATTTTTCCTAAAAGGATTGATGATTTCAATAAAGATAGATTCTAGTTATTTTGGGGCATATACTATTAGATCTCTTCTAACATTGTAGTTTAGATTGGATTGTAAGTATAGAAGACCCCCTCTTTTTTTAGCTTCAGTAGAGCATTGTTCGATGTTATAGCCATTTATACTTATGTCAGTTAAATTGGGATCGTTAATGTACAATTTAGATCCCAAAATTCCAAATACTGCTGGAAGAATGGTAAGTGAACTTATAAGATTGCGAAGATCATTAATATGGAAGTGCAAAGAACCAATCTTTAGATGAAGTTACAATTCAGAATTTGATTTTAAAGTTTTATTAAGATCAACAATATTGTAGTATTTGCAGTTAGAATAAGTGTCAGAGATTTTATTTATATTCTTAAACAAGTTTTTAAATTGTATTGGACTTTCTAATGAATTTAAGGTACTAGTTGGTAGAGTCAGGATATACTTAAAGATAATTCTAAGTCCGAAAGTGTGCAAAATGGCATATTCTTAATTATGTAGTCACTACAGAACCAGTCAGAAGAGTCTTTGACAAGAAGGTTATACGAAAATTTGTTGATTAAATTGCATTTTAGCATGAACACAACTTTCTAAAGTCATCATCTTTTGGAAAACCAAAGACTGGTATTACTTCATCACCTTTATAGTTTGAGGTACAACCGACAACACGACATTTATTAAACATTATTATTATTAATAACTGAAAAATAGCCACAAATAATAATACAAAGTTGGTGAAGTTTAGTAGAAATGTCTATTAATCTAACGCAATAACTTTTATCGCCAGATATTCTTATTTAACATTTATAGCGCAATAGTTAAAATATTTTGAGAAAGCTTGTCCATATAATGGAATATACGTTTTTTCAACTGGCCGTCAATTTTTTCGATTTAAGCAGAATAGAAGGCCGTGTATTTAAGCAGGCTATGGCGTAACTTTAATTAAACGTTTTAAAAGATAAGTTTTAAAATAATTTTTTTCAAATATATTTTTAAGTACCCGGCCGTGACAACAAAATTTAGAAAGAAATGTGGGGGTTGGTACTAACTCTATAGAACGGACAAGAATGATTAAAAATTCTGTTTGATTTTTTTATGATTCTACTTTACTTACTCTGTTAAAATAATGGTGAAAAAACCTTCCTTCTTCCGAAATTCTTTTGACGAAATCGATTTATTTTCAGCACAAGATAATTTTAACTATGACTTTTTTTGTGACACATGGTAAAATAAAAAACGCAATTTTTCTGTTGAAATTGTAGCCTCTATTTCAGATAGTAAATTTTGTGTACAATCCACAGACTTTATTAATTATGCAACACCAACATTTCTCATTAAATTTAATAGCTGTTTAAATTTTAATCATATTTTAATAGTGTAAGAAGAAAAGTAAAACTGTGTCTAATATTGTTAACACATGGTCTAAATTTGAAGAAATCTTGCGATATTTGAACCTTTTGACACCAAACAGTAAAGAAATAATAATAAAATGAGCAAATTAGTTCCATGAACACAAATAAGTATAATCTTAGTGTAATCATTAGAGCATTTGAGTACTTTGCTACCTCTCGTAGACTTTATAAAAAATTGAAGATTTCAAACCTTCTATTCGAACATTGACACGCATTACTTCAAAAGTATCGAAATCTGATGGTAATTTTTTTTTAAAAGAAGTTTTTGATAATTTAAGTGATGATCAAAAAACTTGTAATAATTCTCCACGATGAGGCTTATGTTAAAAAAATGTTATTATATCATGGAGGTGCTCTTTTTGGAAAATGATTAGATAACCCAGATTCTCTTGCAAAAACTGTTTTAGGTGTCATGATAACTTGTATGTTTGGTAGACCTAAATTTCTTATGAAAATGTTACCTCTAAACAAATTAAATTCTCAATTTTTCAAATTCGTTTGACTGTTTAAGCAGGTAAACAGTCAAATGGCAACGCAAAGGTAATTATATGTGATGGAAATCGAACTAATCAAGCATTTTTTTAAAAGTTTGACACATTTCCTAAAAAACCTTGGTTAACCACCAATTGAACTTTTTTGTTGTTTGACTTTGTCCACTTAATCAAAAACATCCGAAACAATTGGCTCACAGAAAAATAAAGGAGAACTAATTTATTTATGAAAATGGTGTTGAGAAGCTTGTTGGAGTCATTTAATAAAACTTTTTGAAGCTGAATCTAATTGTCTAATGAAACTTTCTGATTGAAATGAAGTTTCTGTTTGACCGAGTCATATTGAAATATAATATGTTTCAACCTGTCTAAAAGTGTTTTCTGTAAAAACATACAGCGCTTTACTTAATCATCCTACAACATTTTAAACATAAATGAGACTGCTGATTTTATTAAAAAGATTGTTACATGGTGGAAAATTTTAAATGTAAGAAGTGTGGGTGTGGATAATCGACAAGCTGTCATCAGAGATCCAAATGTTGATTGATAAAAATTTATTTGGGATTTTGGAGAAATGTCATTACGTATGCCAAGTAATCAAGGAAAGCGTATAAAACAATTAACACATAATACAGGACATTCCATAAATCATACCTGTAAAGGAATTTTTGAGCTGACAAAAACACCATTAAAAGAATCACATAAATATGTTATGTTGGGAAAATTTACTACAGACCCACTTGAAAAAGAATTCATCAAGTTAAGACAAGGATCTGGTGACACATATTTTTAAAGTGTCAACAAATAATTAAAAAGTTAAATATTTCTAAATCTTCACTTTTGTTGTCATAAAACATTAATGAGTCAACTCCTAATGCAGGATATTCTGACCAATTTTTTGGATTTTTACTTGATGAATCTTCAGCTGAAGTCTTTGATAATTTACCAACACTAGAAAAAAGTTTAACTGTTCAACCAAAGATGTCTCTTGTTTATATTGCCGGATATGTGTCTCGTAATGATGATTTGCTTAATAAAAATGAATCAGAACAATGTTTTATTTTGAAAAGTTTAATCAATATCTAAATTAATGAATAGAGGTGGGTTAAAAGTTCCTTTTGATAATACTGTTCAATGGGTTTTCTTCTCATTTGAACCCTTTAATTCTATTAAAGATAAAGTTTGTCGGACATTCCTGGACAACACTTTTATGATTATATCATAGCATTACTCTTTTAAAATAGAACGACATCATGGTAATACACTGTCAAATATTTTTATCAAAACCACTGCAAACTTTCCACACCAAAATCAAACAAAGAACCGTCTCTGAAAATTTTAAAGTTGTCTTGTTAAGTTGACAGTTATTCATTGACACATATGTCGTTAATTCTTCGTTGAAATTTATTAATTGATTTAAAGTTTCTGTTTTATGATTTTAAAAGTATTCCTTATTTCTTTAAACCACTAAAATATATACCTATTTAAAGGTGTAGTTACCCTAACAGTATTTAATTTAATTTTTATTTTTTACCTGATATAAAACTTTTTTGTTTCATTATTTAAGCAATTTTATGAATTGAAACAATTTAATAAAGTTTACTATTAAAAACTTAAAAAGATTTATAAATTGTCCAAATTTTATTTCGTTTAATGCTTTTATAACGGGAGAAACATACTTTGTTTCAAAGCAAATATGATATTGATTTTCGAAATATCGACCCCACTGATCTATATTATAACTGAATAGCGCATCTCCTAAGAAAATAGCGTAATTTTGGAAGCCAAAATATTTTCGCTAGCTCCATATTGGGAGGACCCAAGAAGAAAAATTATTTAGTTAAAATATTGTTAGGTGAACAAGCTATATCTTTATTTCGGTGGTTTAACTTTATGTTTTTTTAAATTTAGCATAGATAGAATGTATGGATAACTATTTTTTTTTTCAAATAATGATAGTTATTTTTCAGTAAAATAATTACAATATTCGTTGTATAAATGTCTGGAGAAAATTCCAAAAAGCGAGGGACACAGTGTGTTGCATTTGGTTGCATTATAAGAAAACATAGTGACAGTAAAAGAAGTGATAACGATGGCATTTCTGATGATAAATCATCTTTAAAACGAAAGTTTCCTGGAACATTTCATAGGTGATTTTCTTAATTATTTTTAAAAATAAAAACATTTTAAAGTTTATGGACCTCTGTTAGTTTGCTTGCAATTTGAACAAATGGATTTAAATAATATCAGTTTTTGCAAAAAGTACGACAAATTTAATAAAATATCAAATGTTATTTAAAAAAAAGATATTGACAGAACTGGACAAACTGTTAGGTTAAAGTAAAATTCTTTTCCTAAAAGATTTTAGAAATTCCCAGACCACTTAAGAAAGGTATATAATTAATTATGTTTTTATGTATTGCACAGGTTTGTTCAATATATACCTTTTAGTTCTTAGTTACCCTATGCAGTGTGTTATAAACCCTCTAGGGTTTATAACACAACTGTATGGTAAGCAGCTAAAACATATAATAACCATTTTGCTATTGTATGCTTAATTTTATAAATGCTGCATGAACTATTAGCATAGGGGCTGTCCATTAATTACGTCAACAAGATAAGGGGAGGGGGGTCTAAACTTTTTTGACATTTGTTGACATGGGGTGGGGGGGATGTCAAGTAAAGTTGACGTCAATAGTTTTTTACTTTTTTAATACTATTACTCACAAAACAAAAAATTAGGCTGCGTTTGTAACGTAGTTTCTTCACATAATGTGAAAGAAGATTTTGAAGATCTTGTAAAAAATTCCAATAGTTACGATTTCATTATCATAATAAGAATTTCTGAAAACATCGAACATAAGGTTCTGGAAGTTTTGAAACCCACTTATTATTCTTCAGGTTAACTACAATATTTTCCTTTACATAAATCAGAACTCCTCCTACTTGTTTATATGCTAGTCTCTTCAACAATTTCTCTTAAAACCTGGAAGATGGAAAACATAATTATCTGAAAGGTCATTCAAAGAAATCCAAGTTTTAGTTTATGCAAATTATATATCAAAGGTTTAAAATTCTTCTTAAAAAGGTATTTAGGTTTTCGAAAAAACAAACAAACACATTTTCATCAACATTACCAGTAGACATGTAAGTTTTTCTCAACCGTATTTGGGACTTGTGAATAAGAAAACTTGAAACAAAATAAAGTTTTGATATAAGTAAAGAAGAGCAACTTTAAACCAATGACATCATTAAAATCTCGATTACGGTTGAGAAAAACTAACATGTAGACTGTTAATGTTAATGAAAATTTGGGAAAAAATAATTTTATATAAAAGTTGTATTTGAAAAAAAAAAAAAAAGAAGACCCATTTAATTTATATGGTTTTTTTTTCCAGGTACAACTTTTATATAAAGTTTATTTACTTGCCCATGTACCCGTCAAACGAATTTTTTTGTGTTAAATAACAAATTTATTACCAATTGATTTAGATATAAACTAAATCAGATCTAAATCAATTTTTGAATTATTATATTTTATTTAGATTTACAATGGACAAACCAAACTTTCACAAATCGTTTTATGAAGCATATATAAAGGCATTTCCCAACAAGCGCAAGCAAGACTGTCAAAGAGAGGTTACTGAAATTTGGAGTATATTGAAAAAAGAGGACGATTTACCAAAAAAAAAAACAGATTTGTTGTTGAATAGTTATTCCGCCTTAGCATTGAAAATTAAAGCAAACATTGTTGACCTTTTGGGCAGGCCATTCAATGAAGACTGGAAGTGCCCTTCCTAAAAAAGTAGCAACAAATGTAAAATTGTTACAAGTTGTGAAACAACAAACACAAAGCATTCAACAAGACCACATAGAAACTGATTTTGAAGCTGGTCCATCTAGTACTACTTGTAATGAAAAATCTGTAAAATACAAAGCCAAAGCACAAGATGAATTACAGAGTCAGATAAGCATCTTCAAGAGCGATTTGATTGGCTTGTGTAAGCGAAAAGAATGTGGGTCTATAAGTTCAGAACAGGAAAAGGAATTAAAAGAAAAGAAATCTAAAGTTGATGTGCTTGAAAAAAAACTCAAAAGAAAAAAATATAAACAAGGAAAGCAAAAGATATTTCGAAAAAAGAAAAAAGAAACTTTAGCGGAAATTTGTGCTAAAAATCCTGACATCAGCAGTAAATTAAAGATCCGACAGACAGCTGGGCGACCAACAATTGAAGAAGATCAGCCGCTACTTTTAAAAACCATCGTTGACATTGAATTGTATGGGTCTGCTGCTCATGTAAAGAGACAAAGTGATGTGTTAGAAATCTTGATGATTTGACAGAACAATTAAGTATTAACGGTTTTCAAATAAGTAGAAGTGCTGTTTATACTCGGCTCCTGCCAAAAAGAAGTTTATCATTGGAAGGCAAACGCCATGTAACAATTGTACCAGTGAAATTATTTCGAGGATTGACAATCGAAACACATTGATGGTCGATTTTGTACAGCTACTTTGAATCATCTAGAGGAAGTGGCTTCTTTGTTGGGACCTAAAGAAGTATGCTTCATCAGTCTACTCTACTTTTAATGCACGTCGAATACCGCGTTACATTGCTTGATCACAACTGGGTTGTAGCATCTAGACACAAACTCATACCATCTGTTTATGCTGGCATTGAAATCCAAAAAGAAGGTTTAGGTAAACCGGAAGCTGTATCATATTCAGGCCCAACTTACATAGCCATCAGATCAGGCAAGCAGTGCTCATCATCAGCTTATAGTCATGGACTAGATTATGAAAGGCTTCTTGAATTGGAGGAGTTTGACATTGTTACAAAAGATCCAAGCAGCAAGTTAATCAAACCGATTCTTATTATGTCTGTCGATGGTGAACCTGACAAAAATCCAAGGTATCAAAAAGTTATTGATGTTGCTGTCCATCATTTTGCAAAGCAAAACATTGATGCAATGTTTGTAACAACAAATGCGCCTCGTAGAAGTGCGTTTAATCGAGTAGAAAGACGAACGGCTTTTCTTAGTCGAGAACTGTCCGGACTAATTTTGTTGCATGAACATTTTTGAAGCCACCTTGACACACAAGGTAGAACAGTTGACGAAGAATTGAAAAAATTAAACTTCAAATATGCTGGCCAAACATTGTCAGAAGTATGGAAGCAAGTAAGTATAGATAATTTTCCAACTGTGGCAGAATATATTGTGCCTGAAAAGTCTGAGCTTGAACTTGAAAATTTAATAATCAAAGATCAAGTCTGGTTCCAAAACCTTGTAAGAACAAGTCACTATTTTCTACAAATTATCAAATACTGTGATTTAACTTGTTGCCAACCGGTTAGAAGCTCGTATTTTTAAATTATTGCTAATAGATTTACCCCCCCCCCTCCCCCACCAATTCCAGTTTGTCAAACTAATGAGGGTCTTAAAGCACCAGACATATCTGATATAAACTTAGATAAATTTCCATCTCTTTTCTGTAGTCAGTCTCTTAAAGTTGAAAATATACTACCTCGATCAGGAAAAGCTTTCAAAATTCTTCCATATGATATATATTGTCCATCTATTCAGTTGTCATTGTTTGAACGGATCTGTAAAATCTGTCACGTTTATATTGCTTCGCGAGCCATATTAAAGAAATACATTCAACAACACCAAAAATGTATGTCTGGGTCCAGTCAAATACTATATGCACCCCAACAACAAAGAATTCGTCCAATGCGAGTGGCTGCCAAAAGACAGAGAGAACTCTGGCAGTTATTGCTTATGGAGAGATGCTAAGTGTAGAATGGCTAGATAAAGAAAATGTTGACTTGTCTGGTGTTTTGGTTCCCCAAGAAATTATTCAATCAGACCCTATGCCAATAATAATTATTTAGGAGCATTTGGCATCTCCATGGTTAGATGTAGAGGCTACGATTTAAGATTTGGGTTTATTTGTAAAAATATGTTAGAAAATTAAAGAAATTTTTCTTGAAGTTGTAAACTACTAATGTAACTACTACTTAAAATTAATTTTTTTTTTCTTAAGGAGGGAGTTAATTATATGTTGACGTAATTTCATAGGGGGGTCTTTAAAAGTTTAACAAGTAGTTGATTAGGGAGAGGGGGAGGTAAAAATCTTCAAAAATTTGTTGACGTAATTAATGGAAAGCCCCTTAGCTCTGTGAGTAAACGCAACTCAAATGTATGTATAAATATAATTTTTTTTTCTTTCAATATTAGAAAATGAAAGAGAGAAAAGTTCCTGTTATTAGATCAACTTTTGAAAATTCTGAAAAAAGTGATTTTGAAACTAGTGTTATACCTATCTGCATGAATGTTTGCTCCCAAAAAAAATATAGAGTTGCAGTTTAACTCCAGAAAAAAACAAAAACAAATCATAGAAACAAGATAACCGTGTCCTTGAAAATGAATGTTAAAGCAGAAAAACAAAAATCTCGAAGAATGCAAAAAAAAAAAAATATCTCTTAGATCAGTTGTAAAAATATTAATTCAAAAACAAAAAATATCATTTAATTGTGAAGAAATGCTATTAAAAACATTTTTAAAAGTTCCTCAAGCTTTAACCAGAAGAATGAATATGCGTAAAAATCATGGTAAAGGATTTAAGTATTCATAAGAAATCAAATCCTTTGCACTTACCCTGCAGTTTTATTCAAGTGCGAAAAAAATTTAATTTTAATTTACCTCATCAAGCACAAATTAGGAAATGGTATGGAAAAGTTTCAGCAGAACCAGGTTTTTCAAAGCCAGCATTTGCAGCACTTAAATACAAGGTTATAGAAGCTGAAAAGTTAGGATCGAAAGTCATTTGCTAACTTATGTTATATAAAATGGCTATTAAAAAACACATATCATGGGATGGAAAATTATTTAAAGAGTATGCTGATCTTGGAAATGGCATACAAGATGAATCATCCCCGGTTGCAAAAGATCCCCTAGTTCTCATGGCTGTTAGTATAAACAGTTCATTGAAAGTTCCATGTGGATATTTTTTTATAGATGGGTTAAATGGTGCTGAACGAGCAAACATTGTAAATTTATGTATTAAACGATTGACAGATGTTGGTGTTGAAGTCGCATCACTAACATGTGATGGACCTTCATGTCACATTTCCATTTTATCGAACCTTTGTGTTTCAATCGATGCTTTAAAAATGAACACTTCTTTCACTTATTTTCTCAACTCTGATAAAAAAAGTTCATACTCTCCTCGATATTTGTCACATGCTTAAGCTAATTTGAAATTTTGCAGATAGTGATGTTTTGTTTGATAGAGAAAACAAAGCAATATCATGGAAATATATAGTTTATCTTCAAAAACTGTAAGAAAATGAAGGATTTCGCCTTGGAAATAAATTAAGACTAGCGCATATTAAATGGAGGCAACAAAAATTGAAAGTAAATCTTTCTGTTCAGGCAATTAGCTCAAGTGTAGCTAAGGCAATAGAGTTCTGTTGCAAAGACCTTAAATTAATGCAGTTTCAAGAAAATGATTCAACAGTTAAATTTATTAGAATATTTGATAGAATGTTTGACATTATAAACTCAAGAAATCCCTTTGCTAAAGGTTACAAATATGCACTAAAAATGAGTAATAAGCATATATGCGATAAATTTCTTGATGAAGCCTATGATTATATTTCCAACTTACAAAACTCATTTCATAGATTGTTGCATACAACAAAAAGAAAAACTGAGTTCGTTGGATTTTTAATGGCTGTAAAAAGTATTAATCAGGTTAAAATATTTTGTAAAGTTATATTTGTATCTGAAAATTGTGTTTAAAGTTATATATTTGTATGTATTATATATATATACATATATATATATATATATATATATATATATATATATATATATATATATATATATATATATATATATATATATATATATATATGTATATACATATATATATATATATATATATATATATATATATAAAATATCTAAACATATATATATATATATATATATATATATATATATATATATATATATATATATATATATATATATATATATATATATATATATATATGTATATACATATATATATATTTATATATATATATATATAAAATATCTAAACATATATATATATATATATATATATATATATATATATATATATATATATATATATATATATATATATATATATATATATATATGTTTAGATATTTTATAACCTTGTTGAAATTCATGAAGCACCTTTGAAACATCTTCTAACATATAAGTTAAGTCAAGACCACCTGGAGTTATTTTTTGGTTCAATACAAGGATCAGGAGGATTTAACAATAACCCAACAGCGCAAAAATTCACTGCAGCATATAAACGACTTTTACTTCGGAGTCATATTGAAGGAGGATCAGGGAATTGCGAAAAATTACATGTAGAAAATATTTTCAATGTCTTAGATGATTCAGTTATGAATTACAACAGCAGTTTTGATATTTCATTAGTAAATATAATCAGAAAATAAGAACATCAAAGACTACTGATCATGATAATTCTTATATTACTAATATTTCATGGCTAACTGAGTAAAAAAAGTATCTATTTCTTATATATCTGACTTCGTTGTTTAAATGGCAAAAAAGCGAATATTTTGTATGTTATGTTGTGATGCACTTCGTTAAAAAAACATGCTTCAGAATTCAATTTTCCTAAAGTAAAGGACAGTGGTGGTCTTATGAAACCAACAAGAGATGCTATTACTGTTTGTGAAGAAACTGAAAAAAACATTACAAGAATGCTAGCATCAATATCTGGAAAACTGCCGCAGTCCAAAAATATCCCAGAAGTTATATCTATTTCAGTTTTAGAAAGTTTAGGATCTGTTATATTTAGAGACTTGCATGAACATATATTTTGTATTAATGAAAACCATGTTTTTAAATTAATCAAAATAATTT
Source organism: Hydra vulgaris (assembly GCF_038396675.1). Classification (NCBI taxonomy): domain Eukaryota; kingdom Metazoa; phylum Cnidaria; class Hydrozoa; order Anthoathecata; family Hydridae; genus Hydra; species Hydra vulgaris. The sequence goes on from NC_088931.1 coordinate 42,381,892, forward strand.
CTCAATGTTATTGCAAAGTCAGACTTTATGATCTGGGAAAACAAGCCACTGAAAAACCGTCACGGAAAAATATTAGAAAAACATTAAGTAAATTGGTATTTAATCATCAATAACTACAACTTTTACAAACGCAAAACTATTTTATATTATAAATAGTAACGTAATATATGTATATATATATATATATATATATATATATATATATATATATATATATATATATATATATATATGTATATATATATATATATATATATATATATATATATATATAAATATATATAACATAGTTTTCTGATTATGTTTACTGATGAAATATCAAAACTGCTGTTGTAATTCATAACTGAATCATCTAAGACATTGAAAATATTTTCTATGAACCACTGCTCCTAAAGTTGACATGGGTCCCTCATAAAACTAAAGGGTCTTTTATATTATTTATTAAAGTACTCATACAGAAAATTTGAAGTAAATCTGATGTGCCCATACTAAATGAAGGTTGCACCAAGCACGTAAGGTATTGTTGTGAATATTCACATTTTTAAAGCGTTGTTCCCCTGAGTTAGCATAGTAAAGTAGCGTGGGTCACAAGGAAGTTTTATTGAAATCTGATTGGTGAAAAACAGTTATTTTCTTATTTCGCTTAAAAACTTACTAAACTAATTCGTTGGCTTTACTGAACAACCTATAGATTTTGATTTCAGTTCATTGCTTATTATATTTTTCATTTAAATTTTTTTTTACAAGTTGTTATAGAAAAAATATCGATAAAATATATCATTATTTTTTTATTTTTTTTTCACATATAAAACTCATTATATAATATTCATTTTTAGAGATCTTTTTAGAGATTCATTTTTAGAGATATTTTAGAGATCATTTTTAGAGATCTATATTTAGTTTTACATTTATAACTCTATTTTTGTTCAATATACTCGAAGCTTTCTTTTGATATTTATTTTATTATTAATATGAAAAATATTTGGCAAAATAAACATTTTTTTAAGAGAAAAAAAATTTGAGTCCAAATTGATAAAGTTTGTAGGAATACTGGTGATAAAGTTTAGTACGTTATTTAAGTATAATAAGTAATACACAATAAATTTTATACCTGCACAAGTCTTGAAAATTTTGAAAACATTTTTTACCCATATTTTATTCACATTTTTAGTGTAGCATAAATTGTTTGTTGAGATTAGTTGTTGTTGAAGGAATAAATAAAAAAATTTGTAAGTAAAAGTTACGTATAGTATGTTTTGGTATAACATTTTTTTCAAATTATATAGAATACTCTTTTTAGCATTAAGCTCATCTCAATATTATTGCGCAATAACATTGATACTATATAATAACAATAATAATAATACACAGCACTGTGTAAATTCAATACAATAATTAACAGAATTCTCTAATACAAAGTGGGGATACGTTTATTGTTTAATTTTCCCAAAAGAATGAAGGATTTTTTATTTGTCAGTGTGTTGAAAGCAAGAAAACTACATCATCTTGAACTTTTAATTTTAATGTCGTCTAAATAACTTTTCTAAAATGCTATTTTCATTTAAAAAATTTTACTTTAAGTGGATCAAATATTATAGAGGATAAATAATTTCCTTTGCAATCATAACCACTCTTGAAGACTAAATATATCCAGATTTGAATTCCCCAACTTTAATTAGCTATATTAAGACATACAACTGTCTCATTTAATTGAAAAACCGTTAGGAACGTTTAAACTTTTCTTAATATCAAGGCAGCTATTTCTGCATTGCTAAATATTAAATTTGAAAATTCAAACATGCTTTCGAAACACAAATAGTATTCAAGATGTTTTCAGTTCTTTCTTGAAAATATTAAAAAAGTTAGTTATACTTGTTTAGATTCCTTATATAAATAAAAAAAAGTTCTGTTGCTTTTCTTTATAAAGAAAAATTATTTTTATTACTATATATTATAGTACTATATGCAATTTTATTATAGTGTTAGTATTATTAATTTTCTAGGATTTATTTTAATGCTCCTTGAAAGTGATGCCTTGGGGAAACCACATTTATACCATGTAGACCACATACTGCTTGAAATTGTAAATATGATTTACTAATTTAGTAAAATGCAGCTTGTACTGTTTAGTTTAATTTGAATTTAAAAATTAACTTTTTCATCAATATTTAACAACTTTATTCCATATTTATTTTGTACTTCATACAAAAATTACAATATAGAATATTTGTGCATCAGGACATTCCAGGATCATCCTTGACCACATCTGTAATGAACACCTGTGTAGTATGTACGAGGCTACTTTAAACTTAAAATGGAGCTCGAAAATAAATTCCTTGGCCCCAAAAACCCCACAAAAAAATGTATCATATGACTGTATTTAATCCATAAATAGTTTTGAAAACTTTATACAATTCTAGGCAACTGTGCAGTGTATATAGATTGTATTAAATTGAGAAAGTACCCATAGATTAGAAAAACCTTGAAACTGATCTGTTTTGGCGTAATACATTAATTTAAAATGTCTATTTCTAATATTACATAAGCTAATTAAATGACAAACTTAAAAAAGAATTTTTTTACAAAACATACAGAGTTTTTTTAATAGATATATATGAACTAAGGTAGTCTCTAAGAGTAAACCAATCAATCACTTACAAATTGCTTAGAAACAATAGCAAATTTTTTAAAATATAGAATGACATACCGTCGGCTAGTCGGGTATTTGACAAAATTCAGTCTGGTAAATTTTAGTTTTGAGAACTTCTATTTTTTTTTTGGAAGCCAGTTGGTACTTTATAAGGATTCCCCCTTCCCCTCATTGCATTTGTAGAATCACCTCTCAATGTAGGTAAAAAAAATAATCAATAATTGTTTTTAAACTAATATCAAAATTTAAATTTTAAAATTTATTTTTCTTAATTTAATGTTGATGATTAATTAATTGTTATTTTATTCTTCACAATTTAACAGAAATTGACAAAGTATTTGAATTACGATTTTTTTATTTTATTTTTTATTGCAATTTCTAAAAATAAGGGGGTTTTATAAAAAGATTTACTTCACCTGTGTTTTTATTTTATTTTTTGAACCCCATATCTATTTTTTTAACTTGTATATACTATACAGAGGCTGATGCTGGACTTTTTAATGTTTCTCATATGACACTTTCAGGCGTTGTGAAAACTCCAAACTTAAATATGTTCATATTTATATCAAATAAGAATGTTTTGCAAAAATGTGCGGTGATTGGATTCTAGGAACAATAATACTTTGCTGCCCCAATCCCAAATGTAAGAGTTAAGATTTAATAAAGTATTTTAATTTACTATCTTATACTAAATATATTTTCATCGAAATTTCATCTAAAACTCTTTTAGCTTTCGAAAGGTGTGACGTAATTTCTTTCCCTCCCAAAAATGAAGAGGTTATAAATTTTATATAGTCATAAATTTAAACACTGAAAGAATACTAATTAAAATTTAAAACTGAAATTTAAATTTAGTATAAGATAGTAAATTAGAATATTTAATAAACTATATTTAAAAGATATGAAAAAGATTACTTGCGTTATAAGGTTATATAAATATTATTTTTTTAAATTAACTTACAAACTAATAAAAACTTTCAGTTTATGTAAAGGGGAAAGTCGGGTAGCCCCGGACGGTAAGTAACTCCGAACACTTGATATACAGCTTAAACTAAAGAAGCTACGTGATTTTAAATACCATAAAACATTATTTGAAAAATATCCGCGGTGTTTTAAACTTTCAATTTTATAAAATAGATTAAATTTTATAAAAAAGATTAAATTTTACAAAATAAAAACTAGTTTAAATATCTGCGGACACTTGATTTACAGCTTAAACTAAAGAAGCAATGTGATTTTAAATACTATAAAAACATTTGAATAACATCCGCAGTGCTCTGTGATAAGACAGTAAAGACTTCTTGAGGCACCTAAAAAAAAATATGCCGAAACGATTGGCTGGGAGTGCAAGATAATGTTTCCCTTAACCAGAAGAGCGATATATCATCATATTTGATTCACAAATTAATATATCTTGTTTTTATGTCAACTAATAACTTTTTATTGATTAAAAATACATTTTTATTTACAAAAGTTATTTTAAAAAAATTGTTTAATACTTGTGGGCGGTAACCAAAATTTTTGAAAAGTATCAAATTTTTTTTATGCATTTTTAAAGAGAACTTTTTGTACTTTTAAAAAAAATATACTTTATATTTTTTTTTACTTTTTTTGAATAAATTTGTCCTTAATCAAATTATTTACCTAGACAACGTTCTTAGCAACCATAATTTCAACATTGTAATAGAACATTATGGTCCAAAAGTTAAAGTCTAAAAATGTTTTGCATCAAACTAAAACCCTATCATTTAACCAAGCCTTATAAAAAATTAAATTTGTTGTAGTTTAACATTAAAAAACTTTTATTAAAAATGTAAAACCAATATGTAAAGTTTACGAGCTGAATTTAACCTTTTTTCATTTTTATATTTAAGAAACAATATCTTGATATATCTTTTTCAGAACATGTTGCAATTTTATCAGAATATTTCATTGGTCAAATAAATTGATTTGAGCAAAACATCTTAAATTTCCTTGATTCCTAGATCCAGTTACCATGAAAAACAGTTTTTTCTATGTTACCATGGCAACTGTTGTCATTAACAAAAATCTTTGGTTTAAATCAGTGGTTGTCATTTTATTTCAAATAGATTTTGAAATTTAAGATCTTTTATAAAGACTTTTCCTAAAGTCTTTTTATTGATTTTTATTTTTAAGCAAGTTACTCACCATAGAGTTCTTTTACATCTCTGATACATAATTTCAGTTCTGTTTAAAGGTTTTAATGGTTTAGCGGTAATTTTTTACAAAAATATCGCTTTTTTAAATTTTGGTTAACGCCCACTATAACACCTTAATTGGTTTTAAAACTAGTTTTCGTGAATGCGGTATGATCGAGTGATATCGGAAACATGTTTGGAGGGTGGGTTGGGGCAACTTAATCCGTTTACACATTAAAAATGAGCAACTTTTTTATATAAATAATAATACATTTAATATAATACACAAACCCACAATAGTAATTCATTTAATTCCAATAAAAAAATCTAAGATTTGAAATAAGTGTTTTTAAGTTTTATTTTCATTTGTAAAAAGCTTATGTTTATATTTGTATTATATGTTTATATTTGTAAACGATGTTATTTTCATTCCTATTCCTTATATATCAGAGGATATTTTTTAAGGCAACTTTTTTATAAATGTATTTTAAATGTGTGAATATTCCAATGCTAATAATATTTTATATTTATGTCACACGGGTACAAAAGAGATAAAATCATGGTTAAACTATGTGTGCAGGGCTATCCTTCAATTTTGAAACATGCCTTTTTTCTAACATTTTTTTATTAGTATTTTGCAGATTATTAAGGTGCACAAAAATTATATTTTTGTTTCTAATTCAATAAATAAATGTTTATACTTTTAAAAAAGTCTTTTGGTTCGGTTATTTTTTTCGGTTAGTACATGTGTATTTTTTTCCAAAGTTTCTGAGGCTACCCAACAATCTCTACACATATATATATATATATATATATATATATATATATATATATATATATATATATATATATATATATATATATATATATATATATATATATATATATATATATATATATATATATATATGTATATACACCTTTGTAAGATATTATTAGTAAGCTAAATAATAATTGTCTTAAAAGAAGAAAAGAGTTGGTTGAACTAGTTGTGATTTATGACCTTCTAATTTTTTTACCAGCTGAAGCTGCATATTCAATCATTTATCAATCTTGCAAATATCAAAGCTGCATATTCAATCATTTGAACCTGATAATGTTCTCTAAAATAGTTTTCTAAAAGAAGAGATCAAGCTTACCGCGTAGTTTGTTATCTGCTTCTTTTAGAAGTAGTATTTAGAATTTTGTTATGTATTAAAGGCTCCTAACTTAAATATGAAAATTATCAATCAGATGTATCAATGCAGAGGTATTTGTTTGAATCCAGAAAGAGTTGATGCTGTGTTTAATTCAATATACAAATACACTTGGTACTCAAGTATGATTCCTTTAGCTTAACTGCAAGAAGATTTCTCATTAGAAACAAAATATTCAAATAGAAATCTCTTCATTTAAAATGCCTAATGTTGAACACTTCAAAGATGAAACTGTTTTAAAGATAGACATCATCTGTTTTAAAGATCATCATCTGTTTTAAAGATAGACATCATCTGTTTTAAAGATCATCATCTGTTTTAAAGATAGACATCATTTGTTTTAAAGATCATCATCTGTTTTAAAGATAGACATCATCTGTTTTAAAGATCATCATCTGTTTTAAAGATAGACATCATCTGTTTTAAAGATCATCATCTGTTTTAAAGACATCAGAAAAGAAGAAGAAAAAAATACCAATACTAATAAAGATCCACCAAGTTTAGAAGACCCATTAGAAGATGAGTTTTGATGCCTTATGTTTAGTTTCAGTAAGTTAACAGAAGTAAGGATAAAAGACTTTTACTTCCACCGCAGTATTAGCATACTATTTTTAAATAAATATTTCTTGAGAATTATTTTCTTTTTAAATATTATCGAAGTTTGCGAGACAAAGAAAAGTTCTCTTATTAAAGTAACAGTCTAATGGTTTATCTTGCATTCAACTTCAGTAATAAAGTTTTTAAGTCACTGAATATTTCTTATATACCAAAGCTGATCAAATTTGTTACCACAGCTGATCGCTTTGGCAACAAATTCGGCTTTTTAAAATGTTGTTTATAAATTAGCAAAAAATGTGAAACCTTGATCATTGCCCCATGGTTAAGAAAACTTGAAACAATAAAAAAAGAAGGATTTTTAAAAACTCAAGTTTGAAATAAATATATTTTTTGATTATATGTATATACAATATCAATTAAAAAAATTTATAGTCTATTTCTTAACATAAGCAAGCACACCTATTTACGCGACTGCTTACATAAACATATATACAAAGTATTTTCGCCTATGGTACACACACATATATACAGACGTTTTGATAGGCTCATTTATTTTTGCTTTGATTTTTTTTATTTTGATTTTGATTAGCTCTTTTATTTTTACAAACTTTAAAAGGTTAAGTTGCTAAAATTATTTGTAAACATTATTAGAGTCTATTAATCAAGAAGAATTAAATCAATAATTTATATGGTATAAATGTTATGAGTTATATTAGCAAACCGTTCTAAGTTCGGTATTTCCTAGGTGAGTCTGACCACTGTATATGTTCTCAGTTAATAAACTTTGTGAGTGTAATGATTGATACCCTAAATGTTGAATTGATTCATTCATAATAGAGCTTTCTTTTTTTAACTTTTTATTCTTTCCGGTCGACTTTCGATTTCTTGTTTGAATACCATCTTTTTTCATAGTGAGTGGTCGATTAACCTGAATTTAAATTTATTATGTTGATAACTAGTCTGAAAAATTTTGGTTTTTATATAAAACCAATATTTTTTGGAGATATGAGTTGTTAATAATTTTTAGAAAATTTTTTAATATGATTTAATTAACCATAAAATAACTAAAGGAATTGAAAAAGATTAAAACAAATATTTATCATTGAAATAGTTTACTTTATGTAACTTGTAATATAATCCACATGCGTTACATACTGGTTCACCACTTCCATTCCTTCTCCATAAAGTTGTTTGTGATGTTTTGCAATTTGAACAGACAATACCAGTACGACGAGCTTGTGACTAAAGAATAATTTTTAAATAAATATTTTTTTAATATTTTATTATCAATTTGACTTTTAGCTTTAATAGTAATTAATTAATATTTTTTTATCAAAAATTTATTAAATTTAAGACAATAGACTTATTCAAATGTTTCTCTCTTTCTCAACTTTTTTTCAGCAAAGAAAAAAAAAATTACCAATCTCCTCTTTGGTTTAATTAATGGTCGATTAGCACCGTTCATTTTATGATAAAGTCCACACGCATTGCAAAGATAGTGTCCTCTAGTATCACGACGCCACAAAGGTGTTGATGTAGCACCACAATTCATGCACTCTCTTCCTTCAACTGAAAATATAAAACATGCAGAATAAAAGTACGACGGAACTCATTGGTTCAAACATTCAAATTCTGGGTGAGTAAATAAGGTAAATTAATGTAGCACCACTATGGTCCGATATGTTGCAATTGGATTAAAACAATATATACATTACTCTTATTAACAATTTTTTATAATTAAATATTGTTGGTTGTATTAAACTTGAAGTTACAATAGTAATATATGTTAAAAGCAAATGAAACTTAATTTAATATGAAATTCAAGTTAAAAGTTGTTTATTGTATTTTTCCATTATACGATAATTATTGTTTAAAAAAGTGTAATAACAAAATGAAGAATAAAACTTATATTTACAATAACAACACTTGTCGTTATTGTGATTCCTTTTTTAACAAAATATTTGACAGTATAATAATAGTTACAAATAAAACTTTTTTCTGATATCCAAAACTTATAATATTTTACAAAGTGAAATTTTTTTTAAATCACTCTTTTTAGTAGATTAACTGAAGATAGAAACCGTTGAATATTAGTGAAAAACCGCATTTTTTTTTATTCATTTGAAATTTCTTCTAATTCTGGAAAACATTCCAAAAAGAAAGGAGTTCTAAAATATTATTTTGAGAGTCAAAATATAATTTGATGAAAATTGAAATTTATTTATAAATTATGATTCTATTAAAGGTAAAACAATTTTAGTTAAAAGAATATTAGTTTAAGATGCTAGATAATTCAAGATGGTAGATAATTAAATATGGGTAAAAACATTTTTAAAAAGGATATTATGTATTTTCCTAACCTACCTATGCTATGAAGTGAAGTTCTTTCAAAAACGTATAGATTACTATAGGCTGCTATTATAAATGTCAGCAGATATAAATGAAGTTCAAAGAATTTTTAGATAACTAACATATAGGTTCTAATGGTTTCGATAAAAATCTCAAACGCAGATGCAATATTACAAAAATGATATTAACTCACATCTGTGACATACACAACTGACTAAAGAAACTATCAACATAACTACACCAACAAATGTTATCTTTACCCCCATCTGAATACAATGTATCTTTATGAAAATTATGTTAGTTAAATTATTAAATTTACTGATAAAAATATGAAGAACTTTCTTGTAAAGACATTGTTACCAAGCATGGCTGTAATAATTGTGATCAAACTGCAAGCTATTAAGATCTTTTGACGAAATGATACATCTTTCTTCAATTTTCTGTTAAAACTCTGAGGAGGTTTAATGTAGATTTTTTTTTTTTATAGTTTGCAAATAGGAGATTTTGACCGGACCCGAAGTCTACATTAAATTAAAAGATACAAATATTGGTGTGTCAGGATAAAACTTGATTTTCTTTAGAAAGTGAAAATAAATTAGTTTGTGGCGTCCATATTTCACTTGAAACTTAACATAGGCTTGTCAAGCATTTTTGTAAAGCATGTTTGTTCATGCTTCACTTGAAACTATATGTATTTTCAAAGAAGGTTTCACTTGGATATAATCAATTTCATATAATCAGCTTCTATTTCAAGGTGTATCTCAATAAGTCTCATTTGGTGTTAGATAGTTAAAAACGTCCAATGCAGCGTACAAAAACCTAAACAAGACAGAATAGTATTGCTGCGTCTTAGAAAAGCATAATGGATAATAATTAAAGCCTTATTCTTTTTTTGTTCAGTTCAAAACTGTGAAAAGATTTTCAAGCATGTATGTATATTACATCTTTTGTTGTGACATTACAGAACTTAAAATATTGTATGTGGCATTTAAAATATTACATGTGGCATTAAATTTGGCTTTTTTATATTCTAAAGAGGTTTGATGGATTAAAATTAAAAATTTTTTGTGCTGATTTTTATTAAAATTAAAATACCTTCCAAAAAATTACCCCCCCCCCCCCCCCCCCCCCCCCCCCACACACACACAAGTAACCCCTGGTTAAGGAAATTAGTTTTTTTTAAAGTATTTTTTACTTTTTCTTAAGTAGTATGCACCTGCATTTTCTCTTATTCTCTTAAAAGTTCACACGATACAAAGCAATAACTATTGTCTCGTAATTTTGCAAAGTGAAAAAAAATCTGTTTTGTTTTCGTATTTTGATAAAAGTTTTGTATCGTACGTATTAAAACACTGTTATTTATTAAATAGAATCATAATTCAATTTTTTTCAAATCATATTTTGACGCTCGGTAATAATGTATAAAGTAAAATATGATGTTTAGAACTTCTTATGTTTTGAACGTTTTACATTTCTAGAAAAATTGTCAAAAAATAAAATATGGAGTTTTAATTTATTGGCAATAGTTTTTATCTCATGTAAATCTAATTTTGTTATTTAGGTGCCCCAAGAAGACCTAGCGGGCTTGTCACAGAGCTCCGCGGAAGTGCATTTAACTAGGAAGTTCACGCCTCCTTCCTTACCGTGAGGCGAATATATGTCCAGAATTCGTTTCGAACATTGATCTCCTGCTTTTAAAGCAAGTGCTCTAACCACTACGCCACGGCCGCACTTTCTATTGAAAAGACTGGGTAAAGCCTAGTGAAAAAAGTGGGTAAAATCTACTGAAAAGAATGGGTAAAATGAAGTAAAAACTTCAACTGAAAACCTTTAAAATAAGGCCGTGTAAATGATGTCGGAAAAAATTATATTTTGGATATAAAACATAAACTGCTTTAGCTCTCCATTCTCACAACAGGCTATAATAAAAATCAACAATTTAGTAGTCACGCATGACATAAAATCACTCGTGTTAAGATTGTGTCAAAATTCTTTTTTTAAAATTGTGTTTTTGTTGTTCTGTTACTCTCCTTTTATAAGGCAACTGTTTATCATCAGTAGTTAAAAATGGTTATTTTGTAAAAAAATATTTGAAACACAACTATATTACAATAATTTGTTTATTTATTACTTAATTATTACTTGTTTATTTACTGAATGTAATAAATTATTTATTTGCTAAAAATAAAATAACATTATTTACTGTGATCATGTATGTTTTTACAGTTTTGTATGCCAAATTAAAAATTATAAATTTTTTTTTTAATTTTATATGCAAGATAGAACTTCTTGTTTTTTAAGAACATCTTCTTGTTTTTTAAAAATTAAAGCCAGTTCTGGCTTTACTTTTTAAAAGACAAGAAGATGTTGTTGGTGAATAAAACTTTAATGGTGATGCATATAGTAAAATTATTTGATAGAGTAATATTACGTTAATAAAATTAAAAAAATATTACGTTAATAAGTAAAACTACGTTAGTAATATACCTATCCTATACGTAGTAATATGCAAGTAAGAGTTGGTTCTACTTTTTAAAATATAGGAAGTGTGTTATTGGTAATTAAAACTTTAATAGCGATCTATCTTATACGCCGAGCCGTGGCTTGACTTTTCCACGCACACCATTCGGGAGATGGGAATTTTTTAAAAATTTAAGTTTAAGCACTTTGAGAATAAAGTCAATAGTCTTACATCGATAAACTGGTATGATTGAGGAATAAAATGCCAATATTACTGTTATAATTCCTCAATTATTGAAATTTATTTTATTTTATCTTTAAATTTTTTCTCTAAAGTTTTCTTAAACTGTAAATTATTTTGTTAGTTTCTCCTCTCTAAACGTTGTAACTTTTTTTATTTTTAATGCAAATAAATATTTCAGTCATACTTTAATTTACGTATTTCTTTCTTAAATGTTTTTTTCTTGCAAAAAAGGTGTTGCATATTTTTTTAAATGTTTCTCTCAATAAAAATAAGTCTCTCTCAAAACGAAGGTTAACAAGTTTTTTGATCAAAAAAATACTATTTTCTCAAAATGACGTTTTTCTCGTAAGAATGATTTTATTAAAAAATTATTTTTTCTAAAATGCTTGTCTTTCTCTTTAATTGATTAAAGCTCCCAGGAGTATTGGAAGTTTATCGTTGAAAAAATTGTTTTGTAATACTTTTTATTTTTATATTTATTTACAAAAATATTTTAAAAGTACACGTTGATATTTTAAATATCTAAAAGTTCTAATTCTTATGTAACTATTATCGCATTGAAATATCCGGTAGAAAAATAACATAAATTTATATAATAGAATAATTGTTAGAGATATCATTTTTATAATACTTTAACTATATTTTGGCTCCAACTTAAAAAATATGTTTAAAAGAATGCATGGATATATTGGCTCTTTAAAAAATCTTTTGTTTTACTGATCTCTCCAATTTCCAGTAATACAGTTGACTTATAACGCAAACATTTGAAAAAAACCACACAGTTTTTCATTCGTTAATTTTTTAAAATATAGAAAAGCTTCTTAAAAGCTGCAGGTATTTAAACAAACATTAAATAAAATGTTCTTCTGATTTTTATAGACAATCTAAAGATGCATAAAAAAAAAAAAGTATAGCATGCAATAAAAAAATTATTGGAACAAAAATCCCAGATCCCAGAATTATAGCATTAAGAAATTGTTTTTATCAATTTTCACAGACACAAAAAATTGTTTCTTTTGAGTGTTTCTAAGTCAGTTAGCGTGACTTGTATAACATTATCATATATAGTGTGACTCGTATAGCGCGACTCGAATAACGTAATTATTACACAAGTTGAAGAAAGTGTTACAGAGCTATTTACTTTATCTTTCAGAACTATCTATTTTAGCTATCTTTCAGAACCATCTATTTTACTATCTAAAGAACTATCTATTTATTATCTATTATCTTTATTTTATATTATCTTGTAAAGTCATCTATTTCAAACGTATTTTTGAAACTATCTGTAGGAATTTCATTCTAGCCGATATAATGCCAAAGTTATCTTTAGCATCAAAACTGACGGTCAACCTTTAATATTTGAATCGTAAATATTTTGCTGATAATTAAAAAAAATAAAGTTGTTTGTAAAATTATTTATGTGCAACTTTAAAACGTTATATTGATGATCATAAGTTTTTATTGGTGACAGGTAAGATGTTTTCCTGCTAATACTTGTACTTAATTCTCTAAATGTGTCTAAAAACTGCTACACTCACACCCATGTAACTTGTATGTAACTTTAGCAACAAAATATCTCTCTCTCTCTATATATATATATGTATATAAAATGTTTTAGCAAACTTACAATCTCCGGAGTTTGATCGGCTTCCTGTTCTGCATCTTGGAAATCCTGGTAACATATCAAATGACATTCCGTTGGATCCAAAATCAGGTTGTGATGCATGAGAATATAGTTGAGGCGGATAAGGGGAATAATTAGGTAAAGGTTGACCCAATTTTAGTTTCATATCTTCAGAACTGTAGTGTGAAGAAATCTCAAGATGTGGTGCTAAATGATCCTTGATATGTTCTTGTTTCATGATATTGTTATGCGGATTTGAAAACTGTGGAAGTGTGGAGCTATATGTTGATCCTGGTCCTATAGTGTTCATGTGTTGCCATATAGAAGGAGATGGATTTCCATAAGTGTTAGTTGTTTGAAATAAATGCGAGCTTCTACTGTTTGTGCATGCGTTTGGTATATAGAGTCGCGAAGATACATTAGGATTTGCTTCTGAGTTGTTTAACGGAGAATGAGGTAAAGGCGAAGGTGGATGACAAAGTGAGTGATAGGAAACATGACCAGAAAAATTTCTTCCTACGTCGTTGTGAGGCCCACTGTGATAATAACTTTCATTACCATCATTGTTATAACTGGGTGAAAGTTCGTTGGGTAGGACAGATGTTTGACTTTCCGGGTACATATACATTGCTGGGTGAAACCACCTCGTATGCTCTCCGCTGTGCATTTCCATTGTTTTCATCAGTGCGGACCAAACTAAAGTTAAGAAGATACAATAGATTACCTTGATATTCTTTGTTAAAATATCATAAAATATAAATCTTAAACATCATTACTGAATGTTTAAAAATTTGTTTCCTGAAGCATCCGAAAAGTAATTTATTATTTGTTATTATCTTGACGACTGTTTTTACTAAATGTATTAAATGTAATTGATAAATAACACTTATTTGCACATCAATCAAAATTTAATTATAATCACTAAGCTTTGTGGTTGCTTTTTCATAATTTAAGTCAATATCTTAGTCTTTAATAAACGATCCTACTAGAATAAATCTTAATTTATGTTTTGCTGCAACCCTTTTGTTTTACTAAGTCGTTTTTACATAAATTATGTTGAATGTTTGTTAATTGAAATTTTGGCGCCTTATTTTTAAGCGACTAGACAAATATAAAAATTTGTTTCTTGTAATTCTGAAACCTAAACAAGTCAATGAGAAATATGTAAAATTAGGCATGGTTACAAATAAAACAAAAATGGAAAATAACGCCATCTTCAGTTTTGAATAACTTGTTACGTTTTGGTAAGTGAAATATGACGTCACAAACATGCTTTTATTTCTGAAAATCAAAAACTGTTTTTTGAAAATCTGAAAATCAAAAACTATTTTACTTATGAAATAAATAACTTTTGCTGCACTTTCCATTTTTTTATATTTAATATTTGAAAACATTATTAAATATGGCATTTCAACGTACTTTATTACTTCCATATCGTTCATATCAACTTAAACAAAGTTAGAAAACTTCAATTATGCGTGTTGTATACAAATCTTTTTAAGTTTCTTAATAAAAAATAAAGATAACAATAATAATTATAAAAATTTGAATTAGATGGTCTTATATAGAAATAGTTGACCAGTTAAATGACCAATATTTTAAAATGGGGTGTTTCAACGGTTTGTGACGTAATTTGTTTTTCTGTTAATCAGAAAATATGTGCTAAACACACTCAAAATGTTCAATGTAACGTGTAAATTAGATTGGGAAAAAAAATTTTTCTCCTCATTAGTCAGAAATGTATGTTTCGTGATAAAGTTAAACTAAGAAACAAGTGTTTTTAAACTATTATTATATATTAAAGAAATAATCCCATCAGAATTTGTAGTCCGGATAACAATTATTAAATATAAGTGGAGGTAGTGCTAGTATTAATTTAATAAGAGAGGTAATGTCAACTTTTAATTAACTAACAATAAACTGCGCAACACTTTTAATTAGCGTGATTGACATTGTCTCGTTCTTTTTATCTCTCTTATAAGCTGATTATGCTTTATATATTGAAATTGATAGTCAAGGTTCAGGTGCATTTTTAATATCAGTTCTATCATAAAGATTACTGAGATGTTTATTCTAAAGTGATTGATTTATATATAGACATTTTATATATTTTCGTTTAAAAAACTGATCGAAATATTTATTAATTTTGTTAATCTTTATTGCGATATAAAAATTAGAAAAACTCTATTGTTAAAAAGTTTTTAATTACTATGGAATTTGGTATTTTTATAGTAAAAGGGATTGCATGTGCTATTTGTCAACGTTAATTCATTCAGGCCTTCACCAAAGATTAATAACACAATATTATAGCTAATTACAATTCTTTCAAAACTTGTTAAATAAAAGGAAATGTTCAACAAGAAATCACATTACCACCCGAGCATAACTTTTTTTATGTTATTTATTCATTTATTTTGAGTCAAAAGAGTTTTGAATGATTTCAAATGGTTAGCTCAAATTGGTTTTGAAACTTAGAAAATAAAATCTTAAACTTGTGCTAACCAAAAAATGGTAATAAGCATTTATTTGAATACAGAAGTGTATAGATATGGTGTTGTTGTGGAGGCTTTCTAAACTGTCCTTTACAATACTTTATAGACCTATAAGAGAAGTTACGAGCTTTTCCAATATCAATCTAATCTTTGAATGATAAAGCTCATATAACCATAAAAAATGCTGTATTTTAAAAAAAGAAAATTCTTGAGGTTAACCGGGGCTCAAAGCACAGTAAAACTAATTAATAAGTTTTTCCGTTAAAGTAATCGTGCTTTAATACTAACGTTTAGCCGCTGGTCGTCTCATTCTTCTAAAGCAGTTGCATTTTAAATATAAAAATAGTACTTGTAGAAGACCACCGGCCGTGTCACTCTTTTGAAGCAATTTAATAGTATTTAGCCACCTGACTTCTCATTCTTTTAAACTTTTAAAAAGATATGTAAAAATAAGATTTAAAAGTTTCACTAAAACTTCAAAACTTATTTTTTTTTTTTTCAGTTGAGAACCTTTGTTTTTATAAAGTTGTTATAGCATCGATAATACGCAAATAAAAAATAATACATTTTATATGGGCATCAACACATTCCATTTAAAAAAACAAAGTTGGATAAACGTATTTAAAGTAATTGAGTAAAAATGAAAGATTTTTTTTTAAATACAGTATTCCGAAAGAGATTCTTTTTTAGCACTTCCAAGCGGGTTTTTGGTATATAGACGCATAATGAATGAATAAAATTAAAAAAACTCCTTTAGAACTTTTTACTTATTTTAAAAATTGTTATATATTAATATTAAAAATCTTTAAAAAATAGTTGTACGTTCGATTTGAAAATGAAGGCCCTATTATTGCAAAGAGTACTGAGCAGACCAAAAAATAATAATTTTACAAAAAGCAACAAAGTTACAAAACTGAATTGAAAAAAGAGATATATGACTTATATAAGTCAAATGAAATATTTAAGTTGTTTATATATAGCTTTAAAATGTTCTTTAAATTAAATTACATTTGTGATTATTTATTTCTAATTTATAAATTTATTATAATACATATATATATATATATATATATATATATATATATATATATATATATATATATATATATATATATATATATATATATATATATATGTATATATGTATATATGTATATATGTATATATGTATATATGTATATATATATATATATATATATATATATATATATGTATATATGTATATATGTATATATATATATATATATATATATATATATATATATATATATATATATATATATATAAATATATATATATATATGTATATATATACATATATGTATATATATAATTACGTATATACATATATAATTATAATATATGTATAGAATATAATTACAATATATATACATATATATCTTTTAATTTTAAATCAAATTTATGATAATATTTTAACTTATTTTCGTTAATTTTCATTAAATTAAAGAAATATGGAACTTTCACAGTACAGATAAAAAGATTTTCATCACGAATAAAATACTTGATCGCTTATCAATATATATTTTAATTATTTTTTAAAATTTAAAACAAGTTGAGTAAAATCACTATTTAAAAACTGCTGACAATATTTTTTACTGATTCAGGATGTTTATAACCAAAATTTTTTTTGTAGTTTTTAACAAAGTATTAGTAGCTTTATTACCACTTTAAAAAACAACGCATTTAAAACAAACAAACAAAAAAACTTAAATTAAAATATTTTAATTAGTTTATAAAATAAAGATGCATTACACTGACGTTACATGTTAATGAATGCATTTTTAATTAAACTCAGTTATACATCATTTTATTTCAATCAAGGCAACCTGTTAGAACATGTATCCTAAGTTAGAACATGCAAACGCCCTAATTAAAATAAACTAGTTCGATTTTTAAAACAGATATACATGTGAAAAGTTTATGTTAAAAACACAGACAGTGAAAAAAATTATCGAAAATAATTACGATAAAAAGAAAACATGAGAATAAGATTTATACTTTAAGGAGAAAACCATAATTTAAATATCGTGTATAAGAAAAACTTTACTCTAAAAACTCTTTGAGCTTTTAACTGTTTCAAAATAGTAGAGACAACTTTATAAACATGATTTGAATAAAGAAATCAAGACATTTAGCATCAGTAATGTATGTCAAGAACATGGTCGAAAAAACTATCATAAACTTAATATTTGAGTTTTATTTTGAATGCTTATTTGTTCAAAACTTTGTACCGACAACTTAGTGTTCTATTTTCAACAGAACATTTTATTAAAATATTCGAAACATTAAATGACAATACCATTGTGCTAGAGGTGAGTAATTTTATTCAAAGGACGAGGTCGAAGCGAAGGGTTTTCTAACAATAAAAAATATTTTAAAAATATCATTGAAGAAAAAAACAGTTGAGTTGAAGTTTTTAAATTTCAAGGAAACTAAAACTCTTCATCTTAATTGTCGTTTAGAAATGTGAAAAACTTAAATCTAAATTCGAGAAATTTTTTTAAGAAATCGGCAGTTAATGCAATAAAAACACAGGAAAGCAATGCCGTAATTTTTTTTTTACAAAAGTTTTTTAAAATGCGGCTTTTCTCACACGATAACTTTCAATATTGAATCAAAGTTAAAAACTTCGCAACGAAATATAAAAAGAAAAAAATGTAAGAAGAAAACGAAACCTTTTGCTCTCTATCTTCAGTTGTCGATAACGTTTTATTTGTGTTATCTTCTTGTTGTTATCGTTTGGTGCTTTATGTTTAGGGTCAAACATTTTCCGAAACGTTCTTACAAAAATTTTTGGTCGGATTTACACCATCTGGTTCGCACCATATGAGATAGGCTTGTCATTTTATAAATCAAAGATTAAAAATGAGATAAAGAAATGATGGCGTTCTATTTATGATGGTACATTAATAAGGAAAATATTCTTTGAATTTGTAACCAAGTTTTATTATGGTTTAAAAAACAACAAATAACTTTTTTTTTAAAAGAGTTTTTAGGTATAATTTACAAAATCCCTTGCGTCTTCATAATTTGATGAAGGCTTTTGCGGTGTAGCTTTGGATTTTATTCTATTAATTTGGAGCAAACGTTCCAGCCAATTGGATGCAAACGCATTAGTCGTCGTTTTTTCGCTCAACTCGGTTACAATAGCCATCTAAAACCAAACGTGATATAAATAGATCAACGTAAAATTATTTAAATTAAATTTACAAAAAAATCAATTTTTCTACTAAGTTTATTTTTTATAAAGCCTCCTCATCTTAAGAAAATTACCTCCCATCCAGTAACACCTTTCTCCCATTTTATAAAATCATTTAACCGCACTTAAAATACAGTTAAATCTATTTGATTTTGTAAGATAAAAATACCTTCATTTATATCAAAAAAGTTTTATAACTTTTTTCCTTATTAAAGAAATGAAATAATCTATTTCAAAAATTTTTAGAAAAATCCTTCTAACTAAAAAACCGAGTTTAAAGGTAAATTATCAGTTAATTTTTTTTTAAAACCGCCACATTTTTTACTTATTTTTACTATTAAATTTTCAGCTTTATTTATGCCCATCTGGTCCATCTGGTGATTTTTTTAAAAATATATGTACAAAACAATACATTAAAATTAGACATCATGTATAATAACAAATACGTAATAGTATGTTTATGTATATATGTGTGTGTGTGTACATATATATATATATATATATATATATATATATATATATATATATATATATATATATATATATATATATATATAAATATATAAACACACTATTACATATTTGTAATAATATTAATTATACACTATTTACATATTTGTAATATTGTATAACAACAAATATGTAATAATATGTTTATATATATATAATAATAATATATATATATATATATATATATATATATATATATGTATATATATATATATATGTATATATATATATATATATATATATATATATATATATATATATATATATATATATATATATATATACATATAAACATATTATTACATAAATTTTACAGTTGTTGCTAATGGGTGGTACTCTACGGGTGGTTTTTTAGCTTTTTTAGTGGTGGTTTTCGGCGAAGCGTGTTTATTAGCGATACTTTCGTTAAGAAAATGTTAAAAGAAAATGAAATGCAAATAAAGAAAAAAAAAACACACACTTTGGTGACACGATTAAAGAATACTTTAATTATATTGTTAAATAGAATTAAACACTATCATTTTAGTTGAAGAGAGAAGAATGGGTGGGATGGGGTGGAGTTAGTGACACAGTTTTAAAGACTGGATACTAAATTTAAAATTTTCAATAATTTCTTTTTATTTTATTAACCCAAAATAAGATATAACATTATCAAGTTTTTAAAAATTATATATTAGATATATTTTATAACTTATATAATATGGGATCCGATACAATAATGCAATAAAAATGCATAAAAATTATAATAAACTTTTTTATTGCAAACTTGTTTTGAACAAAAAGATAAACTGTGTTAAAAAAATAAAACAAATAAAACAACTGTTATTCAAGGATAAACGATTAGAATATCTATTTGCCTTTTAAATGCATATTTCTGGCATAACTTGGTGCCTTAATCCATTTGATAACTTAGACAACGACAGACTGCAAGGTTATCATTCCTCCTAACTGTGGCTTGGCTGCATCGTGACTGTTGTTTAGTGTCACTTATGAACATTTCTCAAAGTGATTTGTAATCTTGCTATAGCAATTGTAATTTAAAGAATTCTTAGAACACTTTGGAAAAAATATCGCGATTTATGGTTAGTTTTTTTAAACCACGTAAAACTTCTTTTTAAAACGAAAGAGAGATACATATTTGTCCAAGCTCACTTTACAACGAAAGGGAGAAACATATTAGCTCAAGCAGGGCTAGTATGCTTACCTTATACAGGCATAATAAAATTTATAAAACTATATTTATATTTAAATCATGTAATTAACATTCCTTCGTATTATACTCCTAAATACTTTTTTAAATTAGTATATTATATCCTAAAATGATTAACCAAAACTAATTTCAACCTGAGCTTAGTATGACTTTAGTCCGAAAACTTTAAAAAATCATATTCTTACGACATTTAGGTCGATTGAATCTAAAACTTACTTAAATTAAATATAACTCTATTAGTTATATTTAATTTAAG
This sequence comes from Hydra vulgaris, assembly GCF_038396675.1. Lineage (NCBI taxonomy): Eukaryota > Metazoa > Cnidaria > Hydrozoa > Anthoathecata > Hydridae > Hydra > Hydra vulgaris. The sequence continues at coordinate 42,402,820 of NC_088931.1, forward strand.
TCTCAGTTTTAATAAAAAATTATTGATTGATAAAGGTATGAGGTCATTTGAACACATACTAATAATTTTAATGTGATAGAGCAATAAGCGAATCACGTAATAATTAGTCGTAGATTGTTTAATAATAATTCAGCTAGCTTGTTGATATTTAACAAAACTTTTTCAGACACCAATCAATACTATCAAGCGCAATCGAGCACAATAAGTAGATTACACTTTTTGAATTCTCGATATAACGTAGTGAAGTATTCTGCTTAAGTCTTTTAAATAAGGCCTTTTTATCGCCCTTAAATTTTTTTTAATAATCTGCTTTTTATAAAATAAAATAAAAACGTATCATAACACATGTCTTCCCTGTACGCATAAATTATTCAAGATAAAAAATAAAAAGTTTTTGGATTAGTTCTATGGAAAATCAAAAAATATTTTCAATTTTCTTTAGTTCGTCATTTATTATATAAATAATATAGATTAGCTTTATTTCTTTTTATTTGATTCAAGTTTCACTCAGATAAGTATCATTCAAGTTGTTAACAGATCTAAATGTTACGGTAAAAGGTCGATCCTGATATCAGGGATAGATTTTTCAACTGTCCCTGATATTAGAATCGACCTTTTAAGAATATTTTGACTAATATTTTAAAAACATATCTGAAGTGAAGTAACATGGAAACAATTGCTTTATTATATTTCTAAAATAAACTTCCATTAAAAATGTTTTCAATAAATCTTGGTTTTTATCATTTATTTAAATTGATATCAATTGCTACACATTTAAAATACAACATTTTTTAAACTTTTTTTAAATAACTATTTAACAAAAATAAATTTATTTAATTGAAATCAATTGTAACACATTTTAATACAACATTTTAAAAACTTTTTTAAAATAACTATTAAGGGTCTGCGTCTGCTCGTATCCTCTCGGAAGTTCGGTTTAAAACGGTACAAAATGTGAATATTCGTTTCGTTCCGTTTTTACGAAACAAAAAATATCATATCGTTTTGTATCGCATTTATACGAAACACGTAAATCCTGTTTCGTTTCGTATCATGTTGTTACGAAACATGAAATTATTGTTTCGACTTGTACTGTTATTTACGAAACAAAATAAACTTGTTTTGTTTCGTACTGGTTTTTACGGAACATTTCATAACTCCCCACCCCAAACAGATATTTCATTGTTCCCACGCCCCCGAGCAATACATGAACTTTCACGTTTAATACTTACTACCTACATGTTTCGTAAACAAAAGTTTAACTGAAAACTTTATTAACAAAGCAATGCAATAGCATCATTTAAACGTAAACGAAAGTTAAACTAAAAACTTAATTAACAAAGCAATGCAATAGCATCATTTTCATAAGGCACATCTAACGAAGTTAAAAAAGATGTTGTCTACTGTAGGTAAGTTTTACTGTAATAAAATTTTAACTTTAAGTTCATCAGACATAAATTATATATTTGTATATAAACTTGCATGAAGAGTTAGCAATCATTGTTCGAATAAAATACTTCAAATTCTATTATATAACCTTCTAAATACGATATTGTTGTGTTAACTTTAAATATTATACAAAACTAATTAATTTATTGTTTAAAAATTTGTTTCTCCAAAAAATATCCAACTTTTTTAATAACTTTCAAAAATATTTTTTGAAAATTAATAAAAATGTTATTATAAAAACAATTTTATGAAAAAACCTGTTTTTCATCTGTCGGATGTGAACATTTTTGATCTTAAACAATTTTTGATTTTAGTCATCATTTTGATTTTTCAACATCATAGTTATTCTCAATCATATAATCATGCCTATAAAAGCTACAATTTTATGAATTATTTCAATTAAGTTACTGTGTCAGGTGTTAAGTGTGGGGAATGTAAAAAGTATCAAATCCAAATCAAATTAATTGATGGATCCACTAGTGGTATCAGGTACCATCTGAAAACCAAGCATCCCACTGACTACGCTAAGATGTTAAGAGCCAAAATCGATATTAAAGAAATTACAGAACTGAATGACGCATACAGTAAGTTTCTAATTATTTTTCATAAAATAATGTTTTTCCTTGGATAAAGATAATTTTCATGTTTAACTATAATTTTTATTTCGTTTTTTTAGATCAACGATCACAAAAAGGTCTATCTAAAAGTGTTAATGTGGGAACTATTGGGAAATATTCTTCCCAATCAGACAGGCAATTGGAGACAGACATGGTAATCATGTCATACATTGCCAGGTCAAGTAGTCCATTCACTTTAGTGGATGAACCATGCTTCAAGGAAACGGTGGAACATTTAAATCCAAAAGTAATTGTGAAACATTCCTCGACTTTTTCAAGATACAAGCTGCCATTGCTTTATGAAAGCGGTATGGATACTGTGCAAAACCTAATTGAAAAAGAAGTTTCCAGTTGTCAACAGGTGGTTATCACCACCAATGGCTGGACCTCTAGGTTACAGGATCCATACATGACTCTTACTCTTCACTATATCAATAGTCAGTTTGAACTGAAGAAATATGTTTTCAACTTTGACAATTTTGTGGGGAGACACACTGGTTACCAAATTAGCAAATTATTTTTTTTTATGTTGATATAATTTGTGCTTGTAAAAAAAATTTAAAAAAGTAAAACTTATCCTTTCTCTAGAATAGCGTTTCTTCTAGGATTTTATTATTTATTGAAAAAATTATTAATTTATTGTAAAACCCAAAAGCTGCATAAGTTATCTTATAAATCATTAATTTATCTTCATTCATTGTTTAAGGCTTAAGAAGAAATGATCCAAATGTATCAGGTGTTGGACGCCGTGCCCAAGAAAGTCATTGTCCATGATGCAGCGGCAAACATGAAACATGCTGTGTCAATCATGAACAAAATAAAATATGAATCACTGTTGTGTGCAGACCACCTACTAAACACTAGCATACTTCATGCTACCAATAAAGTGCAAGAAGTCAAAGACTGCATAGATATTACCACACAACTATCTAGCAAAGTTCACAGGTCCACTTTAGCTTGTCAAATTATTGAAAAAAAGTGTATGTTGCTCTGTGTAAACTATGTTAAAATCATTGCTCCGGTAAAAACCAGGTGGAATTCTAACTGTTTTATGCTAGTCAATCCTTAAACTTAAAGATGTGTTGTTTTCTCTTAGAGAAAAAGATGCACTAAATAACAACCCACTACAGAACGTTATTCCAAGTGACAACCAATTTTCACTGATGGTTTCACTGATGCCAGTATTAAATAAAATGAAGATTGTCAGATTGCATGTCCAAGGACACTGAACCAGTGCTTCATCATATGCTAACTATGCTTTATAAAACTGACAATTTTCTTCATAACCACATTGATATGGAAAAAAGAGAAATAATTATTGCTTTTTGTAAAAAACTAAGTGAGCATTTACACATAGCCACGCGATTCAATGAACATGGAAGAAACAACCAACATTATGCCTTGGGAAACCTTCTTCATCCGTACTTTAGAGGTTATAAGTTTTATTTCTTGGTAAAAAAACCATTCTTTAATATTCGTTATTTGTTTAAAGACTAAATTTAACAGTTATTGTTTATGATTTCAGGATATATGCTTAGACATTATGGTATCTTGAAAGATTTCACCAGGAAAGTCATCAACGATCATTTATCGTCGAAAGCTATTTTGATCAGTGAAAAAAATAATCATAAAGTTACACAAGTGCCAGCTGGTGTGGATGAGTACGACGATTTACAAAATATAGAGATTGAACAGGGTGATAATAACCACACCATTGTCAAAATGTACCGGAAATTGAAAGGGAGTTTGAATCTTTCCACGCTATGCCTCCTGTTGAAGAAAAGCATAAAGTTGATGTGCTGAAATGGCGAATGAAACATGCCTCTACTTTTCCATTGTTAGCACAGTTGGCAAGAAATGTGCTCTGCATTCCAGCTGCATCAAGCTGTAGCGAAAGAGTGTTCAGCGTCAGCGGTGGAATTATAAATGATAAAAGACACAGTTTTTCCACTCAGACAGCAAAGCAATTGACTTTGATTAAAGTCAATTATGATCTTGTTTGTCCTCACATGACCTTGAAAATTCTAAACGATGCTGAAGAAGCCCTCGACCCCCCAGCATTAACTCCATTTAGAACACCTCCCAAGAATCCTATACCCAAAGCAGTTTTTTCAAAATAGCAGAAAAAGTTATCGTTCAAAACAAAAAACGCTTCATCAACGCCATTATGCTCTTCTTCTTTACCTTCAACACCAACATCTTCAGGAATCAAAAGAAAAACAATGGAAACTCCGGAAGAATTATCCGAAAGTGACACTCAACAAATATTGATATAAAAATGTTTTACTTTTTATTTTGAAAATTTAAATTTATCGTGAAATATAATAGTCTAAATAAAACTAATTTTTCGTAAAAATTGAAAATGTGTGCGTAAATTGGTACAATATAAAAGTAAATTACTTTTTTATTTTATGCTAGCCCTATCTGTTGTAAAAATATTAGTATTTCTCGTTATATTAACTTCTCTTCAGAAATTTCTTGTTTGTTTGTTTCGTTTTTAACCATTTAACCGGAAAAAGTTTAACCTTATTTTGTTTCGTACCGGTTTTTTCAAAACAAGAGCTTATTGTCAATTTGTCCCGTATTTATCACGAAACAAACAAATTGTATTTCTAAATGTACCGTATTTTGCGAAAAAAGATAAAAATTGTTTCGTTTCGTAACGGTTTTATCAAAACAATATTTTTCATCGTTTCGTTTCGTCTTGTACCTTTTTTAGACGCAGACCCTTAATAACTATATTACGAAAATAAGTTTTCGAATATTTTGTTTGTTTAGTACGAAGCTAACTTGACTAAATAAATTTTCGAATACTTATATGTTTGCTTTCCTTTTTTTTTTTAAAGGTGAAAATTAAAAAAATAAATTTGAATGTTTAAATTTTATAAAATTTTTACACCTTGTTTTAAGGTGCTTAATTTAAATGGAAAATTTCTGACATAAATCCAATTTAACTAAAAAGATATAAAGAAAAAATTAAAAGATTTAGTTTAAAGTGAACAAAATTTTTTTCAAGTTATTCTCAATTAATTACGTATGGGGTCTTCCATAAAGTACATATGCAGGTATGGGGAAGAGTTACTAAAAAACGTACAAATGGCGTTCAAAGGAAGATTTCTTTTTATTTAACAAATAATCGAGTTTTACGAGTTTGAAAAATCAATATTATGTAATGTAGCAGAGATGTGTCTATTTAACTAAGAGTTTTTTTGTTTTTAATGTTTAAAAAAATATATTTGATGGGAAAGGAGGGGGGGGGGAGGGTGTTGATTTTGTAATAAATGATGGTCAGTCAAAAAGGAAAAAACATAAATCCCAAAAAGAGAATTTCATGACAAGAAAAAGAAAACTTCATGTTGAAAGTGTTGAAAAAACTACAATATTTTAAACAGCAATAACAATGACAATGAGTCACAACATTTTAATGAATTATCTTGTAGTTCTATTCAAAGAAATTGTAAAGAAGTAATTTCAGACATGAACAACTTGAACAAAGGAAACGTTGAGCCTCAGTAAAAAAATAACGTTTGTGTTACATTGATTTTTTTTTTTTTTGCATTTATTTTTGTAGTTAAGTTTACGTAATCTGCAGTAACTTTTTTAACTTTAAAACTAATAATAACTTTATTGGTTTTTATTATAGACATTGCTTTAATGAATAGAAACAATTCTTACACATTGTATAAATTTAAAGTAGGATCAAGTATACATACTCAAGGATGTATATAGTTAGGACCAAGGGAGCATACTGGTATACGCACTTTATCCCAATTGAGTGTTTTTGATTTTTATAATTTAAAATTTAGGATATTGTGGTAAAGAAAATGATTATCAAATTAAAGTATAAAGTTTGCTATCATGTAATTATAATAAAGTATAAAGTTTGCTACCATGTACTTTTAGTTTAAAGATCATGTACTGTTACTTTAGAGGTGGAAATGAAAATATATATTCAGTAAATTAGCATTATTGATTTTTACGATCATGGGTGCATATTTTTTCCTTATTTTAGTTATGCGTTACTTTACTACAATATACTGAACTTAATAATGAATTTCATATTAATTTTGAATTATAGAATAAAACCAGGATCTCCCGCTATTATTTTATGAAAATAACTGGAAAAAAATTTCTAGCAGAACATATCTATAATTTCCTTATTCAAATCGTATGTTTCTGATTACAACAGTAATAATAGTTGGTGCGTTATACGACATTTTTTTAGTTACAATTACTTCTGCACACGTCAAAGCATCTAGGAAAACACTTTAACGACGTATTTACACTTTAATTACGTCGTATTTACATCGGTACTTTATCTACTCAATGAGTAATGTATCTTAGGTAACCTTTTTTTAATCCGCAAAAAATAGGTTTTATCAGTGGTGTGATTAGTTGGTTAGAGCCCCCCCCCCCCAAAAAAAAACCCTGTTATTTGGGCCCTAAAATCTTTAAATTTTTTTGGCTAGGTAATGCTAAAAAAAAAAAGCTCCTTAAATTTGCAATAGGGGACCTAAATTTGCAGACTCACCTCCCCCCCCCCATTAGGGTGTGTGGGGTAGCCTAGCCCCGGCTCTGCGACTTACTAAACAGGCGTGCCTGAAAAAAACGTCCGCCCTAAGTAAAGTTTATTTTTATTTGGTTCGTCATTAATTTTTTTTTATTAATAAAAAGTAAACTATGAATTATATGCGAATCGTTTGTATTAACGCATTAAACTTTTTCAGTAGCGCAAGGAAATATGAGATTGAAATTCGGACAAAGATTGCAGAGAAACAATAGAGTTCCTCAAAAACAGTTATTGATATTCGAACAACAAACAATTCGACGACACCAAAAGAATGCGCAATTAATGAATTCTAAAATTAAGTTTAAAATAACGATGTTTCCTAACGTTTGCAGTGACCACGCGTCAATGGAAACTTTGATTTGCTATAATTAGATCCGATCCTGAGATTTTAATGTAACAGATTTCAAACTGCAAATTGTTGGTTACTGTTTTGATTACAAGAAAAAAAAACAAAAAAAAAAACAAACAAACAACTAAATATGCAATATTAAAACTTGTTCCCGATGCTTTCTCTTTGTCTCGTTAAAAAAAAAACTAAATATGCAATATTAAAACTTGTTCCTGATGTTTTCTCTTTGTCTTGTTAAAACACAAATCCAACTTCTCTTTATGTCTTTTTTTTCTGACCTTCAAATCCTTAACGCCATAGTTTATCAAAGCGGGAGCTTAAATAAGTTTTTCTATGGTCATTTTTTTGGACTGAAAAGCTTGAAGGCTCAGAGAAGCAGATCTTTTCAAAGTTATAATTAAGTTCACAACCTCTTTAAAATAAGAGAGCTGAATATTTTCATTGGATTAGACAAGTTTTATTTATTTCATAAATATTAAAAAATAAGTTTTGAGCATTAAACTTACAAAAACAAATTATGGAGATATTAATAAAAAACATTACAGCATGTTTATCATCTTACTTGCATTTCTAAAACTAATTTTAAAAATTTCTGGATAATATTTAAACTTATTTTCTTCATATTAGATTTATATTGAACTTATATTAGTTTTGAATTAAAAAATATAAATTTTAATTTTAAAGCGTTACTTTATAATTTTATGATTATTATACGGATAATTATATATTTTAAAGATTTTACATTTGATTAAGTTTTGTCAGTGTCAATTGCCCGTTAGGCGTAGGAGAGTGCAATTTGTAAGCAAATTAAAATTTTCACGGTGTTTTACATGAGTATGATGATGTCACTTAATTACTAATTCCTTAAACAATGCAAAGGTGGTATTAGTTTTGACTGATTTATTTATCGCTTTGACGTGTCTTCTACTAATTAGTTTTAATAAACGACAATATTAATAATAGATATTTGACAATTATTAATAACTATATTTATTTGATCAAACTTGCTGAATTTCTTTTTATTTAGATACAGATAAAAATTAAATTAACAACAAAATTATTTTAAACTCAATTTTATTTTTCTCAGCAAGTTACAACTTACTATATTGAAGTTTTTTTACTTTACGAAAAGGGAAAACCCAAAAATAACATTGCATATTTTTATTGACGTTAACAATAAATTAACAAATGCATTGGTCAGACCAGTTTTTTTTAAAAGAAAAAATCTGCAAGCCGGTGAACCGAAATGAAGTAACTCCCCGAAAAGTTAACTCCCGGTTAAAACATTTTAACTCCCCGGTTAATCCATTTCGAAATATTTTAACCCCGGGAGTTAAATTGTTTTAAAATATGGCTAAATGGATTAACCTAGGACTTAAATATTTCTAACCCCCATCGTAATAAATTAACCCCTATTAAAACGCGTTTTAAGTTATTTAGCTTATAATTAGTAACCAGACTAGTCTATGGATAGACTTACAACACAGACATAGACAATTCTGTATGTTGTAATGGACACAACAAATGTTTAATTTTTTGTCCTTGTTGTGTCTATCAAATTTTTGATGGTGTCCTAAGATTGCTCAGTTAAAAAATAATTTTCACTTCATAAGCCTACAAAGCATAATTTTTTGTCTATTTGGTGTCTATGATTTTGTCTAAATTTACTTGATTTCATAAAACCAGAAATCTTTCATTACCGCATTATTTGAAGATTGTTATGTAGTAAATTTATAATATTAAAAAAATATTGAAATGACATCAAAACTCCAAATGACGATCATTGCCCATGATTAATTATTGTTTAAAACTTGCGTACATATTCATCAATAAAATGAAAGTAAACAACATTTTTCTTTTTCACTAATGTTTTATTCACAAACCTAAATAAATTTTAACACCTATTGGAATCTTCTACTTACTAATCCACATTTTATAAAGGACAACTCCTTGATCACATATTTTTAAAATAATTTTATTGAAGGTGATAAAGATTTTAGTGACTAAGGAAAATTTTTTAAATGATAAACTTACCTTCAACTTTTTTGAAGTAATCCCAAACTGGAGAGGGCATTTTAAAAATAAATTTTCACGCACATTCACTGAGAATTGAAAAACAACTGAACTGAGTAATTAATGAACTTCAATTGAGCACAAAATAGTCCATTTTGAGGTTTTTAAATAGACATTAACTTTTTAATCAACAGCACACGCTGGACAAAAAATTAAAAAAAATACTTCTGTTAGAAAAATTGTATTTTTAATTTTGTGCTTGTTTTCAGTTTTTGAAACGATGCTGCAGTGAAAATTTAATTACTCGTTATAAGTCCAAATTATATATTAAATAGATCTTCTATACCTCATTAAAAAATCGAGATTGTTCATTTAGTGTCCGTTTTTAAAATGATTGTCTAGAAAGACAAACATTTTTTATAGACAATTCATTTTTGATAGTTGTAATTAAAATTGTTGCAATTAGTGCTTTGTCGAAGTCTATTTTTGTCCTTTTATAATAAGTCCATTAGAGATTGTCTGGTTGCTACTTATAATAAGTTCTACAAAATTGCGTATGTAGTTTGATTTAATGTATTTTTTAAATATCTTCAGTTAGCGTTGAATAAAATTATTTTGTAACTGTTCATTTTTCACAAGTTTGAATATTGTTGTGATTATAAAAAGGAGATCAAAAAATAATAACATTGCACGAACTTCAGTGAACTTTTCTCTCTTGCTATTGTTTGAGATTATTATATATTATTGAATATTGTTTGAGATAATAGAGTTTATATATATATATATAGTTTAGATAGCTATTTAGTTAGCTATCTAAACTATATATATATATATATATATATATATATATATATATATATATATATATATATATATATATATATATATATATATATATATATATATATATATATATATATATATATATATATATATATATATATATATATATATATATATATATATATATATATATATATATATATACACACACTTATTTAATTTTCTTCGACAGTCTTAATTAGATAAGTGTTTTTACTAATTTTTACTGCTCTGTTCTTAGGGAACATCGAGCACTCTATTTGTACAATACACTTTTTTTTTTCATTTGGTAACCATATGTTGAAAAATTTTAAATTTTGTTATTTTTTTGTTTTAAATTTCAAATTAAAGTTGTACCTCGTACTTTTTATATAGATATAAGCTAAACTACATTTTGATATAAGCGTAAAATTGTCCCCCGTAAGTAACGAGAACTAATTTGATTTAAGATATATAAATAAAAAGCTATGTAATGAAATTGAGCATTATTATTATTGTTATATTAATATTTCTTCTTATTGTTAATTTTATTAACTTGCTAATCATTGTGTAACAAAAAACAAATGGACAAAGCTCTACGACCACCTCAATTTGAATCACCTCCAAACACACCATCAACTAACCAGAATTTAAACATTGGTTGAGAACTTTTGAATATTTTTTTAGATGTGTTATCTCAAGAAAATATCTAACTAATTTTTTCTAACTAATTTTCTTTCTCACCAGATTTTTGAGTACATCCAAGCACTTAGAATACTTGCCAAAGATTGTAACTTTCAAGCAATTCGTGACTCCTTTATCAGTGATATAGCATCTAATGATATCAAACAGCAACTTCTCAAAAATTGAGACCTCACACTAGAGGTCATGTTTGACAAAGCTAGAACTTACGAATCTGCTCACCAGTATTCTGAAGATTATCTAACCTCAGTTTACCAAAAACCTACTTTTACGGCATCTGTTTCTAATGCAGAAATTCTCACCACATCTGCTGCCATTCCTAACAGTAACAACTCCTCCAAAAAATAAGTTTGCTTCTTTTGTGGAAATAATAGATATAAATGTTCAGCTTGTTGTGTTCTATTAATGAGAATGAATTATTAGAAATCCATGCATATGATACAGCTATCGCAGGACTTCTTAATCAAAATGGCAGACAAGTTGCTTTTTTTTGCAATTGTTATATCGATCCGAGCTAAAACATCCCCCTATTGAAAAAGAGGCATGTGCTGTTTTAGAATCTGTTCGCATTAGTGCAATCTACTAGCTGGGAAGCATTTCAAGCTTTTAACTGATCAACAATACAAGTAAAATCAAGAATGATAAAATATATCAATGGCGTCTTAAGCTTTGTTACAGCTTTAACCAGATTATAATGATGCTATGCATCATTATAATCTGGACTCACATAGTGTATATCTTTTCTTTAATCTTTAATAATACACTTCTTGCCGTTAGAAGTGGAGATAATTCTCTGAAACTCAGACAATCCTTTCTCGTTGTAATTGTGTGTTGTAGATGTGTGTATATATATATATATATATATATATATATATATATATATATATATATATATATATATATATATATATATATATATATATATATATATATATATATATATGATCTTAAAAGAACAGAGCAATAAGATTGAAGATAGATAGTAGTATTCGATATATATTATATACATATACATATATATCGAATGTATAAATATTTAAGAATGCTTATGATAAATATAGTACTACTGTTAGTATATCCTAATCAATAATAAATTAACAGATTTAAAAACAAACAGGAAAACATCTAAGGTTTATTTAAGATATGAACACAACTTGTCAAAACTTTGGAATCCCTTATAAAAATTTTTCTTGTCAACAAAACTTTCAATTTAGAATTTTTGATGTAGTTTAAACAAGTAAAATTATTTTTTAAAACCCCCTCCTTACCGCCTTACTCGAAGTAAGGTTATCTTTTTATACTAAAGCTTTAATGGTTGCAAAAACATCATTAAACATAAAAAACATAATTAGATTTGTTGTAAATTAAATAACAGTATAAAAATAGTTTTAAAATGTTAAATAAACCTAGAACAGGGATTAAAGGTAAATGTATATTGTTCTAATAGGTTTTACACATATCTCATTTACTTATTTAAGCATGCGATAAAGTCTCTAAAATGTTTTATAAACTTTATATAAAAATATCATATTTTTAATAACTACTTTGTTCTTTTAAAACAGTTATACAGGTGTATCGCAAGTTTAAATGTTTTCTGCTATAACATATTATTTAGAAAAATATTTGTGCATTTATAACATATTAAAATGTTTTCTGCTATAACATATTATTTAGAAAACATTCGTGCATTTATAACATATTATTAAGAAAATATTCGTACATTTATAACATATTATTTAGAAAACATTCGTGCATAATTAACATATTATTTAGAAAAATATTCGTGCATTTATAAACATATTATTTAGAAAATATTAATGCATTTATAAAGCATAAAAAGCATTATTGTATATTATATAAATAGGACACAAATTAAAAAACTTACTTTTTATAAAACAATGAACTATTATTCGTTAATACACATTTAAAAACTATTATAATAAGAAAAAAATGTTTAAAAAAAAAAAAATTATAATAGAGTAACCAAATTTTTTTTTGATTTAATGATTTTCTTTTTAGGTTTTGTCAACCATCTGTCTAACTATGCACCATATGCTTTACCTTTCTATAAAATACTTCCACCAATCTTAAATCTGTCTAATATATGCATATAATGAATGCACCGATAAGCAAATCGGTCAATTATTAATTAAAAAATCATTGATAATAGGCCATTTATTTAATATTTGGCCAAATAACTATAAATAATATAAGGAACGCACCGAAAAGCAAATTGGCCGATTATTAATTAAAAAGTTGATAACTTACCATATACTGATTAATTGGCCTAATAACAGGTTTCTTAGCTTAAAATAACACCCATAAAAAGTTTATAAAGAGATTATATAAAGAGATTAAGTAATAGACTGTCATTATTAATAATTTATTATTATTTTTTTATTATTCACTTCTCCAAGGCCGAGAAGGCCACTACACTTAAGGAGGCTGTCTTTTTGTGGTTACAGCCCTCTCTATAACTCCAAAACACGAACCTCGACGAACAAGGCCGCTGCGCGGAGAAACAAGTTGAGATTAGACTGTAAATATTACATAATAAAATATTATGTATTTAAATTTAAAACATTTTCAGAATTATAGCATTCCATTCTAAAAAAGAAAAAAATAATTTCACATATATTACATGCTTAAAAAGATAAACACAAGCATTTAAACATCTCTTGATGAAATAAACGGCATTTCCTTGGCTACAAACATTGAGTTAGCTACTAAAAGTTATGGTCCATTTTTAAGCACAACATTGGTTTTTAAATGACTCTGTGCAGATTTGTACTTAGAGTTGTTCCATTTCTTAGTTTAGTCAAAAGTGAACCAATAAATGAACTATTGCACTATGGTCTGGATGGTATCCAACAAATTTTTTAACATTAATTGATGCAATCGTTTGTAACCTCTAATTGTATAACAAAATGTTTTGATAATCTTGGAAGTATTCCCATTTGCATGAACTTACTGAAGCCATTTTTATTGTTTATAAGTCTTAAAAAAATCAAAAAGTAGCCTTGGCATGGCTCAATTAAAAAAGAAAAGTTGATGAATTCTATTTTATGTTATAGGGAAGAAAACTTTTTTTTTTTTTAATCATTTATCATTAATTAAACCTTAAGCAATCGACTCTTCTGTTAAATACCAAAAATGCCAATCAACTGACGAAATCACAGTAGTTACAATTAATTGACTTAATCACAGTAGTTGCAATATATGAAACATTTTCATAATGCCAGTTCATCGAAACCAAAAGTTGTTGACTAATGCTTTCTTTTGAAATAAGAAAATAAAGATCTAATAAGTTTTTGTTCATTAACAATTATAGATCAATTTAAATTCAAAAGAAATGTATGTTATTAAAATAAAATAAAAATATTGATTATAAAAATAGGTTTTTTTGGAGGGAAAATCCATTTCTGAAACTAAATAACAATTTATTACAATAAAAATCAGTACTAATAAATAAAAGTCAATATTATCAGTCAAATTAAGTATGGCAATTTTAATTATTTTAACAATTGTCATACTTCTAGGTTTGGTAGCATTGTTGATGCAGGGTGGAGGGTGGTTTTATCAAAAACACATTTTGCACAAAAAGTGTGAAACATGTATTTAATCTAAATATCTAAATACTGAATCCAAAGAATCAATAGAATTTATCTAATTAAGCAAGATTTCTTTTTTTACAACTCAATGCAAACTTGTGAAAAGCATTAGAACATTTGAGAATGATTACTCTTATAGTTTTAATAGTTTGTAAATTTGTTTAATATTTCAATATCGTAAATTTTTTTTTTTAATTTTAATTCACCTCCCCAAGGCCATGAAGTCAAAGAGTCGAGGAGGTTACTTTTACTTGTGGTTACAATATAAGTAATATAATATAATTTAAGTTTAGGTTACAAAGTAAAGACAGAACTTGATTTATAAGAACATTGTTTTGTTTACTGCGAGAAAACTGCATTAAAGTTGCACAGGTAAATTCCTATAAGAATGCTATCAGATCTTTGAAACCTTAAAAAAAAATTTACTAAAGGCTATTAGAGAACAAATTACTAAAGGACACTAGAAAAAATGACAACTTTAAATTAATGCTATTTTAAGTATATCTGCATTTTGTTAATTTCTTAAACAAATTTTTATTAAAAGCAAATATTTTATTAAAAGCAAAATTTTTATTAAAACTAAAGTTAAAAATATCAAACTGTCTTTTACTTTGTATCATAATTAATATTAGATGAAAATTTCATAAAAATTGTCATTGAAATATTCAACATATTTACAAATATTTACAAAGTATTAAAATCATCAGAGTAATCATCATCAAACATTTTCACGCTTTTCACAACAAGTTTGCATTTAGTTGTAAGAAAAGGAATCCTGATGTTCTTTAGATAAAATCTGAAGTGACATTTATGAATTATCATTGCATGCATAATTTATAAAATACTTTTATTTATCAACTATTAGGAGGTATTAATGCTACTCATGTATTACACCACTTAATAGTTAATGCTTAGCTACTAAACACATTTGGTTACTTAGTTACTATATACAAAATCTGGTTTTTCTTATGTCATTGGCTTAGCTTTTTTGTAACCATCAATATATTTTAAGTTTAGCACTGCTAGTATACCTATTTTGATTTTTTGTATGTTCAAGGTAAAATCAATAAAAAGATTATATAACATTGGTTATTTTTTTTTTTTAATAGTAAGATTCAATTGCCACAATGCCAAACCAAGCAAAGGTTTATGATGACAATCGAAAGTGTGTGTACTTGTTTTGTCTGAGAAAATATTCAAGACAGCTTACTTCTTTTTAAGCACATATGTAGGTTGTATATGACCAACCTCAACATCAAAGTGAGAGCAGGAACAAAAGCTTGCTGCAGTATTTGAAGATTTGCAACAATTTCATGCCAATATTAAAAAAATCAGGTCACTGATTAATGCAAATCAAATTGATGTAAATTGTTTTTGGCTTGTGAAATGAAAGTTGAAAATATAATTTGCACCCTTACATTTGGTGTGGCAAAGTCTTGCCCACCCTGGAAACTTGAGAACACTATTCTCAATCCAATCCAATCTCAAGTCTTTTCAGCAAACTGGTGGAGCTGTTGCTAATACAAAGCTGTACAGCAATATCATTTGAAAGCTAACCGCAAGTCCACTTGACAACAATCTAATTCTGGAAATCAAACAATAATGGAATTTGATGTTTCTTATTCTTCAAGCCAACTATTGTCAACTATCTTTTCAGTCGGACCTTGCCAAAAAAATTGAAGCTTTCAAAGGGTGGTATTTAATGACAACTGGTGCAAGCACCAAATATCACAGTCTTCTAGCACATCAATGATTTCATCAGTCACAAACAAAATTTTCATTAACAATAGTTAACCATTTGAATCATTAAATTAAAAATAATAAATCATTTGAACCATTAAATGCTATTATTTAAGGAAATTAAGAACTTATATATAACAGTTAGAAATTTTAAAAAAAATGTGTTGTAGAGTATTTGTACAAAAAATCTTGAGCTATTTATTGAAAACTGCATTGTCTTTTTTTTTTGAGAATATTAAAAAATGTTTAAAAAGTAATCAATTTTATGATAAAAGAATTAAAAAAAAAAGGGTTTATTTATATGTACACCATCATATATATATATTTTAAAATTTGTTAACAAAGTCTTCAATATTTTTTTTTTTTTTATTACGCTATACTAAATTTTTCATCACCAACTCTTTTTTTTCCCTTTAACTTTCTCCTCAAAACTATAAATTTTGAAGATTTTAATTATTATTTGATCAATTTAATAACTTTATTTGATCAACTTAATAATAACTTTATTTGATCAACTTACAATCTACTTACATTTGTATTTATCGCAAGTTGTCTAACAAGAACAGGAAGATTTTGATCTGAAATTATAAAAGGGTGGTTTTGCATTACACCAGCATCACAATTGTCTTTTATTCGAATAGTTACCACATTGCTGCTATTGTCCAATGGTCGGATTAATACTTCTGCCAAGCTCATTTGACCCTGGAATCAAAATGATTATAATACAGTAAACTAAAATGCAAATCAGAAAATATTTTTTGAAAAAAAAAAGGTTGACAAAAACATAAATTAGTCCTTATTTATTAATCTAAGATCTTAGATTAATAAAAACTTACTAACACGGTATTTAACTTACCTTGATAGTTCCAAATGCATACCCAAACTTTGACTCATCATATATTATTGTCACAAAATTATTCCCGATATGAAGTTTTTTGGAATAACATTGAGAATCTCTTTCTTTATTTGGCATAAGTGTTGCAACATGGAAAATCACTGAAAATAACTCATGTATAGAAAAAAATCTTAAACATAAAAACAACCTTTTAAACTAATAAATCTACTAATAAAAATTGGCTTCCAAAAATTTATTTGCTTGAATTTGGATGACAAATACCTTGTTTCATGCAAAAACAACATAATAATGCACAAAAACTCAATAATAATGCACAATTAGCTTTTCAAAAGTTTAATTTAATTTTTAATAAAAGTTATATGCATTTTAGAAGAAGAAATATATCAAAATTAATGCATAACAAAAAATTATTAAAAAACCCCTTTGTGAGGGGCAGTTTTCATTCAATACTGTAAAATTTACTTTTCATAAGTAATGTAGTTTTGAAAATGACTATTTCAATTGTAATCACTTAATAGATTAATCAGTTGTAATTATTTATTAAAGCAATCAAGCTGATACAATTACTGTGGTTAAGTAATAAAGCTGATATAATTATGGTGGACAGAATAAATAAAGCTATTAATTGAAAATTTTAAAAATTAAAATTTTTTTCTAAAACTTTACATAATAAGCAAAAGATAAAATAATAAATACCTTGTGTGGTATCATCTTTCCATGTGTATGCAAACTTACCATCAGCACCTGAACAATCCATTCCACCAGTAAAAATACCATTACTAATACATTCATGCAGTTGAACTAATTCACCCAGTCCAGAAATAAAATCAGTGTAACGAGTTGACCCAAACTCATTTGAAAGTATTTCAACTTCAGATTTCTCCTGACCACGATCAACAAATAAAACTCCAAACTTATGTGTATTGAATGTTGGAATTCGATCTAGTATGTGAACAGCTCTGTCAATGACCTCAAAAGATAGCATAACTTATAAATAATGAAATTTTAGATTGTTTTTAAATATAGGTTACTTTAAAAAAATTATCAATAAATAAGTTTAATATAAAAATGTTTTTTAATAAATATAAATACTTAAAAACAACGAATTGATTATCTTAAGCTTCATAAAACACTTTATTAAAAACTTTTTTAAAAAATGTGCAGGAGATTTATAGGTATTTTAATTAGGAAAATCCTAATTAAAATACCTATAAATGCTGATTGGAGTTAGAAAATAGTTTAGAAACAATTCTAACAGAAATGTTACATTTTATACCTAGAGAAAAATTCCTTTAAATAATTTTAACAGATATGTAAACAAAACAAATATAGACACATGGATAGAGCTCATTTCATCACTTTTTTAGATTTATTTATAGATTATAAGTGTCATGCTTTTGGAACAAAACAAACAAATTCTGGACTGTAATATTGTGTTGTAAATTTTAAATAAAACTAAATAAAACTAAATCTTTATGTCATTTGGTGTCTCGAAAAAAATTTTAATTTTGAGGTACATCAAATGACGTAGATTTTGTGTTATTTAGTTTAATTTAAAACTTTCAACACAATAGTCTTTACTAGGGCTTTTTTATTTATTAAGTAGTACAAACAACATTGCATCCTTTTTTTATTATTTACTTTTTTGAAGTGAAAAAAAAATATATATATATAAAAGTGTTTGTATGATCTCAGATAATTTGCAACACAATATAAACACAATGCAAACTATAGTTTATTGTTATTGTAAATAATAGCTGATTGTTTCATTAATGAAGTAATAAAACATTTGAAAGAGTTGATATTTTTCCTCAACCATCGTATTTATTTTAGTGATGGTGCAAGTTCAAAGTACAAAAATTATAAAAATATATCATCTAACTTAAGTCAACGCGAACAAGATTTGTGAAGTATCTGCAGAATGGTATTTTTTTGCTATACCACATAAAAAGAGTGCTTGTGATGATGTTGTCAAAGGACTTCTAGCGAGGGCAATTTACAACCACTAATTGATCTTATCAATTTGATTTGAGAAAATGTATAATTGATGTAGACAAATTATCAAAGAAATACATTTTCATTACATTTCAACTGATGAAGTTATATTACATTGCATAAATTTTAATATGAAGAACATTTTGTTACTTGTTCACTTATTCCAGGAGCAAGAAACTGTTTTATACTACATTAACTTCTTTACAGATAAGGTAGGTGTAATTCAACAACGTGCGTACAAATATAAATGTTTCAATAATACAGCAGACCAATGCAGTTCCATTAGTTTTTCTTTCACCAGGAAATTATATTGGGTGTTTTTATGATGCAAAATACATTTTAGACAATATTACGGATAAAGAAAATCAAGAAAGAAGATCAACTAAAGAAAAACAAGATCCTTATCAAAATCATGAACCAGGCACACTGTATAAGGTAAAGTGTCAAATAACAAATTGATAAAATTAATCAAAAGAGAAGTTTTTCTAAGATGTTTTGAGCAAAAATGTGCAAAAATGTGCATGTTAAAAAGAAAATGTATAAAATAGGGAAGAAGAAAGTTGTGATGGGGGAGTTTGGGGGAAGGGAGGGGGTAATGCTGGAGGGAGGGTAGAGGGAGGGACTAATGCTACTTAAAAACTGAATTTAATTCCAGCCTAATTGAAGGCTTATTTACAGTACTAATTATGAAAAGTTTTTATACTGACTTTGTAACTTCCTCATGAGCAGGGTGGGGCAAAATATAACAATTTCAAAAATTGCCTTTCAATACCTCTAAATCTATTCTATATAATAAAAAACACTGAAAATAACAAAATTTTTAAATAAAAAATATTTTTAGAATTGCCCCTGAGACCTTTGAAAGTTTACAGAATTCCTAATATTTTGAAAAAAAAAGTTCTTCAAAAGTGGATAGACTTTATGAAAATTTCAAAAATAATAATTGCTACAAAGAAAATTGTTTTTAATTTTATGGCATAAAAAATGCAGTTTTTTTCTTAATCTAAAAGTTAAGCAAGATGTTGATTATATGCAGATCATTTTAATCAAACCCTGGAAGGGGTTTACAATGCAATCTTGTGTGAAGATAGATTGTGACGGAAACTTGAGAACTCTAGGTGAGTTTCATCATTCAATTACTGCTCCTATAACTTCTCTAATAACAACTTTAGAAAATACCTCCTGATTTACATATTATGTTAGAAATAGTGTTAAAACTGTATAAGTTATTGTTGAAGGAATGTAAGACTTTAGATTGTCTGTCTGAGTTATCATTATCTAATAGTAAAGATTTGAGATTGAATGAAATGCAAAAAGTGTAGAATATTCTAATACAGCAGAAACTATGCATCTATTAGATAAATAATTTGTAGATATAAGACAGGATTAGCAAGTAGAATAAATGTTACGAATTAGGTCGCATATCACAAAACCCCTCCAATAAAAAAAAAAGAGCTGTAAAATACAAGGTACCTGTGCAGGCATCTGATTGCAAAATACAATGTTAACACTGATTGAGTGCAGTGTGGTGTGTACCTAAAGTGGTTTCATCAATATTTTGAAATATTTAGTAATTCTGAAAAAATTTTATGTGGTAGTGGTGTAGCAGTAAAGTGTTTGCTTTATAAGTAAAAAGTTTCGAGTTCTATTCCCACCATGTCCCTGGTAGTAATGCGCTCAACTCTCCTTGCAGCAACCTTATTCCCCAAGGTTTATGTATCAAAGTTAAAGAGTTAAGAGAGTTGTAACTACAATTAAGTAGCCTCCTTGACTGTAGGTCTTGCGGAGGTGAACAACATAAATAATTATATAATAATGTATTTTGTGCTATAGAAGGCTATAATTGTTTAGGATGTCACATAGGACAAAGTCTTGATATTTATATAAATATTTTTCAAAATCAAACTTTTAAATTTCGAAAGATATTAGCACAAACAATGATATGAATAATTATACAACTGAAGATAATACCAGTGAGTTATGTAAGACTAATGTAAAGCCAGAGTTATGCAATATCAATAAGTTATATAATACTAATAATGATAATACAATTTATTTACCACCACCAAGCTGTGAACATTCATATGCTATACACTCATTGTTTAATATGTGTGAAGGATGTAATGTAAAAATTTCTTTAATTGATTTTCTCATTAAAAAATGAACATATTGAACATATCCTTGAAGCAACTAAATCAAAAACAAATAAATCAAACTAAAAAAAATTATCAAAGTAAGAAATTATGAAAGTAAGAAATTATCAAAGTAAGAAAGTTTTTTCATGTAGTAAAGTAAAAACAGACAAAAAAAAATGAACTTTTTTACAGGGATTTCGACAATAGCATTATTTAATACTATCTTCTCACTTATTATACCTTTTCTTCCGATGCTGAGATATTGGTGAGGACTAAACATGTTTAAATGTTTGGCAAGTTAATGTGCAAATTTCATTCACCTAAATATAGAAAACTTACACATCGTGATGAATTTTTTTAAACACTTATGCAACTTCGCCTTGGAATTCTTAATGAAGACCTTACAGAACGATTCAGAATTTCTCCTATTATATCTTCTAACACATTTACCACATGAATTAATCTTTTAAGCAGTGTGTTAGGTAATGCTCTTATTGTATGACTTCCATCTAAATCCATCAGAGAAAACTTACCTATAGTATTTAAGAATACAGGGTTTCATCACAAGTGTTGTGTGATTATTGATTGTGCTGAAATTTTTAACCAAAATCTCTACTATCACAAGCCTCAACTTGATTATAAACAGCATAATACTTTAAAGTTTCTTGTTGGAATTTCTCCGATGTTATGGCGGAAGATGTTCTGATGATTTAATAACAAAAAATGGTGGTTTTTATGACTTATTAGATCATGATGACAAAGTCATAGCAGATTATGGATTTCAAATCCAGGAATTACTTTGT
The DNA here is from genome assembly GCF_038396675.1 of Hydra vulgaris. Taxonomy (NCBI): domain Eukaryota; kingdom Metazoa; phylum Cnidaria; class Hydrozoa; order Anthoathecata; family Hydridae; genus Hydra; species Hydra vulgaris. The sequence goes on from NC_088931.1 coordinate 42,424,461, forward strand.
TAAGGTTTTGTACTTTGATTGTTCCTCCAGGTGCTTGTCTTAAAAGTCATCTGAATGTAAAAAAACTAAAAAGCTAACTTAAACATGTGGAAAGAATAATAAATAGATTGAAAACTTATAGAATTTTAAAGAATGTTTTTCCTTGGACTTTAATGCCATTATGCCATATTATGCTGGCTCAACAATGCCATTTAAATGCCATTAATAGTTGAAGCAATTTTTTACCCTTCCTGATGTTAACATGAAGTAGGTTGCACTAGATTGCATGACCAGTAACAGGGTGACCTGACGCATTTGCTAAATAATATTTAATTCTTAAATTTTGTTTACATATTGATTAAAAAATACATTTGAATAAAAAATTGCATTCGATTAAAAAATGTTTTTAAGTTTGCATTATTGAAACAATCTCAGGTTCTAAAAATTGGGGAAACATACATAATAAACAGAATGGGAATGTAAAAAAGGAGGGGGTAATAATACAGAATGTAATTTTTAATATACAACGAATGGCTTTAAAGACTAAATTAATCACTATTTAAAATTAGAAATTTTCAATTTTAAAAACAAAGAAGAATTCACAAATTAATATGGTTAATCTAATTTATAAGGTGTTGAAAAACGAGTCAATGTTCATTAAAAAAATTCTTGATCTTGTGATTTCCACAAATTTTTTAAATAAAATTTTACAAACATTGTTAAAACTTATTGATCATGTGCTAAACCTTCCGGCAAATGGATATGAAAAAAAATCTGCTTAAAATTCCAAAATACTCTAATATTTATTAGTAAAATATTTATATATTCAGGGCTGACAGCACCAGGGGAGCACCCTCCCAACCACTTTTCTCTAACCTTTTTTTTATTTAAAGAAATTTCTAGATATAGAAGACTTTATTTTAGAAATTGATGATTGTGCCCCTCCACTTCAAAACTTGTGTCATGGGCCCTGATATATATATATATATATATATATATATATATATATATATATATATATATATATATATATATATATATATAAGTATATATTATTATAAGTAATAAATTTTTTTGCAAATTTCCAAAAATTTCCAAAAAAACAAAAAATCCACTGAAATTGAGAGGTGGTCACAAGGGTTAATGTAAACAGGTGTCAAATAGGAAAGGAGAGGTTGATATGTATTGCCAACTAAATAAAGGTTCTGACATTTTCTTACTGAATGTCTAAACTTATTGACTTAAGATTCAGTGCTTTTTTAGGGGTTTACACCTCATATAACTCTTTATTTCCACCCTGATGGTTACACCACCATAGAAGAACCATTACAAAATGCATACTTCTAAACATAAAGAGATTTTTAATCTTGAATGACCAAATGCTATAAAAAAGGTTTTTAGCTAAAGGGTTTCATCACTTAAAACTGATAATAATTTTGTTCAAATGTTTTAATTTTCAAATAAAAAATGCAGACTTTTTAGTTAAGGGGATTATCCTGTTGCCTACAAAACAATTTTTCTATATATATGAGAATTATGAATTACCCATTCCCCTAAACAATCATTAGATATATAGTAATAATTTTTGAAAGCCACAAAGACTTTTCCTGTTGAATCAAACTAAATTGGTAGATTTAAAACAATAAAAACTTCTAGAAATATAACCATATTTTTTTCTTAAATTGAAAACAGCGCCACGTTGCCATGACAACCCGAATCATTTACCTTCTCTACTCGACTTATGTTTTGTTTCTGATCCTAGTCAGTGCTCAGTTTCTCCACATTCACCCTTAGGTCCTTCTGATCACAGTTTGATCTCTTTAAAACTAATATCTCATTCTTCTTCATCACCTGAATCCCCCTATTATCGAACCTCTTACAACTACAGTAAAGCTGACTGGGATTCTTTCCGTGATTTTCTTTCTGATGGCCCTTGGATAGAAATCTTTTGTCTTGCTGTCGACAAATGTGCTTCTTACATAACTTCGTGGATTCAGGCTGGCATGGAATCTTTTGTTCCCTCTCAACGATTTCAGGTCAAGCCTCACTCTCCTTTATGGTTTTCCTCACACTGTGCGGCTGCGATTGCCAATCAAAACCATTACTTTCATATTAATCAGCAAAACAATTCTCCAGAAAACAGATGTCTGTTTATTACTGCTAGAAACAATTGTAAAAAAGTTTTGTCTAACGCCAAAACCTGCTATTCTCAGGTCATGAAATCTTGTATCTTATTTCAAAAATTACGCTCTAGTGATTTCTGGAGAATCTTTAATAATATCAATAATATGGGCAAATCTTAAATTCCACCTCTCTTGTATGGTTCAGACTTTGTCACCTCACCTAAAGACAAAGCTAAATTGTTTGCTAAAAACTTTTCATCAATATCATCTCTAGATTCCACTAGTTGTGTTCTACCTGATATTGCCAACAAACAGGTTGATCAATTGCTTGACATTTGTATCACTCCAGCTTCTGTATCTAAAGTGATTTCCTGCCTAGACTCTTCTACAGCTTGTGGCCCGGACAACATACCTGTTATAATCTTGCAGAAGTGTTCTCCGGAGCTGTCATCTATACTCTCAAAACTATTCAACAAGTGCTTATCAGAGTCTTGTTTTCCAGCCTGCTGGAAAGCAGCATCTGTTAGGGGATCTATCTTCAAAAATTCTGGGGAGCGATCTGATTCGTCTAACTACCTTCCCATTAGTCTTCTTCCTATCTTAAGCAAGGTTTTTGAGTCTTTAAATAACAAACACTTAATTTCTCATCTTGAATCTAATAACTTACTTTCTGACCATCATTATGGATTTCGATCTTCTCGTTCTACAGCTGATTTGCTAACAGTAATAACTGATAGATTTTATCGTGCATTAGATAAAGGTGAAGAGGTTAAGGCCATCGCTCTTGACATTTCAAAAGCTTTTGATAAAGTTTGGCATGCTGGTCTTCTCCATAAGCTTTCTTCTTATGGTGTATCCGGCAACATCTTTAAGATTATTGAATCCTTCCTTTCCAATCGTAGTATAAAATTGTCCTCGATGGACAGCACTCTTCTTCTTATTCTGTAACTTCAGAGGTTCCTCAAGGTTCTATCCTTGGCCCTATACTCTTTTTAATTTACATTAGTGTTACAAGGTAGCATTGTTTGCATTTGAAGCAGCTATAACACTTTTTCTAAACTTGTACCCAGTGTTTGTTTTTATTTTGACTTTGGGTTAACTGCTCAATTTTATCAATACTTTTTAGTGTCATATGAATTATTATATTTTATTCAAATATTAAAATATCTTTTGATACTGCCAGTATATCACCAACACTCATTAAATTTGATTGGGAAGTACTGATGTCATTTACAACTTCTAAGTTAAAGTCAATCTCTGGTTTAGGTATAGCATTAAAGAGGATGGAATTAAATGTTATGTCTTTTAAAGCTTCCTGGAGATTAGGCTTTGTAGAAAAATCAGAAATTGGATTAAAATCTTTGTGCAAATTGTCTACGAGCATTCTTTTTCTTTACAATACTGAGAAAGATCTTTTCTGCTAAAATCTAGATTTTTAAATTTAACAAAACTAAATGTGTATTATCTTAGAATAAACAAAAGGAAATCTAAAAAAGTCTTCTTGATGTTTACTAAGAAAATTGCTTGAATGTAAATGTCTGTTTTTAATATACCTACATAATGTAAGTCCAGACCTCAAAATTTTTATGCGCTTTTTTTGATCGAATAAGTGTATGCCAGTGTTCTTTTCAAAATTTGAGAAAATTAAAAATGTTTTTTTATAAAGATATGAATTATTGCAGCACTATACATTAAAAGACTAAAGCCCTTGAAACAGCTGTGCCATCTTTAAACTGTGCAGGCATTAACTTTCATACTAGGAGCCAGTTGAGTGTGAATTTTTTAAACCAGATGTCCTGTATGTCCTTCACAACCAAACAATGTATCACCTTATTGTTTTTTAGAGTAATAATTCTTGTTATTATAAAAAAATTTCATGGATTATTGCAACCTGTTGACTTGATGCGCTAAATGATATTTTGAACAGTTGTCAAAGACAACTTTAAATTTGCAACAATCATTCATTCAACTTGAAATCTTTCATTAAAAGTTATATTTGTGAATGCTTAGCAAGTGATGTTGTAGCCATACTTATTGAACTTAAAATGATTTGAATATATTTAAAGCATATAAGGTATTGCTCTATTGGTTGATAACTGTGCATTTGACCACACAATGCGTGATAAGTAACTATCTATAATAATTATAAATGTTTATATATATTTTGTTGCGTCTACCTGTAAATGAATAAAAACAATAAAATTATTAATAAGAGACATATGGGGAAAAAATTTTGCTTCTCTTGAAACCCAACACATGATGTACATTTAAAGAAATATTTTTTCTATAATATTAGGGACCTGTCTGTTGTTTAGTGTTGTCAGAGTATTATTTATATATATATAATATAAAATATTACAGAAGATATATATATATATATATATATATATATATATATATATATATATATATATATATATATATAATATATTCTATACATGTATATATTTGAAGACATATATTTGGCTTCAAAACTGGGATCAAGTGCCAAAACCAAGGGCTTTGGGGTCGTATAAAGTATCTAAGAGGAAGTGGGATCTGCAAAAAGCATTCAATAAAGTAATGGGGGAAAATGTGTATATATATATATATATATATATATATATATATATATATATATATATATATATATATATATATATATATATATATATATATATATATATATACATTTATATATATATATATATACACACACACACACACACACACACACACACACACACACACACACACACACACACACACACACACACACACACATTCACACTAATATATATATATTGGCATTCACTACTAATTCACTACTAAACACACTACTATATATATCGGCATTCGGGAATGCCGCCCTCAAAATGTTTGAGGTGGGCAATTTTTTGCCAACCTCAAACATTTTGAGGAGTTTTATGGTAACTCCTTTGTGTCAAGTTTTTTTGCCAACCTGAAGCCGATCTCTCACAGTTTGAGGTTGGTAATTTATTGCCGACCTCACTTTTCCTGATTCCAAGGGTTGTATATTTATATATAATATAATATAATATAATATATATATATATATATATATATATATATATATATATATATATACACATACACACACATATATAAATGTTGCAAATTTAGGTCCACACTAAAAACTAATAATGACATCATACTGAAAAAGCAAGCTGTAGAGGCTTCAGTCCACACATTAATTGAGGAGAAATACATTTATAATGCAATTTGTTAGTCAAAAAAGTAGTACCAGAAAAATTTATTTAATGAATATCTGGTCTCAGAAAAAATTCTCACCTCACTGTGATCCAGCAAGAGGGGAGTTTTATCAGAAAAACAACTAAGAGTAGAGTAAAATAACTGTAGAAATATAAAATAAGGGCTGATGCCATTGTTAGGACCTCTCTCTTCACATTGAACATTGTTCATATTATCATTTGTAGCTGGTTCAACTGCCGAAAAAGCACGAAATCTTGAATAAAAGGTTTTAGTGTCCTCTGCAGTCAAACCCTGCTCAACATTTTTTGGATTTGACATTGACTTTGTTAAAGGAGCTTTAGCGAACCGCTCAGTCAACTCCTGCAAGTTATCTAAATATAAAAAGTAATAAGCATGTTAGCAAAACATTGTTATCAGAAGACTAAAATTTTTTTATAAACAACGTGTTATTTTAAAAATAACATCGCAGAACATCACTATCAATAAAAATCAAATGTCTAAAAAATAAAAAACATAAAAAACACTACAAAAAGCACAACTAAAATAATATTTCAAAATGTGTATTTATCTTGTGTTCATAGTAATTTATGATAAATGTTCATAGTAATTTATGGTAAATATTCGTTTTGTGGTTATGTAGGACCCTAGTAATCAACTAGAACCCTGACTAAATAAAACTTTTTTTTACAAACCTGGCTTCTGCTAAATATAATATTAGCAAATTTTAAAAACTAAGCATGTTTTAAATGCAAAAAAAAAAATAACTTTTTTTTTCCTTTCAGTATTATTATCTTTTCCTTTTTGGTTTGGGCTTTGACAAGAAATACAGCATTAGACGCACACTGAAGTTGAGCATGGTAATTGAACAAATTGAGTGCAGTAATCGAACTCAAAACTTCTCGTTTACAAGGCGACGGGTCACTCACTTTTTGAGCAAAGAGTGTTGTATTTTATATTAATTACATATGCAACCCTATTACAGATAGGTATGTTCCATACAACTCATTTTTAAGATAAAAGTGTTTGCATTAATTGTATAATGACATTACTTAAAATAAACTATGTATGTTTAAAAAGTATGAAACAAAATTTTCATTTCATTTGCACAAAAAGAATAATATAATGGTCATAAGAACTGAACAGAAAAGAATATAAGAAATAAACATAAGAACAGAAAATATTTATAAGAACTATTGCATTGGCAAAAATCATGTATATGTGTTTTATTCACTTTGGTAAAACAAATATTATATGAATATATAATATACTTTTACTGGAACTATGCAAATAGTTGTGATTAAACTTTATAAATTTCATATCATCCAAAAAGTGATAGAAAAAAATCATAAAAAAGTATTAGAGAACAAAAAAAATGTTTGAAGTCTAGAGTCCAAGAAGTCTATCATTTTTGACCCTGGGGTCCATCCCTGTTATTTTGTGTATGTATGAATTACTCACAGTAATAAATAACTTTAATACCTTCTTGGTTTAGACTCCATGCTACATCATCAGTAAAAGAGGACTAAAAAAAAAGTTTTTTTAAATAACTTTTTCATAAAAAAAAAAGAATAACTTTTTCACAAAAAGGTAACAATTTTAATCAACTATAAAAATAGTAACATTTAATAAACAATATTGTTGTAGTAAAATTAACATTAATTATTGAAATTCAAATAAACTTATATTGAACTAAAAAACTTCTTACAATATATTAAAAAGTATATTAAAAAAAGAATTACCCCTTTTGATTTTACTATCTCAATTGAACCAGTGCTATAGCTCCTACTATGAGATGACCTCTGTCTAATAGAATGTTGATAACCTATTTAAACATAACCAATATATTATTAATTTTTTACAAATAATGTTGCAATTATATAGTTTATGAAGCATGCATTTGCTACTTTATGTAATTTTATCTACTATCTAAACTTGCACATCATATCTCTCTATAAACATACATAATATCTCTCTATACACGCACATCATATCTCTCTATAAACATACATAATATCTCTCAATGCATGCACATCATATCTCTCTATAAACATACATAATATCTCTCTATACATGCACATCATATCTCTCTATAAACATACACAATATCTTTCTAAACATGGATATCATATCTCTCTGTGCATGCACATCAAATCTCTCTATACATGGAATAAGCAATGCTATGTAATACTATTTATAACAAAATTTAATTATATTGTTTTCCTCCCAAAATAAGAAAATACCAAGCAGATAAAATTTGGTGTCTAAATATTTAAATAAAAAAGTTATATATTAACTAATATACTTTTATCAGCATCATTTTGGTGCAGTTTTTACTACATTTTTTAAATATCTTTTATATATGTATAGCACAATTGGATAAAGCATTATGCTGGTATTCTGCAAGATCATTGTCAATATATATATATATATATATATATATATATATATATATATATATATATATATATATATATATATATATATATATATATATATATATATACTTATTAGTTTTGCTTATCTTTATAGCGAAAGACTTTTTCAGAAAAAGAAGAAAAAAACAAAGATTAACGAGAGAAAAGATTGCTGCCCCATCCCAAACTGACAGTCGATGTAGTGCCACTCCTTTACGGCAACAGGCTATAAGATAGTCAATCTATGTAATTTCGTATAACTCATAATTTTAATACAAAGTTATCTGGGATGTCCAGCTGGACCACAGAAAGTTTATAACATTAAGTAGCGAATAGTTCTATTTGCATATATCTAAAAGAATTTTGATCTTAATTATAACAAACCATCATTTTGTGCTGCTATAAACTGTGGAAAAAAATGAAAAGTTATTCACTTTTTTGTTTTTCTTAAAACAAAAAAGCTAAATATATAATACCTTTTTTTATTTCATAAAAAGTTTATGAAATTAATATTGTATTATTTTTAGAAATTTTCCCGAGTTGAAAATTTGCGTAAAATTTGCGTAAAATTTCTGGAAATTTTGGACATATTAGAAATCATTAAATGGATAAGTTATTTTATAATTAATGGGTAAAATTTTATGTCTTATTTAGACAGTTGTTATGGACAATTTTATGGTAAAATATTGTGAAGTAGATTATTTTAGAAAAATTTTAAGTAGAAAAATTTTAGAAAGTCCCCTTTAAAAAACACTTTTCTCGGTTTTTTGTTATAACTTTTTATTATAACTTTAAGTAGCAACTATAACAAATTGTTTTCAAAATTTTTTAAAACTGTTTTATCCTGTTATTTGCTAAGCATATTGATGTTCATTGCCATAGCATGCTTTGTTTAAGGCTCAACATAATTTGCACCCCTATCTCTAAAAACGATGAGGCATTTTTCAATATCTAATAAATTGCCCAACAAGTATAAAATAATGGTACTAATGCCAAATAAATTTTTCAATCAATTGGGTCATATTTGTGACCTTTTATAGTGAAATTTTTCTCTTTAATAGCTCCCATACATTTTGCATTGGGTTTAGATTTGGAGAGTTCCCTTGCCAATCCAAAAGTGGAATTTTTAGAGATGCCAATAATTTTTTAATGGATTTTGCCGTGTGTCATGGTGCTCCATCTTGCATGAATATTTTCTTCTGCTTATTTGGAAACCAATTCTTCAATTGAGGTAAAAGACGGGTTTTGATGACCTTTTTTGAATTGGTCCTGTTTCAATATTCCATCCACAATGTACAGTTGACCAAGGCCTTTGCCACTAATAACCAACCAAAACATTTAGGACTTTAGGAGGGTGCTTAATTGTCTGGATTATACAATTTTCATGAAACTTTTCATTGGAAGCCCTTTTAACATATAAAGCCTTTTGAGTCAAAATTTCTGTGGGAGACTCATTGCTGAAGCATACCTGGATAAAAAAAAATAAAAAACAAAATAAAAAAACTAAAACTAAATACCAACACTGGAATATTAGGGAAAAAAATTTATTTTTGTATTATAATACTTGCCGATTTCCAGTCATAAACAGTGAAAAAACTGCACTTCATTGCCCAATCCAGGTGCTTTTTTCTCTGAGAATCAGTTAATTTTGGTTTTTGTGCTGGCGTTCTACTTTTAATGCCCAATCCGTGCAAACTTTGTCGAACAGTGATTGTTGCTACATATAGTCCCACCTTATTCAACTTGCTAGTAATTGCTGAGTATGTAGCAAATCTATTTTCTTTAACTATTTTCACTAGCTTTCGCTCATTCCTTGGTGTTATTTTCTTTTTTCAACCACATTTGCCTTGCCTTTGAATATCTAATGGAAGGCCATTTTTCAATTTGTCCTTGATTCTGCTTATAGTGCATCTTGATATCTCACATTTTTTTGATATTTTACTTATCTAGTAATGCTAAGCGGTCAGAAGATTGAATAATTGCTTTTTTTTCAGAACTGATGTCTTCTTTTTTTCCCATTTTGTTATTTAGAACTTTTAGACAATTTTTTTACTAAAAAATTATTTTAAAACAGATAAAAATTGTTTTGTATAAAAAATACTAAAGCAAAGTATACAAAATGTGTAAATATTGTTTAATAAAGGTTTAAAGTGTATTATAATATAAATCTATTGTAATTAAATCACAATAGTTAAAAAAAATTTTGCACTTAAAGTAAACATAGTAAAACAGCATGGCAGACTGTCATGAATTAAACAGATGCTGTATGTCCCCCTGAAAATGTTAGCACCCTGAAATTAATTTTATATTGCTAATAGCCTAAAAGTGTTAAGTTATAAATCAAAAAACATAAACCAGCAAATAAAGACATTGCAAACCATTTTTAATGGAACCTAAACCATTAAACAGTTTAAATTCTTCAAAATTTATAAAGTGTTAGTATACGTAGTTTATAAATCTATTAAAATAATTATTTCAAATACCATATTTAGCAATATTATAAAGTTTTTTTGAAAGATGTTTTATTTGAGCAAGGAAAATTTTTTTATTCATCTTTGAATAAAAATATCTAATTCTTGCTTTAAGCTCTTCCAAATTCTCAGCTCTCCAATTATTCTTGTACACTAGCCGTTTTAAATCACCCTAAAAGTTTTCAATTGGTCTTGCTTCTGGAATGTTAGCTGGGTTTATATCTTTGGGTAGAACTTTGATTTTTTTCAATTTTAAAAAGTCGATGATCGACTTTGCGTAATGTGATCGAGCTAGATCAGGCCAGAAGATAAACTCATGTTCTTTTTATAATATTCTGATACTAGTGGAAGTAAAGTTTTTTCTAGTATCTCTTTATAAGTGTACTGGTTGATTGCCTGCTAACTGTGATGAATATAAAGAGGGCTTATTCCACGGGGGCTGATGCAACAAGAAACTAAGAGCTTGTCGTCGTACTTTTTACGCAAATTGTATCTTACTTGGTCAGAACATTGAGAAGGATCAGCAGCATAAAACCTATCATTGCCAGCTAATGCGCTATTGTTTAAGGTAAAATAGCTTTCATCATCCATAACAAAATCCAAGTTTTTATAATTTTCGTACAATTTACGACATTTAGGACACATAGCTTTCTTCTGCTGATGGCTACGATCTGGACGATTTGTTTTTTTGAAAGTTCGAATGTTATTCATTTTTTTTAATACTTGGGAAATTTGAGTTTGACTACAATTAAAAACTTGAGCTACTTTCTTTTGGGAGCACCCTGACTTATTTTTAAAAAACACAGCAATCTTTGGAATATTTTCTTTAGTAGCTACCTTAGCGATTCGACCACTTCCAACTTTTCTTTTTAGAGATCCATTCTCCAATTTTACGATTTTATCGTAAGCAATTGATATGGGTAAACCCCATTCCATAAACTGCATAGCAACAAACGCTTTACCTTTTTCTCGATTTTTTTTGAAAAAAATGTCCATAATTTTTTCGAGGTCCTTTATTTAAATAATATTTTTAATTTAATTAAATTAAATTTAAATAGATTATAAAATCTTCTTTCAAATAAGTATAAAGGTTTTTTGCGTGCATGAAATAAATTACATAATAAATGCAATTAAAATTTGTTCGAAATTTTATTTATAGGGTGTTTATATTATATATTTTTTTATATATATGTTTTTTTTTATATATATGTTTTTTTTATATATATGTTTTTATTATATATTTTTTCATATTTTATTATAGGGTGTATATAAATATATATATATTTACACACACACACATATATATATTGTGTATATATGTTGTGTGTGTGTGTGTGTGTGTATATATATATATATATATATATATATATATATATATATATATATACACACACACACATATATATTCATATATATTGTACATACATGAATATATATTTTCTTTTTTATTTATAAAGCCAAAAAAGTAATAAAAACTAACAACAATTTTAACATACTTAGTTTTTCCTTCAAAGAATGACCTTCAAGACTTGAAGCCAATAATGAAAGTTCAGATAAAGTACATGGAGGTAAATTTAAGTTATTTTCGATTCTCATGATCCAAGACACATTTCCTGTTGGTCTTCTGATGTAAACCTCAGCCCATCCTTCTGAAACGCATTTACACTCACCTACTCTATTGTGTTTAGCATTAGCTGGATTTTTTTTTTCATGGTCTGATTTTATAAAAGGAATTTCCGGCATTTTATTATAATTAGAAGAGAAGATTGGGGAAAGTATTGACTCATTTTGTATGTAGTTTTTTATGCATTGAGTTTCGTCAATATAAAACTGCAAAACTTCATTTTCAAGTTTATTCTCATTTTTATTTAAAACATTAAATTCATCATCATCATTGTTATCATCATCATCATCATAATAATGATGATCAATATCATTATCCTCTTTTTCATTAGTACAAACTTTAGAGACTTGGCGACTGAATAAAAGCTGCTCTGAGGGTGAATACACTTGGTCTTGGTATTGAACTAATTCTTGAGCAACTTTCACTACTAAAGGAGTAACTTCTGTGCCCTCTTCTTCGCATGAACTTTGATTTCCATCATATGCTTGTTGACAAGAAGATGCTGTTACCACTGGTATTGATTCTAAAGGAATTTTATTTACAGAAACTTGAGAATTAATAACTTTAGGAGTAGTAGATATTGATTGTATATTCAGAAAAACTTCCTGCATATTATTACAAGTTTCTTTTTTTTGCATAGGCAATTCAATCTTTTTAATACTAGATTTATTAGATGAACAATAGAGACATTTTTCTTGACTTCCACAACTAGTTGTAATAGTAATAAGCATGTTGGATAAAAGCCACGTTTGAGAATCACCTTTATCAAGTAGGTAGTTGATTACAGGGGAACGCTGGGGTTGGCACAAGTGATTAGAAAAAGAATATCGAGCCATCATATCTAAACATACCTCTGTCATGTGTTCATGTAAATTGCATTTTCTAGTATAACTTTCATCTTTTTTATCAGAAGTGGTTTTTATGTTTGACTTTAATGCTTTTGCAATAAGTGTCACAAAACCTTTCCTAAAAGCTAGTCTGCATCTAGTAAACCAGTCAGCAATAACTTGATGAGCTAGAGTTACAATATATATAGAGTATTTAAATAAGTCCGTATATGGAAGTGCCATCGCAAATACACTCATATATTGCTCTTCCACGAAATTCGCGTAGAGACAAGAGATTTCTTTTAATGCTAAAATCAGATTATTATGATATGTTTATATATATATATATATATATATATATATACATACATATATATATATATATATATATATATATATATATACATACATATATATATATATATATATATATATATATATATATATATATATATATATATATATATATATATATATAAATAAATATAGGGGCTATTCTAAACTGTTTTTAATAGCGCCAACCTTATTTTGGTGCCACTTAAATTCAGAATTAAAGACCTATTCTTTTATATATATATACATATATTTATGTGTGTGTGTGTGTGTGTGTGTGTGTGTGTGTATATATATATCAGTGTGCAAAAGGAAAAGACAGATGCGTCAAAAAATGTCAAAAATGAGTTGTACACGGCGTTTAAACAATAATATTATTAAGCATAAAGGAAAAAAGTTATATATATATATATATATATATATAACTTTTTTCCTTGATATATATATATATATATATATATATATATATATATATATATATATATATATATATATATATATATATATATATATGTATATATATATATATGTATATATATATATGTATATATATATATATATATACATATATATATATATATATATATATATATATATATATATATATATATATATATATATATATATATATATATATATATATATATATAAACCAGACCAGAAAAAATTTAAAAACTTGAATTTTTTTTTTCCTTAAATGATAGACTGCCTGCCCTAACCAAACCCTCAGTCAATGTAGTGGCACTCGGTTGCGAGCCAGGCTATGTAGCAACACTCCTTTTTGAGTCAGGCTATATAATAGTCGATGTTGCAACACTCCTTGCATATTTAAAAAAAATGTTTTTTAAAAAACAAAAACACTATTAATTAAAAAACTTTCTAGCCATTTTATTGCGGTTTTTAAAAAACAATAAAACCTTATGTACTTCCACATTGTTTTAATTGCTATGACTTTTAGACAACATAAAAATGCAGCTTATGTATTGAGATCATGTAATTGTTTTTAAAAGAGATTTTTTTTACCATAAAAGTTTCTTTCGACTACGAGATATATATATATTGCCAACCTTAATTTTCCTAATTCCGAGGGCTGATATATACAGTTCTTTGCATGGTGCATACATTAACTGAATTAAATAGAGCATGCAGGGAGTATCCATACATTAACTGAGATAAATAGAGCATGCAGGTAGTGTACATACATCGATGTTTTAAAATTAAAAGGTTAACATCAAATTGTAAAAATTATTTAAAAAAAAGAGTAGCCTTCTCGACTGTAGTGGCGCATGGAGCCATGGAGAGATAAACACAGTAAAATAAAGTTTAAATTTATTTAAAAAAAAAGAGTTACTTGAAAGGAACTGAAGAACAGGTACTGCCATTGGCACTGTAGCAGATATTTGTGATAACTTAACAAGAATTGATGGTAACACTCTTATCATAACAGATTGCATCTCTAGTGTACATATTGTTAAACAGGAAACACATGTTTTTGCACAAACAGTGTTCAATCCAAATTCTAAACATTTTAATAATTCAAACTGTTGTTCTTTTGAAAGATAGCTATGGTAAGTAGCAACGATAGAGAGAATAGGAAAGATTAAATTTCGAAGTTCTGAAATACCAAATGTAGCAGGACAATTTTGAACTTTATTCAAATACGTTTTATCATTGATTAAGTTAGACAATGCAGCACAAAGTTTATTCATATTGCACTGACAGTATATAAAAAGACTTTTATTTTTTAATTGATGTGGTAAGTTTTTAAGAACAAATTCTAAAACAGACCAATCCAATTCATTTTTCAAGCAAGTAAGTATGGCATCAAAAGCAATTTGGAAATCACAACAGATTGTCCATATTTCGCCACATCCTGCAACCTCTTTATTTACTGATTTAAAAATAGTATGGGCTGAATATTTTGCAATAGTGTCTCCATCAGCAACACCAACAAAGTGATTACTATTAGCTCTCATTGACAATATAGCAGCAAATATTTTACAACGAATGTTTCCACCAATTAGAGGAGGTAAATTGATTAAGTAATGAAGGGAAACATGTTTTACCAACAAGGTAAAAATATTAACAACAAACATGCTTTGTGGGCAAAACAACTTATTCTGAAAAAAAGGGTTTTATAAGCATTTGTTTCAATTAATATTAAAATAATTTAATAATTACAATAATTTAATAATTACAATAATTTAATATTTAATCTATTACATACAAAACAAGAGAGATCAATGTATTTATATAAGAGCTCAAATTTGCTATAAAGAAGTTCATATAATTTGTTTTAATAATTTCAATCAGTAATCTAATCCAAATTTTAACGGTAAACTTGTAATATAAATTAAATAATTTAAATCAGCAATTGTATTGTAAATACTTTGCATCAGCAATTGTTATTTTAAATACTTTACATCAACAAAGTCTATTGTTTTAAAGATTTAAAAATTGACAAAAAAAAAAAAAAAATCAACAAACATATATTGAGAAACTATTAATTTATATTCTTAATACCTCATATAAATAAAAATGTGTTAAAAGATGAAAATAAAAAAAAAGAGTATGTAATTTAAAAAAAAAAAAAAAGTTAATTTAATAAAATATAAAAAAGTTAAAACAATAAAAAATCAAAAATCAAAAAACATCGAAACTTTTAGCCCTTGTGTAATAAGGTTATAATATGATATAAATAAATCACAAACAGGAGGTGAACCCACTGGTGTTTCTTTCTACCAAAGACAATCGTCACATTAGGGGCCAGTTAATGGTGATTAATGCTAATTTAGTAAAACATGGTTATAAGCCTTTCTGTTGATCCTGATAGGTTAAATCAGTTTCCATTAAACTACTAGAGGAACTATGAACTAAAATAAGAAGTAAAGTAACTTTCAACAAAGAAAACTTTAATAAAGTAACTTTAAACAAAGAAAAAGATGATACAATCACAAAACTTACTAAAAGAATCGAAAAACTAGAGTAAAATGAAAAAAAAAGAAATTCATCTCTCAACACCACACCAAATCAAATTCTATCATTTAGTAGCATTGTAAGACAAAAAAGTATAATCAATATATTGCTGTTCATCCAATGGTTGTTAGATAACTCAATAATCAAATTGAAAAAAAAATAACATTGTTATTGGCTTCAGAGACCAAAAAAATTGATATAGAAAAAAGGAAAGAATACAATTAAAAAAAAAAAAATCGAAGCAATGTCTAAAACTTTAGGTGTTGATAAGAACTAAGAGTATTACAAGATTAAAAATAAGTCAATATAATGCCATCTTTGCCATCAAAAAATTTGACTTGACCTGAGATTTGACTACTTGATTAAGAAACTCAAAAGTGTGTTCTTTTAAATACAAAAGAATCTAGAAAGTTTCGAATAGTATAATAAAATTTGAACTAAGACAAGACACTAACTAAAAAAGCTTTTGAATGTTGAATTCTGAATTAGGAGAAAATAGAAATAAGAAAAATAAAAAATTTTTAAATGTAGTAAATGGTTTTGAAGGTAGGCTTTGCTGTGTTGAGCATAATGGAAAAAAATTCTATTAAGAAATCAGAAATGGAGAACTTAGACAAATTGAGTACCACCCACCTCAATTATAGATGTGGAAGATTATTAATAGGATCAAAGAATATTTAAATTCACGAAAATAATATAATATATATTCATGAATATACATTATCAAAAGGTGATAAAAACAATAAGTGTCATATAGATCAAAAAGCATTTGATAAAATAACTAATAAACAATTAAAGTGCCATTAAACAAATGCACATTAAATTCTGATAAAGTATTATATAAATCAATTATCAGTTTTAGCGTCGACACTCAAGCCTCATATTATATTTATCACTGATACTTGACTTATGCAATTGCTTTAGAATAATTAATCAGAAAAATTAATTCTTTTAATGCAAATGTGTATACCAAGTTTCATACATGAGGAATTAATCAGAAACATTAATTCCTCATCTATGGCGTAATGCAAATGTCACCCATCCAGAATCCATGTAAAAAAATGCTTAAGGAACAAAATGCAGTAGATGTGACATATTTGGACTTTTTGAAAGCATCTGAAACAATCTCTCACTCATATCTTCAAGCTGAAAACATATGGTATTGTTGAAAACCTTCTTGAATGGATTATAGACTTTCTCACTAATAGAAAACAGAGAGTAACACTGGGACAAAGGTTAACTTTGGGCTCAATACTCTTCATAATTTACATTAATGACTTGTCTGAAAATTCAAAAATATGTTTGTAAGCTATATACGAATGGTTTTTTTATGTTAATGGTTTTTAATTAATGAATGAGATAACAGGATTTTTGATTATACTAATGACATTCAAACTGACTTGACTAAAATCACTGAATGATAAAATTTTGGCTAACGAAGCTCTAACTAGATAAATGTAAAGTTATGCATATGGGAAGAACCAACTACTGCACAAACTATTCTTTTCATGAATGTGTCATGTGACTTCATAACAATAAACAACTTACACAAATGGGAAAAATCAAATGTAAAAAAAATATTGGTGTATATGTTTCAAGTGATGGTAAGTATTTTCATCAAGCTTTTATATTAGTAATTGTCTTATTTCATGTTAGTAATAAGGCTAGCAGTTTCCCTAATATTCAAAAACTATAGAATTGCAGAATAAGAAGTATGGCAATTGATGATGGTCTGGCCATCATCAATTGCCATACTAAGTCTTTGATTCGCCCAGCTTGATGCGGTAAAAGAGAACAGTTTGTTTTGAAATAAACAGAAATTGTGATCAATGTCATTTCTTTATTGTGATGCGAGCCATTCAAATGCACTCAATGACTCAAAACAGTTTAACAACCAACCATTTTAAAGGAATGCTTGACATTTCAATAGATAGTTGCTTATAGTCATTTTAATATGACCTGTATCCTATTTGCAACTCAAATACTATTACTCTTACAATTACTATTTTATAAAATATTATAAATACTATTAATAATCCTAATTAAAAAATTTAAGATTCTCACTTATAAACTAAAAAGAAATTTAAGATTTTTATAGCATTGCAAATTTATTCAATTATGTTGTACTAAGTTTCAATTGAGTTTTAAGTTCATATAAATGCTAATAATCAAAATGTGGTAATATATGAATGCTGTAAGGTCTTTTTCTACATTAATATATGAATGCTGTAAGGTGTTTTTCTACATTAATATATGAATGTTGTAAGGTGATTTTCTACATCAATATATGAATACTCTAAGATGTTTTTATACATCAATATAGGAATGCTCGAAAGTGTTTTTCTCCATTATTATACAAGTCTAATATACCTCTCTACATCAACCTTTCATTTTTTTAATTAGAAGTCTAACAAAAATGTAAAACTGCTAGAGTAAACAGTTGCAAATTAATGAATTAGTTT
The DNA here is from genome assembly GCF_038396675.1 of Hydra vulgaris. NCBI lineage: Eukaryota > Metazoa > Cnidaria > Hydrozoa > Anthoathecata > Hydridae > Hydra > Hydra vulgaris. Next base: position 42,442,883 of record NC_088931.1, read on the forward strand.
TTTGATTCTGGAATTAATAAAACAATTTATTTATTGAATTATAAAAATCAAAAATTGTGAAAATATATAAATAATCTAATTATTAAATTGAAATAAGAAATCAAATAATTTTAAAATACGTAAATAATCATCATACTTATAATACTTTATTTTTCTTTTGATTTTTACTAATATTTTAAGCATCTTTAATACCTTGTACGCCTTAATGAGAGCGCCAACAATTATCTCAATATCCTGTAAATTTTCTCTCTGATTGCTTAATGAAGAAAGAAGCTCATCAACAACTTGCAATAAAGCAGAGTATTGTACAGAACTGCATATTTGTAATAGATTTGCAAGTAATTGAGATATAACTAGGCGTACTTCATTATCTTTTTCTAACACTACAGCTGAAATATAGTTTTTTAAAAACAACTCTATCAATTCATCCTGAAACATAAAAAAGTTAAACTTATGATAAATACAGTAGTAACAATTTAAAATTTAAAGTTTTTACCATAGATAACAAAAAAAAAAGAAGTTTTTATCATAGATAACAAAAAATATAAATGAAAACTTTGTGCGTGTGTGTTAATAATATGTAAAAAAAACTTCAAAGCACATTTGTGATACATATGTTTTAACAAACTTACTTAACATGTGTGGTGTAAAAACAAAAAATTAAGATTAAATGCTAGTGTAAATGTGTAAATAAAAAGTGTAAATAAAAAGCATAATTCAAAGGTGTATGCACATCTAAATTTACCACTAAACCCCTGTAAATGCTTTATACATAAAAACTCACTTCATACTTGTGCTTGTAATGTGAAAACACAAAAGTAATCATTTCAATAACTCTAACTCGAATGTTTGTTCTTTTGTCATTCTTCAGGTAGTTATCCAACACTCTTCTAAATAGTTCTAACCAATCATCTCTGTTTGGAGTAATTTGTTCTTCATAATATGTTAACAAAGTAATAATGGAAGACTCCTGTAAAATAAAAAACCACTGATGTAAATAAGATGCCTATAAATAAAATATAGGGATATTAGGGATAACATAAAAAACCAAGAGATAAAAAAATATAACTTCTAGGGATACAAAAAAAAACTACAACTTCTAGGGATATAAAGTAAAAAAATACTACTACAAGGGATAAAATAAAAAAAAGTGCAACTTCAAGGGATAAAATGAAATAATACAACTTCTAGGGATAAAATGAAAAAGCTACTACTAGGGCAATTCCATGTGAAAACATCCAGGACATGCAACCTTATCGGTTGAACACGATGAAATTCAGCACCCTTTGTTAGTTACGCGAAAACTACTTAACAGATTTTTGTAATTTTTTGACACAATAAAGCTTATTGAATTATTTATTTCAATAACTTTTTACATTTTTTATCAGACGCTTAGATAGAAACTGAATATCTTTGCAAGTACATGACATCATCTGCTGAATCTTTGCTTTGACTTTTTTTTAAAGCGGCTATCCATTTTTTCCTAAAATCTTTTTTATTTGTAGCTAATTTCTTGCTTTTCAATAAGATTCTTTTTGTAATTAACTAATAACTTTCAATAAATCCCTGTTCAGGACAATTTGGAAGATTAGCTTCCTTAGGTACAAATTCGACGCCAATTTGTTCATACCATTCTAGAGACTTCTTGGAGTAGTGAATTTTAGCTGAATTAGGCCAAAATATTGTAGGCATTTCATGCTTTTTAATGGCAAAAGGCATTTCTTTAAGTATTCTTTTATATATAAATCTGCGTTCAAAGTTTTACAAGTAATGTATGGTGTACTTTTTAAACCACAGGAGCAGATTGCTTGCCATGTTAGGAACTTGGCAAATAATTCAGTTTGAATATACTTGAATTTTTTGGCAACATATCTTACATACATACCTTTTGACTGATAAAAATATTGTTGCCCTGGCAATTGTGAAAAGTCCTTTTTGCAATAGGTTTCATCGTCTTCAATTATGCACAACTTTTCTCGGTTTAAAAGTTTAAGCAGCTTTTTTGAACAATGAATTGCTTTAATTTCTCCATCAATGGACTGCTTTGAAATTTTCTTTTTATGATATGCTTCATATTCTTGAGATTTAAGTACTTTTCCTATTGAAGCTTAGCTGCATTTAGATTTTCTCGCAAGATCTCTCTGCGACTGACATGGATTTGCCTTTATGGAGCGAATGATTGATTTCCACTTCCAGCTTCTCTTTCAATAGATTGAGTCTGTTTATATTGCTGCAAAATAAATTCAACTGATGATTGAGAGACCAGGAAAAATTAGAGAGATAAAGCCAAAGCCCTTTTGGAAATCCGCATCCCTGATTTTACTTGTTATAAACAAAGAAACTGTATTTTAAAATTAAAAAAAAAAAAATCATTTTTAGTTATTATTTTCTAATTTTGTAACAAATTTATGTAAATTTGACCATGTTTTTTTTTCTGATTAAGAAAAGACCACTCTCTAACTTTTTTGGAGAGTGGTCTTTTCTTAAACTCTAATTAAACTATTTAAACTAAAAAAAAAGAGCTTCATTGGCATTTTTGTAATTTAACTCGCCCCCGTATAATTGTGAAAAAGGTCAAAATTATAGGTGTTGTGTTTATTTTTATATATTTTAAGTTATTTTATTGGATTCTTTGCCTCAAAATATGTAAGTGTACATATTTTCAGCTTTCCATTGCCCACAGAATAGAAACAAAGGCTGAAACCATTTTTCCAAATGGCAGAATTTTGTTGGTTGAAGGCAAAGTTTGAATAGTCATATCTTCAAAACCATTTGGAATTATATGATAATTTTGTGTATGTTCATTACTTATTAAAATTTTTGAGTGATGTAAAAATCAGCAAAATCTGAGAGTTACATCTTTGCGTCTTTGATCTTATTGTGCTATCTTCATGCAAACATAACTGATTGAGAAGAACAGAAAAAAAGTGTGTTATAATAACAGCATCAAATTTAATTACATCAATTTTAGTTTTATATTGATAAAAAATATAATTTTTTACTCTTACCAGAGACATGGTAATAGCTACACATAGTTCAAATTTTTTTATCATTTAGTAACTAAACTAAAAATCAACTACTAAAATATCAACAACTGGAAACAATGTATAATGAATACACCTTTACCAGCCTAATAGATGAAAAAGAGTGCAAAGCTGGTCAACAGATATAATCTGCTTACCTATTAAGATTTGCCAAGGAGGTCTTCTACAAGACAGTAGCTGGATGCATTTAAGTTTGCATAAGAAAAGTATTTTTATCCAGACACCATCTCTAATCTTTACTCAACCAAGAGCCCTATTACAGGGGATGTGTTAAGAATTGGCTTTTCCTTGCCTTAGCCTAAAAAAGGATATCCTACAAGGCAGCAGGACATGAAGCAGGTTGTACTGGGTTACATGTTACCAGTAGCAGAATAACTTGACCTGACCCTTAATAAGATCTATCTCTTTAGCAACAATCAAAAGATATAAAAAGAAATGTTAACTTTACCTGAATACAGCCTGCAAATCTAACTTTAATTAATTGAAATGTTTACTAATTTTGAAGACAGTCTATAAAATGTTAACTGAATACTGCAAATATAACACTGCTTTAACGCAAATTTGAAAATTACTTGTGTGTAACACAACAAGTTTTAAAATTTAATTCAACAATTCAACGTAATTGCTTCCTTTTGTTCGATCAAACAACTTCTTTTTTTTTTTATATGTGGAGTTTCACCTAGTGGATGTACCTTGCTCAATTTTATTACCAAGTTGTATTTGTTTTGTCAAGCAACATTTGCTGGCCACAAATGATTGAAAAGAGTAGCAATTGTTGAGCGCAGTACTACCAGGGACATGGTGGGAATTGAACTCGGAACAACTTGCTTATTAGTTGAGTGCTCTACCACTACATTTGATCCGCCACTTATATTAATATCAAAAGCTATAACCGCTGTGCGAAATATAAGTTAAAAATCCATCTTGAGAACATCTAAAGTTCTCAATAAATTAAAGACCATTTGAAAAATCATTTAAATACTTTTTTTTTTAAATAAGTAGCTTATTTCAGTGGCATAAGTTCTTTAAAAAATATTATAATTCATAGAAATGCTCCAAAAGCGCATGCCTATTTTTTTTATTTGAAACTTTAATCCCTATCTAACCAGAGAGGAAAATAATTAAGTTTAAACATAATTTGTTATTTTTCAATTTTCCAATTTTCTCTTACAATTTTAAATATTCACAACAAATTTACTTTATTTCTAAGAAAAGAAAAGTTATACAACAAAAAGTTTTACATTAGTAGTCTTTGGTGAAACAAGACCTAAATTTATACTCACTGAAAATACCTAAATAAAATTTTAAGCCAAAACAAAGTGTTATTAAAATTGCTAGAAACTTGTCAAAGAGTTAATAAATTTGAAAATATCTTAAAAAAAAACATAAGAAAGGGTTTATTATAATCATAAATGCAGACACTCACAAAATCTTACAAAAGTATTCATGATTCTTATATGTTTTTTTGAAACTTAAACATTTTTACAAATCTTAAAAGAAAATTCAGTTCTATAAAAAAAGAGAAAGTACAAAAATAGAGAAATAAAGTTTGAATAAAAATAAAAACTTATTGTTTTTTATCTGAATTGACCAAGTTCACACCCTCATCTTGGTTGCTAATATTGAGAAAAAGTAATTGATAAAATTATTCGGGTAATACCCAGGTAAATTTAAAATTACCCTAATTTTTTTCTGATGGGTAATGGAAACACTAGCATGAATAGTACATCCTATTAAATTATTTCCTAACAAGGTTTTAAAAAAACTTCTAACAAAGTTTTTATTACTGAAACTATGTTTGATGCATTATTTCTGAGTAATAAATAATCAGGTCTGAAATATTAAATGCAGTATGATTCTAGTCCACACTTTAGCATGACCAAATAATGTGTGAAGTCATCTGTGAAGCCAGACATTCTTAAGCTGACATTCTTTTCAGTAGACAGAACATGATGCAATTTAAATTTTAATTCATTTGTAATATCAGAATTAAGTTTCTCAGTAACCTGTTTTCTTGGTGGTAAGGTATAACAGAGTTCAAAGTACTTTAAAGCTCTTTTCAAGCCAATGTTTTTAAGCCAGAGTGCTGCACGACAGAATATAAAGGCATATCATTTCAGTTAGAACTCTATTTACCTCTATCCAGTTTCGGTACCAATTTTCTTCCAAGGTGATTGTCTATTACTTCTGGCATAGCAAGTTGTCTCTCGGATGCATGTCTTTTCCTTTATGTAATAGATTTATTGCACAGAAGATTGGTTTAAACTATGTTTATTGCCAGTTGCAAATACCAAAATATTTTTTCTATTTCAAGCCTACTTTCTTAAGTCATTGGTCAATCATCAACTTTTGAAAAACTAAGAGCATTGCTAAGTGGCCTGGTTTGTTTTTGAAAAAATGTGGATACTGAATTTATTATATATTTATTTTTTACTTTTTTCTGTTTTCTTTCTGGCAGTACTTTCTAATTGTAAATACTTTTAAAATGTCTTGAGATAAATGCTTTTTAAATTTCATTTCATATTTGTTGTATTCATCTAATAAGCTTGCTTATGACCTCACATCAAAGTTAAATCAGTTTTAGTACATCACCTTCAGAAATTAGAATTAAATCAGTTTTAGATATAATACATTTTGCTTTGCTATTATCTTTTCATCTACCATAAAAAAAGTCCTATACCATATTTCTTTATTTAGTTACAATGTAGAATACGATTTACTGGGTAATGTTAGTTAGTCTATTTAAAATAAAGTTATGTAATTAGCATTCAGCATTAACAGGTCTTAGCTTAAGCGTAAAAACTTAACAACAATAACTGCTGCATGGTTTTTGTGGTGCCATATAGCTAACTAAAATCTTAAAAAAGTAAAATAAACCTTTAACTGTTAATTAAAATTCTGCAAACTATGTTAATAAGCAATTCTGCAAGCTATATTAATAAGCAATTCTGCAAACTATATTAATAAGCAATTCTGCAAGCTATGTTAATAAGCAGTTTTCTATTATTTATAGTTCATAGCACTTAAAAATTTGTTAGTAAAACCATAAAACCATTATTATGTGTAGTTTTTACTTTTCATAAACTAGGCCTAGTTCCTACTGAAAAAGTAAAAACTAATTTAATAACAAGTATCCAATAAAATATTAAAATTTTTTTTTAATAACAAAAGTAATGGCTGTCAAACATCATATTAAATTATAGGGTTAGGAGAGAAAAAAGTTAATAATATTAAAAATGTTCAATTTATTTGCTTTTGTAATAATGCCCTTTGATCCTAAAGACATTTAAAAATAAATTGTAATATTTAAGCTAAATAATTTTAACTATAACAACAAAGTTGAAACACTGTAACTGTTGTAAAAAAGCTTTTAAAACTGAAACAATATTGCAATTGTAATACTGCAACTGTAATATTTTAGTCCTAATAATGCCCAAATATGAGGTATTAAGTATTCTTTACAACAGATCATTATACCAAACTCCACCATGACCCTGGTAGCACTTATCTTGTTTCTCAAAGCAACTTTGTCAAGATTTGAGTTTCTAAATAGGGAAAAAATAAATTCAGTATCCACAGAAAATGAAAATCACATCAACTGTAAACTCATATAAAAATTTTAAAAATACTGCAGGTATAATAATAAAACTATAAAATTACTAATCTAAAACTATCACAACTTAATGTATACTTTAACTTTAAATAACCCTTATTAAATGCAATACTAGGAATTACCATAAATGTAATAACTAACCTTATTTTCTAATTTTTCTAATTAAGTAACAAACTCAAAATATCAGCTTTTTAAAGCTTTATACCTTTTTATCATGATAATTAAAATAGGAAAAAAAATAGCTTACAGGTCTGTCTTCTGAACAACTTTCAATAATACTAAAAAAGCGACTGACAGAACCTCGCATCATATTTTTAATATATAAATTCTCAATAGCTGATAGTATAGATTGAACATTGCCTGACAATAATTGAGAATCAACACCATTTAAGTTCTGAAAATAAAAATGTATATACATATATATATGTAATTATTTTAATTTTAGAAAATAAATATGTATACAACTAAATACAAGTTGCAAAAAAAAACAAAGTAAAGGAACAAACTTCTATGACTTTGAGCAAAATTTCAAGAATATCCATGATGATATCCCATGTAATTAAATCTTGACTTGGTCCAAATTTGTTCACTAATCTCAGTAAAGATACGCCAACTTCATGAGCAACCACAAAGTTTGCACATTGCAAAGAAATCTTGAATGCAGAAAGCACATGAAGAGGTTGATATCGTAATGAGGTAACACGTTGTGATCCCCAAATACTCATGCCAATAAAAAATACAGCACCCCGCAACAATGTTAGATCAGTGACGTTGTTGCTTTAATAATAATAATATTAATAGATTTAATTAATTTATTTCATGATTATTTTCAGCATTTCCATAAAAAAAGATCACTATGACATTACAGTTACAGATTATGGTCATGAGAGGTAATTATGGGATAGTTAAAACAAGAGAAGACACCCCTACCCTTTTAAAAATTTATTGAACACTTTGGTGAGATTTCTTACATCTTCAAATAAGATCATTGAACTCAAAATAATATCAATGAAATTAGCTAAAGTTAGCAGACTTTTATTTTAAAACTTATTAACCTAGAATAAGTAACATTTTGGAGAAATTACAAGACACCAATTTTTTTTAATGTAAAAGAACTTATTTATATACTAACCATTAATAAACCCATAAAATGGGTGTCAAATATGTATTATAGTAATAAATATGAAATTTTATACAAATTACCATTTAAAAAATCAAAACAAATAAATGTTCACTTTTATCCATGTAGATAACTACTTTGCATTTTTTGTAGTCTGTGACTGATTATATATATATATATATATATATATATATATATATATATATATATATATATATATATATATATATATATATATATATATATATATATATATATATATATATATATATATAAATTAGTAAAATGCACTTATCTAACTTTTTTCTTCAACTTGAAGTTTCACCATTGCTGGATCATCAGGAAGAGTTACTAAATCTCAAAAAAAATTCAAATTATAGAAAAAAATATTTTACAGGAAGTTATAAATCATTATGAAAAAAATTTTAATTACTATATTTTTTTGGTTATCGGGAAGTTACAGAAAGTAATTATTAAATAAATTTCTTTGGAATGGGCATAGTTTAATTTGGTCATTTGTTTTTATAATTTTTTAAGAGGCATTTATTTTTGTGTCTACAGTTATAAATTAATTCAGATTTTTTGTTTAATAAATTTTCCTGATTTAAATGAGTAATTATTTAAAATTAAATTATTAAATTTTTTATTTTTTTCTTTTAAATCCCAAATATATTTTAACAGCATAGTCTCTTGAATATTTTTTGTGTTTATACGATTGTTTGTGGTTGGCATAACGTTTTTTCCATTACCCTCGGTTAAGCCAATATATAGTTTGTCAGATTTATTTTGTGAGGAAACAATGCACTTGTAAATTACATTTTTCGAAAGGCATTTTCTATTTAGAGGGCAATCTATTTTTTGTTCACAATTACAATAATCAGTGTTTTTTCTTTTTTATGTTCATTTTTATTAAATGTAATGTTTTAAATGTAGGCACGAAAATAAATACCTCTTAAAAAATTATAAGAACAAATGACCAAATTAAACTATCCCTAATCCAAAGAAATTTATTTAATAACTACTTTCTGTAACTTCCGTTAACCAAAAGAATATAGTAATTAAAAATTTTTTTATAATGATTTTCACTTCCTGTAAAATATTTTTTTCTATAAATTGAATTTTTTTTGACATTTAGTAACTCTTCCTGATGATCCAACAATGGTGAAACTTCAAGTTGAAGAAAAAAGTTAGATAAGTGTTTTTTACTAATTTATTATTGCTCTGTTCTTTAAGAACATTGAGCACTCTATTTGTAAAATACTCTAACATAATTTACATATATATGTATGTATATATATATATATATATATATATATACATATATATATATATATATATATATATATATATATATATATATTATATTACATATATATATATATATATATATATATACATACATATATATATATATATATATATATATATATATATATATATATATATATATATATATATATATATATATATATGTATGTATATACTCAACAGCTATTGGGAATGATGGGTATTACTCCAGTACAAAAGAAAAAACTTTATTGCAACAAGTACAAAAAAAAAACTATATTTGAAAGCAAAGTATTGCTATGGTTTGCAATTAGTCTCAAAGGTATAACTAGACCAGTAATAAAGCAATCTGGCTATTCTGTTAACAAAAATACGTACAAAAAAGTACATTAGTTTGCAAGCTTGTCTAAAAGAAGTTTGAATGAAGTTAGTCTTGAAAGATCACCAGAAAAGAATCAATTAACAATATTAAATGTGCATTAGAGTAGCAAAATCAACTCAATTTGATTTTTTTCTGAAAAAAAAACAACAACATATTTATACTTTTTTTAAATGTTTTATTGTAGTTCCATTTTTGGGGGAACACCCATTGTGCGTGAGTGTGTATGTATGTTTATATATATATATATATATATATATATATATATATATATATATATATATATATATATATATATATATATATATATATATATACATACTTTTTTGGCTCCTTTTTTAATGGTTGCTTTGGGATTATTGTCAAAATAAGTAGCAAGCTGATTGACTTTTTGTCATTTTTGTGCCATTTTTTTAATTTTTAAATGTGCTAATTTTCTAATTTTCTGCACTAATTCCAATTTCATATCTTTTAATTATACAATATACAGTTGTTATTGGAACATTCTCTGCTTTAAATTGATTATAAGTAAAGAGTTTTCCTGATATAATGTTATTTTTGTAGAACTTTTACACACTTTTTCTTACATCTTCTCTTTTTGAACTCATTTTTATAACTAAAGAAAAATTATTTTTGATTATAGTAGTAGTAGTAGTAGTAGATGCTGTAGCCGCCCGAAGACGAGGAGTGTGTGTATTAATAACACACTTAGACAGCCGTTTCAGTATTAATTTTATTTAAAAGGAGCCAATTGTCTAATTGTGCTTTAAAACTGTTTACTGATTTTGCATTGACTACATCTTTAGGTAGTTTATTCCATGGTTTTGTTATTCTGTTAGTAAAGAATGAGTGTCTTAAGTTGCACTTTGTTTTTTCGCGTTCAAACGTGACACCATTTCCTCTAGATAATTGAAAATCATTAGGCTTGAAACCATTTAAAAAGTCCACATTTTCAATCTTATTTAATAACTTATAAGCCTGGATCAAATCTCCACGAAGTCTGCGTTCACATAATGGGCTGAGGACAAGAATCTCCAGTCTTTCCTCGTATTTCATTTTTGCCAGAGTCAGATTGAGTCTCGTAGCCCTGTGTTGAACTTTCTCGAGCAGTTCTATTTCTCCTTTAAGCTGAGGGGACCACACTGGAACCGCAAATTCAATTATTGGGCGAACAAACGTCACGTATAAGACTTTAAGAGTCTGCACATCCAGTTTCACAAATGTGTTTTTAATCATTCCCAGCATTTTATTTGTCTTCGAGCTGCAAGATATAATTTGCTGTCCCCTGCTGATTAATAAACTTTTTTTTTGTAATTACATATTGTGTAATTTACATAAACAGTCATATGTTATTATTTTTGCATTTTAACATTTGCATGTAATTGATTGTATTTTGTAGAGTTCCATTTTTGAGGGAACAACCGTTTTATATATATATATATATATATATATATATATATATATATATACATATATATATATATATATATATATATATATATATATATATATATATATATATAATATATATATATATATATTATATATATATATATATATATATATGTATATATTATATATATATATATATAAATATATATATATAAATATATATATATAAATATATATATATAAATATATATATATATATATATATATATGTATATAAATATATATATATATATGTATATATATATATATATAAATATATATATATATATATATATATATAAATACTCAACAGGGTGCACTTCAGGAAGGTATGTCATAATAACACAATCTGCATAATTTTAAATCTTATCAAATTAAAGATAAGATTGTGAGTGTTGATTGTTAACTAGACCAGTAATTACCTCATTTGGCCGTATTATCATATAATTATAATTACTTGTCTTCAAGAATACAACACATCAAGTTTAAAACTGTATGACCAAATGTTGTTCCAATCAAACTTCTCATGAGCTAAAAAATATAATTTAACTGTTAAACAACAAGTTCCATTTCAACTATTTAACAATATTTTTTTAAGTACCTTCCAACTTGGTTGACTAAAGTTTTTTATGTTCACTGTTCGACAAAGTGTTACAATCAAGGGACAAAGCCCTTCAGGGGGTAACCCACCATATTTTACAGCCACATCTAATAATGATAAGCAACTCTAAAATCAAAATGAGAATTTCTATTATGCACATAATATGATGTTATTCCACATGTTGTGATTATTATCATTGTTGTTGTTATTTTTACTATTCAAATTACTATCAGTGAGCAAAATGTGAACATTATTATCATTAAAAATGTGAACATTATTACTAATAGTGAACATTATTATTAAAACTATTACTACCAGTGAGCAACCTGTAAAGGTTCATGTGGTTATAACAGGTAATTTAAAACATGTAAAGTATATAACATATCAAAATTAAAATGACAATAAATTTAAACAGTTAAATAAATATAAAGAACATTAGCTTTGGAAAATAATTAGCTTTATATATTGGTTGTATGGAAAGAGTGATATGGTAATAGAAAGAGAAATATAAATTAAAATTTTTTTTGAATGTAAACTTCCTGATAGGTGATGCTAGTCTTTTTTTATCAGGTTCATTTATACTACATATTTTAATCAGGAAACATCATTGATGAATTATAATGGCCCTGAGAAAGAAATTTCACCAACATTAATCCACTACTTAATTTTAAGTGGATTTTACAGTACTGATACCTTTTTTATTATCTTTGTACCTGTTAATCCTTTTGTGTTTTATATATATATATATATATATATATATATATATATATATATATATATATATATATATATATATATATATATATATATATATATATATATATTTATTGATAAATGTTGTATATTGCTGGAAATACAACTCTTGTCTGTTTAAGAGTGATCAATATCTTTTTGAAAAAAATAGATCAAATAATAATATTAAAATATTTTAAATGAGAAAATACAACTTTATAATGGAACTTGAAGTTTCATGCCATTCGGCAATCATCAGCCATATCATTCAAATATAAAATAAAAACCGTTATAAAAAATACAAATTTAGCGTTGCAACGGCATCTGACGTCAAGTGTACGTGATCCAATATTTGCTAATCGCCGGTATCAAAGTTAGAAAGTAAAAGTTTTTTCCTATGTCTACAAGCAGAAACCAATTCACTTTTTTTATTAAGTAGTAAACCACTATCAAAATTCATAATAAAATATTTTTCACTGATGCAAAGGTTACACCTTTTTGTAGATGGATTATAAGATTGGCATCTTTTAATTATGTTCCATTTAATTATAGGCATGTTACCTGCGTCTTTGTGTTTCCAGATCTCTTTGGAAAGTTCTGTATCATTTCTATATCTGGTTGCATTAAATGATTTAAGGTGGTTTGCAAATCTGAGCTTGAAAGCGTTTTCACTGATACCGATGTAATATTTTTCCGTAAGACTGGGATTAGGTGATGATAATGTGGCTTTATATACAACGTTTTTTGATAGACGTTCGTTATTTAACTGGCATGCAGTTTTCTTAATGCAGTTGCAATTTATACCATTAGTGGTGAGTTTGTTGCGCAAAATTTGTTGGTTGTGTGAATTAATAATAGATCGAATATTTGGCATGCAGCTGTAACTAACTTTTATTGTGTTTCTGTTGAAAATTTTGTGGAGCTTATGATGTAATGGAAAATGTAATTCAATTAAGTTTAAGAAAAGGTGTCCAATTTTTGTTACCACATTATTACTGAAAGGGGGATTAAACCATATTATATTTCTTTTTCGTTTATTAGTATTAGAAGGATTTAGATTTGAATGATATTGGAGATTGGTGGGAAATCCAGACTTTTCTAATGCGTCTTTATAAATAGGAGCAGACTTTTGGAAAATTTTTTCATTTGAAGAATTGGAAGATAATCTATGTTCAATTGAGGTTGGCAATTGTTTTAAAATGCTTGGTGGATGGTTGGAACTAGCATGGATATAATTTAGCGTATAATTTAGTGTATTTAGCGTACTATCAGGTTTATGGTAAGGTTGAAAAGTGCAGTTATTAAGATCAAATGTAACATCAAGGTAGTTAACAACTTTCATATTAGATTGAATGGAAATTTTCATTACATTAAAAGACCATAAACCTAATTTTTTAAATAATCCTACTGTTCGTCTAATTAACCCAGCTAAGAATGAAGTTGGTAGAATAAGTAAGCATATTTTATCAGATATTATCACCAACTTAAGAAATATTTTGCAATTAAATCAGTGGAATAGTACACAAAATGTAATAAATTGGTTCAAAAACACCAATGACAAACATTTTTATAAATTTCTTATTTTCGACATCGTTGACTTTTACCCTTCTATAAGTGAAAAGCTACTTATCGACTCCATAAACTTTGCAGAACAATACGTTTCCATTGATGCTGATCATAAATCTTCAATTCTCCACGCGCGTAAGTCTTTATTATTTACCAATGATCAAGTTTGGATTAAGAAATCAAGTGGTTTGCTTGATGTTACCATGGGTGCATTTGATGGAGTGGAAGTGTGTGAGTTAGTTGGTATTTTTCTTCTCTTCCGGATTTCGCAATTTTATAAAAAATCTGATTTTGGATTATATAGAGACGATGGCCTAGCCGTGTTTAAAAAAGCAAGCAGTCCAAAACTGGAAAAAATTATGAAGCATTTTACTCAAATATTTAAACAATACAACCTCTGTATTTCCATTCAATCTAATATGAAAGTTGTTAACTACCTTGATGTTACATTTGATCTTAATAACTGCACTTTTCAACCTTACCATAAACCTGATAGTACGCTAAATACACTAAATTATACGCTAAATTATATCCATGCTAGTTCCAACCATCCACCAAGCATTTTAAAACAATTGCCAACCTCAATTGAACATAGATTATCTTCCAATTCTTCAAATGAAAAAATTTTCCAAAAGTCTGCTCCTATTTATAAAGACGCATTAGAAAAGTCTGGATTTCCCACCAATCTCCAATATCATTCAAATCTAAATCCTTCTAATACTAATAAACGAAAAAGAAATATAATATGGTTTAATCCCCCTTTCAGTAATAATGTGGTAACAAAAATTGGACACCTTTTCTTAAACTTAATTGAATTACATTTTCCATTACATCATAAGCTCCACAAAATTTTCAACAGAAACACAATAAAAGTTAGTTACAGCTGCATGCCAAATATTCGATCTATTATTAATTCACACAACCAACAAATTTTGCGCAACAAACTCACCACTAATGGTATAAATTGCAACTGCATTAAGAAAACTGCATGCCAGTTAAATAACGAACGTCTATCAAAAAACGTTGTATATAAAGCCACATTATCATCACCTAATCCCAGTCTTACGGAAAAATATTACATCGGTATCAGTGAAAACGCTTTCAAGCTCAGATTTGCAAACCACCTTAAATCATTTAATGCAACCAGATATAGAAATGATACAGAACTTTCCAAAGAGATCTGGAAACACAAAGACGCAGGTAACATGCCTATAATTAAATGGAACATAATTAAAAGATGCCAATCTTATAATCCATCTACAAAAAGGTGTAACCTTTGCATCAGTGAAAAATATTTTATTATGAATTTTGATAGTGGTTTACTACTTAATAAAAAAAGTGAATTGGTTTCTGCTTGTAGACATAGGAAAAAACTTTTACTTTCTAACTTTGATACCGGCGATTAGCAAATATTGGATCACGTACACTTGACGTCAGATGCCGTTGCAACGCTAAATTTGTATTTTTTATAACGGTTTTTATTTTATATTTGAATGATATGGCTGATGATTGCCGAATGGCATGAAACTTCAAGTTCCATTATAAAGTTGTATTTTCTCATTTAAAATATTTTAATATTATATATATATATATATATATATATATATATATATATATATATATATATATATATATATATATATATATATATATATATATATAGGGTGGTTTTGAAAGATGAACATTTTTGAAAAATATCTTTTGGTATTCCATTAATGTGTTCTATATAATAAAATAACTTTTATTTAAAATTCTAATTCTATATAATAAAATAAATTTATTTAAAATTTTAAAGATTTTTAAAAATATACATATATATTTTTTTAACATCTTTGAATAAATGGTAGTATTATCAGAGAACAATGCCACCTTATGTGAAAACAATCACTTATATTACATGTTTTACCTGATTCATTAATTGATTGAAAAATGTGCAAACACATTGATAATTTTAAAGTTAGTTAAAAATAATTTATTTATTGCAATGATTTAGTAAATGAAATGGCGGAAAAGATATGAGAAAAATAAATGAAAAGATTGAAAAACAAAACAAAGTACAGTTGGAGGAAAACATGCTCTTAGTTAAAATTTCAAATAATAACAAAATAAGATCTTCAAGTCAATGACATTGAAAAAAATTACTCTCCATTTTATATCTCTACTCATTAAAATCATTTTAAAAATTGCTGATGTTAATTAAATATTAATAATGTGAGTAACTCTCATGCACAAATACTTTTTTTTTTTAACATCCTCTCTTTCAAGCAAGCAACCACTATTAGAGTTGGAAGTTACTGGAAGAGAAAAGATGAAGTTTATAAAGCAAGATAACAACTAACAGACAACTTAAAAGATTGCAAATTATATAAATCAGGAAAACAAGATGAAGGGAGTTAAATCCAAAAACCTAATGTTCAATGAAAAAAATAAGACAAAAAAGAATTTTTGGAGCATCTAGGAACAGTCACAGTAAAAGGATGAGACTAATTGAATGACGAGTAATACAAGAATAAGTTTTTGCAGATAGCACAGAGACGCTAGCTCTTTAGAACAGTGTTCACTATAGTATTTAGAAAAGAAAAAGAGGGGCAACATTACGATGATGTGACAATGGTTTAAGGTTGGCTGCAAGAGCAGGTCTAACTATGCTTACAATGTGTTTTTGCACCTTGTCTAAAAAAGAAAGAGCTTTATTCGAAGACCCACTCTAGATATAACAACAGTATTCCATACAAAGACAGATTAGAGATTTATACAGATTTATGACATTGATGAAAAGTTCTTAGCAAACAATTCAGCTTTGTCTTTAGGTGAGGTAACAAAATCTGAACCATGCAAAAGAGTGGGGATTAAAAGCTTTGCACTTATTATAGGCACTGCTAAAGATTCTCCAGTCTATAATAAGGGCAAATCTCTTATTCCTCCTCTCTTGCATGGTTTAGATTTTTTTACCTCATGCATGGTTTAGATTTTTGAGATGAAATATGAGACTCAGTTAAGAAAGCCAAAAAGTATGGGCCTTAACACCTGCAGAGTCACTGACAGTAGTACTAAGCCATTCAGTAAGATGAGCATATAAGTCACCAACAACAACGATATTGGTTGAAGGATAAAGAGAGAGGACTTGGTTAATTTGATCAGAAATAACATCGAAGAGTGCAATCTTGAGATGTTATTTCTGGCAATGGAGTGAAAAGGTGCTAAAGTCTAATATAAAAATATAGTCTGTGGATTCAAACCAAGTTTCTCGACAAATGGGTGAATTTTTACGAATGTAAATGCCAATTATGTGGCTAATGGAGTCTCTACAAATTAAAGGAAGATAACCATCAACACTAAGATCACAAGATGAATCAGCTGAACTTAAATTTAAAAACTTAAAAGAGCAAGTAGGTCTGGTGAACCTTGCAAAACATGAGACTCAACAAAGAAAAGTTACTCCGAAGGCTACAAATATTTGTGAATGATAAATTTTGAGAACTTTGCGATGACAATCATATTTTGTGTTAAATATCTTGTATGCTTTAGTCATTTTTTAAAATGGTTAAAGAGCTTGACTCACTACTGTTTAAACTAATACTTAATACTAAGAAGACAATCATTTTATAAAACACTAATACAAAAATTACTAATGCTATATAAAACCAGATTGTTACTAGATATCTATATACATTTAAAAAAATCCTTTTATAGAAAAAAAAAGTGCAAAGCCGCAATTAGCAATTTTAAACTTATCTATTCATTCATTTATTGAAATTTGCAGCAAAAAATTAAGAGAAAAAAAATAAAAAAAAGAGTGACTAAGTACAGTTGAAAGAAAATATGTTCTCAGTTAAATACAACAATTATTATGTATTATTATATTATTATAAAAAATACAACAAATATTTATATTAAAATAACAATAAAATAAGAACTTCATTTAATTATGAAAAAAATAATTTTACAGTTGAAATTGAAAGTAAATCTAAAATAAGTGAAGTAAAAAAATTAATAGAGTTTACGCCATACTTAATATTTGTCAACAAAGCAAATTAAAGTAGCTTATCATAAACAATAAAACTAGTTCAAATACATTTCCAAATTACATCCTGACTATTTGTCAAGGCTTGTTTTTCAAAACTCTGTTTTTTTTAACTGGTTTTTCAACAATGACCGGCAAAATTTCATTATGGGAGGTCACTCTAGCAATTTTAGTTATTTTGGATAGTCATTATTGACCGGGCATTATTCTCCATGCTGTATATGTATGTATATATATATATATATAGGGCTTGTGATCGCGCCGCGCCCGTGAAACATGCCCGTAAATGGTAAACCTTCTAGGTGCAATAAACAACGCTCGGTCAGCTTACAATGAGAGTATAAAATCACGCTCGTTCAAAAGTTTGGGACAGAAAAAATAATAAGCATTTATTTTGTTTTTTTAATAAAATATTTGTAATTAAATTTTTTAGGTAATGATAAAACTTGTTGATTTAACAGTAAAACTCTGTCTTTCATATACTTACATCCTTATACGAAGTAATTATATAAAATATAAGCACTATGTCACTTGGTTTCTGCACGTTTCTGTTTTGCTGTTTTGTCAGCATTTTTCCGTTTTGCACTAACATAATGAATGTACAGTTTGAAGTCGTTACAGCTAATTTCAATAATGGAATGTTAACTATTTTAACCTAGTGCGCGCGGAAACACAATGTGAATATAAATATGTGCAAATGAAATGGAAATAGAAAATTAGGAAATAACTATAAGAAAGTTAAAGTTTCTGAATATTTTTAATTTTGTAAAAATGTCAAGTAAGATTGATTTGATTTATTGTTAATAATATTCCACACATCATTTATAATAAAAATAAATTTTCATAATGGAGATTTTTTTTAAATTCATTTTTGTATAGTTTAAAAAGAAATTATAAAAAAGTATATTTAATAATTATTAATTAATTTACGAAAAAAATTAATTATTAAAAAAATGTCAAGAAATAAAGAAACCGTTAATCATAAATATTAAGTTAACAGCATTTTAAATACATATCAAAACAACAAAAGCAAAAAATTTTAGCCACAAATTTATTCTTCAATACTATTATAAGAACTTATTAGGCACTTGCATTTTTGTTTGATTGCGTTTTTTTTTACTATTATTAGTTTAAAAAAATAGCTATCTGGCGCCAATAAAAAACAAGAAGTTGGGAAGTATAAAAAACTACATTGTTGAAGTAGTATAAATGAGCTGTCGTAGATACTAACTCAAACATCAGCGAATGAAAGTCGTATAACAAATAGAAAGCCTTTTATAAACACAGTCTTCCGCAATTTTCAAATTTCAAGATTGCTCTTGCAACCCTAATCCCGAGCACACATAATTGCACTTGATGACAACATATTATAATTTTATGAGTGATATAACACGCTTGACGATTTTCTTCATTACAAGCCCTGTGTGTGTATATATATATATATATATATATATATATATATATATATATATATATATATATATATATATATACATATATATATACATATTATATATATATATATATATACATATATATATATATACATACATATATATATACATATATATATATATGTGTATATATATATATATATATATATATATATATATATATATATATATATATATATATAAATTACTTAATTTATTATTTGATAATTATTTAATATATTTATTTAATTTATTATTGCTCTGTTCTTTAAGCACATTGAGCACTCTACTAGTAGATTACACTGACATGATTTATATATGTTGCAGTTTTTTTGAATTTTGATTAGCCTGCTTATTGCCAAATATTATATTAATTATAATATTTTTATAATAATAAAAATTAGCAAATTTACTGCAAGCCGTTAACTGCCAATATGGTAACGCCAGTGCCTAATAATATATATGTGTGTATGTATATATATATATATATATATATATATATATATATATATATATATATATATATATATATATATATATATATATAAATTTATACACATACATTTTGTCTTATATACTTTCCTGCTGGATTTTATATCCACTTTATTACACTCAGAGTACATACTTGTGTAATATATAGATCTTTATATTTTCACTACATCTTTAAGCATACACATTATGAAAAACCTATATAAAATCTTCATAAATATTTGCTGATAAATATAAAGTACTACCCTATCTCCTTGTTGCAACAAATCTTACAGTGTTCTGTCAGGAATGGGTTGTATTTGGATAGTAGTTCAAGCATACCCAAATAATTTCTGTGGTGTTTTGAACCAATCTGCTTATTTTTGCAACAGATCAGTCAACCACTGTCAATTCAAAGCAATGTTTTTCAACAACATTTTTTCAGTTAGCCAATAACATAATGTTATAAAGTACCCGCTAGCAAGAAATTTGATTGTAAAAAACACTTAGAGTAGTGCCTTCTTTTAGCAAGCCTATTCACTTTCAAACTGTTTCCCAAACTCGCAGTCGACCCAACGTGCTCTTGGTTTTGCCAAAAAAGAAACATGTATTATGATTATATACTACCTTTTAGTTAGCAAACATCAACCTGTCACACATTATTTTTCTCCATTAACTTAAGTTTGATAAAGGAGCTCCATGCAAGCTTGTCAATATCTTGTGTCACTGAAATAATACACTGAGTTTAATAAATTTAATTCTTCTTGTTTCAACTTAGTATAAGGTGGATTTAGTATAAGGTCCTCAAACAAGTCTTTGTTCAAGCAGTTCCAATAAGCTGGGTCAAAAGAAAAAATGGTAGGACAAGCAAAAGTTTTGTTCTTACCAGCTTACGCTTTTTCGAATTCTGAACAGGTTAGGAAAGGTTGGTAAACTGATCACACTTCTATGTTCATCAATGATGCAAATTTTTGGTGAGTTTGGAGCATCAACCAATCCACCATGGATGGAAAATTGATGTGACTGAGGATAAGAGTCAAAAGAATTGAAAAAACCCCCTTTAACCTTCGAATTTAAAAAAAAATCAATAATAAAAATTATCTAGTATTACAATGTTATTTTTCTATTCATAAATATAAAAACGATTGTTGCGACAATGATCTCGTTTTCTTTTCTTGATAAAAATATGTTACCTCAACTTCCAACTCAGTATTAGCAACATGGCAAAATTCACAAGTTTTTCTAAATAATAAATTTAAAAATTAAGAAAAGTCATTCAAATTTTAATAACTTCCAGTTGATAACTTTCCATTAGAATTAATTATAGTAATTTTATTACTTTTTTATCTTAAAATCTAGGTCAACCTAAGCAATTTAATTTAAAGATAATCTAAAAACGCAGTTGCCTTTCACATACAAAAAAATTACAGTTGTCCTTAATATGCAAGTAAGCTTATATAAAGTTAATGTAGAGTTTTTCTAGCATAATTTTAAAGTGAAATCTAATATAAAATGAAGATTTAGTCAATAAAATAAGAAAAATAAACTTACTTCACAAGACTACATATTGTTTCTTTGTCAAGAAAACTTGAATTAAAACGAATTACATTGACCAATAGCAAAAGAAAATCATTTGTTCTAAAAAAATTGAAACTTTAGAAGCAATTAAAAGATTTTCTTTTTAAAAACATATACTTAAGTATATAAATAGATATCTCTCTTTTACTGCATAAATCCTTAATGATGATATCATATTGAAATAAGGATAGGCAAGGACTTTAGTAAATAAATAAAATCAGATTTAAGGTTTAGACAGGCAATTTCCACATATGAAAGAAGTCTAATAGAGTAAAATCATTTTTTCACTGTGTGTTTTCATTTTTTTACTAAAAAATGTCTAGATTAAAGTGCATATTTTAAAAATATAATAATACAGTATAGACCTAAGCAGTAATATATGTGACAAAAGTAATATATATGACAAATTCTACAACACTTGTGTCTATGTTTAAAATACTTTTAAAAAAAAGTTAAATTGATACTTTTACTCTTTGAAATAAAGAAAGTTATTGAATAATTTTTATAAACATGGATGAAAAATCTTCAAGGATAAGCACAACACTATTTCAAATTAAGTTTGTAATTAAACTTTGAATGAATGAGTTTGAAATATCATAATTGTTTATGTAATACTAAAAAATAAAACTACGACTCAAATAAATGTTGCTTTTAAATAATAACTTTTAATGTTCATTAATGAATGCTTTTAATAAATAAATTTTTATTATAATAAATATTTATAGGCAATTTAAATAATTAACGCTATTAAAATATCATCTTAAATAGCATTAATCGTATTTTTAAGGACTTCTTGAAAAAGAAATAAAAAATTGTTCCTGACTTCTATAAGAGCATATCTATATAAGCTTAACGGCCTTCAATCTTGCCTTGGAAATTGACTGAAATCACATAGCATGTTGACACATGGCATTAAAGTTTAAGAGGAGCATACTATTTTGCAAGCCTCACCAGATATGAAGTTCATGATAACCAAAAAGGGGTTTATAGACCTAATGACTTATTATGTGTTAGACTATTTTTATTTTTGTCTGACACACAATAAACTGATTATCTATAAATTTACAAAGATATGAGTTGATTTTTGGTGGAATTTTTTTAAATAATTTTATGGTAACAGGCCTTACCAGGAGAGCCGTGCGGTCGCATGCCTTGAGTGACACAGATAAAAAAAATTTTTTGGATAACTCGGCCACGCTTTTTTAGCATATATTAAAAATTGGCTCTTTTTTAAAAAGGCGCTGAAAAAATCAAACTAATTCGTTGTATTATTTTATTATTTGTATGTATGTATGTATGTATTTATGTATGTATGTATGTATGTATGTATGTATGTATGTATGTATGTATGTATGTATGTATGTATGTATGTATGTATGTATGTATGTATGTAACAGGTGATGCGGAAGTTATCGGACAAAATAAAAACGTCAATAACTTATTTATAAATAAAAAAACAAACTACTATTATATTTTTTTTAAATAAAGCATTTATCTTTTAATAAAAATATATTATTTTTTATATGAAAAAACACCACCATCTGCAATTGATCTCAGTTTTGCTCTGACGCCTTTCATATGCGACTGTAAAAAGTTTAAATCAATTTCTTGTAGTTTTAGTTTAATGCGATCAATCAAAACTTGCTCTGTTGAAGCTTGCCAATCTCCCTCGTAAACCTTCTGTGCCAAATGTCCCCAAAAATTTTCAGTTAGTTGTGCTTGAGGCACATTTGGGGGATTGGATTCTTTATCAATGTAATAGACATATTGGTCCATCCAATTTAGAGAATCTTTAGAATAATGAGAACTTGCTAAATCTGGCCAAAATAAACAGTTGAAGTCTCCATGATACTTGTTAATAAATGGAAGAAGTCGTTTTTCTAAATATTCATTAATATAGATTGATGAATTGATCGCTACAGCCTTGGAAGTGCGAAACAATGGCTCGGACATACCACGGTCAGATATGGCTATCCACATAAATATTTTTTTTGGAAATTTCTTTTTTCCTATAAAACGAACACTTTCTGGGCATGTCTTTTTGTTGTTTGTGTTGTATCCAGAATTTCCAGACATGTTGTCCCCTGCAAAACAAAAGTATTTTTCGTCATCGATGACTAGAAGCGATTTTGTGTTATAGAGTTGGTTAACTAGTTTCCTGCTTCTTTTCTTTGCCTTTATTTGTTGTTCTATAATGTATTTTGGAGTCTTTTCACATTTTCTATATTTAATATTCTTTTTTTTTAACTGACAACCAATTGTCGATTGATTTACACCAAATTTAATACCTATTTTTCTCTGACTGACTCCTTTTCGATTGTTGACAAGTCTCGTTAATTCGGCTTTCTTTTCTCTAGTCCAGGATGTCGGACGACCAGGGTGCTTTCTATTAGAAAACGATTGAACAGTTTTAAGTCTTTTTAGGTTATCATATATTGTACTTCGAGCAAATCCTTCCTTTTCATAATGATTTACGATTTTTTTTATATTAGGTTTATTTACAAAAAACATTTTTAGTCGCTTTCGAAAAGATTCTCGTTCAGCTGTATTTAACCTCATTTTACCACAAAAACTGATTATTATGCTAAAATAATAATTAGTTTTTGTGATAAAATCAAAGATAAACCCCAAAAACTAATTATTATGCTCAAATAATGAAATTAGGATTTGTCCGATAACTTCCGCATCACCCGTTATGTATGTATGTATTTTATGTATGTATGTATGTATATACAATAAAAATTAAAAATTAAAAAAATTACTTTTAAAAACTAACTTTTCAGATAACAATGCTTTTGACATGAACTGTAAAAGAAAAGTTCCTAAAATCACAACAAAAAAAAATGACAACAAAGACTAGAAATAGATAATAAAGAGTTCATTTTTGGTAATTTCAGCTTATTAGTAACCAACTGGAGGCCAAGACCCAGCTAAATTTGGCCAATTTTTTCTAACCCTATTCCCACATAAATCATAAATTTTTTTTTGGTAGTTTATTTTATAACAGTTTTAGCTATCTAATTTATATCACAAATATATAGCACAAACACAAACTAAAAGTAAATGTAAAGTTTATAATATATAGCACAAACACAAACACAAACTATGAGTAAATGTTATGTAGAAATTTAACTGTAACTTGATCATTCCAAAAAGATTTGATTATCTACTTTAAAATTTTTTTTAAACTAAAAATTTATTTTATCTCTCAGATAGATTTCTTATATAAAACTGATTAATCTAATTTTTTTGTAAATGGTTTTTGTAATATTAAAAGGCAGTTTAAAGTTTTGAACAATATCAGAATTGAACAGGAATAGTGTGCGATCGCACGCTGTAACTGACTAAGCTTATTTTATTTTTCTTTACAAATTGACCACAGCTGTTTTTTCATGTTTTAGCAATTTAAGCGCAATAAAAAAATCATTGCGTTACAAATAAATTTTAATTGTTGATCTATAGTTTCTATTTTACGTGAAGGCTATAAATAAAATAAAAAAATAATTTCAATGATCGTCTAAAATAAACATATTTTTTAATGTAAATTAAATGTTATATTTAAATATTTTTAGTAGGCATGTATTTTTTATGATAAATTTAAATATTTGAAACTATTTTTCCATGTCTTTCTAAAAATCTTTTAAAAGGAGATTTTTTCAAGTTACTTTAAATTATGAATAAGTTAAATTAAAATCTTCCCGATGAAATGAAATGATTTAATTGTTTCATTTTTTTGTTTCTACTTTTACAAAAAATTGCTTAAAAATTGTTTTTTTTAAACTTAACTTAATATTGAAATGATTAAAAAATACTATTTTAAAAAGACAACATTATTAAAAAAAAATTTAATTTCACTTTTCAATAATTTAAATAAAATTTGTTCATTTGTTAAACAATCATTTAATAAATGAACAAATTTGTAAATGCATTTTGCGTAGCTTTAATAAAACGTTTCAAAAGATAAGTTTTGAAGTAATTTATTACAAACACTTAAAAAATTAAAAACATAACAAGTAATTTTTGAGTTTTGAGTTTGAATTTTTTGATAAGGAATTGTTTTCTTTTTTCTTTAGTTTTCTTAATTTTTTTCCTAGATTAAGTTTTTTTTTTTTTTTTTAACATCTTCATTCCAACAAGGCTGCAAGCAACCACTATTAGAGTTAGAAGATACTGGAAGAGAAAAGACAAAGTTTAAAGAGAAAGATAACAACTGACAGATGACTTAAAAGATTGCAAATTATATGAATTAGGAAAGCAAGATGAAGGAAGCAAATTCCAAAGAACTGATGTTCAAGGAAAATAACTAGATGAATAAAAATTTTTGGAGCACTTAGGAACAGTTACAGTAAAAGGATGAGACTTAATTGAATGACGAGTAATACGAGAATAAATTTTAGTAGATGGCACAAGAGACGCTTGCTCTTTAGAGCAGTGCCTATTATAGTATTTATAGAAAAGAGAAAAAAAAGCAACAATGCAACGATGTGATAGTGGTTGGAGGTTGGTTGCAAGAGCAGGTCCAACTATGTTTACAATGTGTTTTTGCACCTTGTCTAAAAGAGAAAGAGCATCATTGGAATATCCGCCTCAGATATGTCAACAGTATTCCATACATATATACCTTAGCAGATACTAATTTTGCAATCGATTTGATATATGGTTTCCAAGAAAAATCGGAGGTAAGAGTTAATCCTAGAAGATGAAGGGTAGATGACTCACCGAGTACATTACAGTTCATAAATATAGGAAGATTTAGATTATTGCGATAGCAATTAGCTGAAAAAAAATTTAGCAAAAAAAAGTTCAGCATTGCGTTTCTTTTTTCAGTGCATTTCTGAAATATTTAAATCACCAAAACATTTAAACAGTCGCAGTCAAGTTGTCAACAACAAAAAAATCATTTGCGTGGTCAACAATTCCATTTGATCACACGCCATTCCTGTCCAAACCTGCACTATCATTAATGGCATGAGTTTAAAGTGTTATTTTCAATAGTCATTGATAGCACCAGTATATACAATATTCACATTAAATTCTTTTATAAAAATAAACTCTTAAATAAATTTTATCAAAAAAGTTAGATGCAACAAATCGCCTAAGAGATAGATTCTATTAAACCAATATTTTATAAAATATGAAATTAGGTGCTGAAAAATTAAAAAAGTATTTGAAAATAAGATATTAGGGTTTTCAAAAACCCAGAAAATATCTAATCCCGTGACTTTGAAACTAAAGAAAAAATCATAATTTAATTTAATATATATAGTAGAGAAACAACATATACATAAAATATTTTATCTTTAGAAAATATGCATATAGTGAAAAAGTTTGAGCAAATTTTAACTAAACATTTTTGTTCTTGCCAAAATTTATATAAATAGCTATATTCATGTTAAAAATAAATTACCTATTTGCTCATAATATGAAATGTCTTTGCCATTGTCTGTTAGACAATTGAGTAGAGTTACTCTAAAAATAAAAAATTTTTTTAGCACAGCTAACATAAAGTGTGTGTAACATAAATAGTTAGACTATTATTTTTTATTAAACAAATATAAACTAAACAAAAACAAATATAAACTAAACAAAAACAAATATAAACTAAACAAAAACAAATATAAACTAAACAAAAACTACATCACAGTGAAAATGATGCAACTATAAAAATACAAAAGAAAATCATAAATAAACAAAATTAATAACAAATTAATAAAACAAAATAATAATAGTAGGATTTCCTTTGGACTTATTAATTCTAGACTATTAGGAATTGATTTCACTAGATTTGTTTGTATATTCTGGAGTTATTTTATTCCACACTTCCAGCAATACATATTTTAAATCATTTTCATTATTTATGGTATGTTTACAAATTTCTAAGTAATTTATGCAATAAATTTTCAATAATATTATTATCAAGAAACTATGGTGGAGTTTTCATTACTTTAGGACAATTGTACAATAACTACTCTCTCACTATGTGTTTAAGATCTTTGTTCTGGCAAAACACAAAATTATCTTTTATGTCCAAATTTTTAACACTGGTTGGTAAGTTTTCTTTTAAAGTGTTCAAGTGCATATTTTGTCCATATTGCCCTTTATAAAATGTAAATTGCCCACCCCATTAGCTGAGTAACAACCCCAAAACCTCAACATTTAAGACCAACAAAAAAGTTGGTCTTAAATGTTGAGGTTTCATCTCTTCATTCTCTCTTTGCCATACATTTACTCGACTATCTGAACCAAAGATGTGAAATTTACTTTCATTAGTGAATAAAACATTCTTCCAGAAGTTAAAACCTATGTTTTTGTAATCATTGGCAAACTTGAGTTGATTTTTTTTATTTTGCTTGCTTAAGAATGGTTTGCTCCTAGCCAGTCATGTGTCTCCCCATTTTAATTTTTGTTTCTAAAGCACAAACAAATTAATTAACAAACATATCAATAATTAACAATATTAATAACAATTTGACAGATGTCATGCTAAAACAAAAGAATGTAATTGCGGTTAGTTACTTCTGATTTTTGAGAGATATGGCAATAAATATAGTTACATCATTTTCATAGTGACGTGTTTTTTATGATAAACAATGTTTTGTATTACTGTTTAGAATCTAATTTAAATCAACATAAAAACAAATGTCTAATATAAATATTATGCCACAATGTAAACTTTACATAGAATAATATTTTCAAAAATTATGTCAAAATAATGCTGAATCACGAAAATGTATCTTTTGCTATGCTGAATCATTTCCACGGTGAGTCACTGTACTCTAAACTAAATACTAGCATTACCGCATCAGCGGTTAGCACAAAAACAATTTTTTTCAATTATGCGAAAAAAAGCAATAAAAAATTGCATTAAAATATTTGCAATTTTTTTGATAAAAATCAGTTTGCAATTAATCATTAACAGGAAATAAAAAAAAACTGCAATGCAATTACCTAACTAAATATTGCAATCGTAACTAATCACCCTTTATTCCCAGTCTAAAAATCACTATCAAAATTTAATGCATAATCACATGGCAATAACTCCAGTGCTTACTCTAAAAACAAAAAAATTGAACACAAATTTTGAGTTGTTCAAAGTGTAGTGCTATAGCTACTTAAAAACACATTTTTGGTTTGACCTTCTATATATAATGGTGGCAAATAACGAATATTGGTAGTTATGCAAAATTTTATGCAAGCAAGTTTTTTATGTTTTTTATTTCACGTATATTATATTCTTTGAAAAACTTAAGATAATTCTCTGTATTTAATTCTACATTGAATACTTTGAAGCTAAAAAAGCATCTACATTTCATGTTTTTTAGGAAAAGCATTTGAATCCAAAAATTTAAAAGTTTTATAACTTTAAATCATGTAAGCTTTAAAAACAAAAGCAGAAAATGTGTTTCCTGAAGAAGATAAAAATAACTTTCAATGATAACATTTTAAAACAAAAAATACTGCAATTTATAATTTTGCAAATTTTTTACTGATTTTATAAATCTTTTTTTTCAACTCTCTATTCATACTGATAGAGTTAAATTTTTTTTTTAATTTTTATACATACTGATTGAGTTAAATTTTTATTAGAAAGTTTATACATACATAATTGAGTTAAATTTTATATGAAAATAAACAAATAATAGACATATTTGAAGAAATAAACAATTATAAAATTATGCAGAAAACGCTCATATTTTCTTTTCCGTAAACAACCTTTATGTTAAATTTGCCTTTTTTTTTGGAACAAGCTTTTTCAGTAAGAATCTTCTCACATTTTTCACAGTTTTCACTCATTTCCTTCCTTCTTTTTTTAGTGTTTATAGCTGTTAAGGTGTCTTAAAAAAGTGCTGGTGACAACAATTTTAAAATAACAGATCAAAGATTAGATAAAGATAACCACAATCATTATATTAATGAATAATCATTGTTATAACATTAAAGTGGTCTAATTAACTTCATTAAATTAGTTACTTACAACTTTACTATAACTTATTAAATAAATGCAAAAGAATAGGGAGAAAGCATGACACTAACAATTTTTAGATTAGTCCTCCAAATGTTCAAATGTATAACATGTTATGTACAAATGTAGAAGAGTTTGAATAATGCGTAAAATAGACCAGAGAAAAAAACTGTTTGGGTAAGCACAGCATTTGGATTTGCCCAGCATTTGGATTAGCCTACTAAAAATCATTATTGGATTAGCATACTAAAAATTTTTATTGTTTATATATATATATATATATCATTATGCAGGAAATTTTATATATATATATATATATATATATATATATATATATATATATATATATATATATATATATATATATATATATATATATATATATATATATATATATATATATATATAGAACCCTTAGATGTTGTCCGAAAGATTTTTCCGTATTTTGTTGACAAAAAGGAAAAATTAAAATGCAAGACCGGAATTTTTTTTTTTTTATAATTATAGACTGCCTGCCCCAACCAAACCCTCAGTCGATGTAGCAGCACTCCCTTGCGGGTCAGGCTATTTGTCAGTCGATGTAGCAGCACTCCATTGCGAGTCAGGCTATTTGTCAGTCGATGTAGCAGCACTCCCTTGCGAGTCAGGCTATAAGATAGTCGATGTAGCAACACTCCGCGCATGATTTACAGTAAAAAAAATAAAAATAAAAACATTTTATAAAAAAAAATAAAAATAAAAACATTTTACTAAAAAAAATAAAAATAAAAACATTGTTTATATTGTTAAAAACATTCAGAATGTTTTAAAAACATTCAGAATGTTTTTAAAAACATTCCGGTCAATTAAATTTGCGTTTTTGTGGTTTTTTTATATAACAATTATTTTGTAATTAAATTAATGGTTTTGAATTTCGTCCAACACGGAAATGTTGGACGAAAGTCAAAAGTAATTAAAAGTGACGTATGTGTTGGCGTAAGAATCACTTTTTTCCTTCCGCTCTTCCTAAAGCCAACAAACTATAGATCTATATATATATATATATATATATATATATATATATATATATATATATATATATATATATATATATATATATATATATCACAGTGACTGGTGAACTTCTATACAGATAAGACTAAATTTTTTTCAGTCAATCGTTATCACAATAGTTTAGATCTTCCTATATTTATGAACGGTGATGTACTCGATGAGTCATCTACTCTTCATCTTCTAGGATTAACTCTTACTTCCAACCTTTCTTGGAAACCATATATCAAATCAGTTGCAAAATTAGCATCTGCTAAGGTTGCATCTCTTTATCAAACTTGTCACTTTCTTACTTCGGATTCTATTCTCTATCTCTATAAATCTCTAATCCATCCTTGTATGGAATACTGTTGCCATATCTGGGGCGGATCTTCTAATGATGCCCTTTCTCTTTTAGACAAGGTGCAAAAACGCATTGTAAACATAGTTGAACCTGCTCTTGCAGCCAACCTCCAACCATTGTCACATCATCGTAATGTTGCTTCTGTTTCTCTTTTCTACAAATACTATAACGGGCACTGCTCTAAAGAGCTAGCGTCTCTTGTGTCATCAACTAAAATTCATTCTCGTGTTACTCGTCATTTAATTAAGTCTCATCCTTTTTCTGTGACTGTTACTAAGTGCTCCAAAAACGCTTATTCATCTAGTTTTTTTCCTTGAACATCAGCTCTTTGGAATTCGCTTCCTTCATCATGCTTTCCTGATTTATATAATTTGCAATCCTTTAAGTCGTCCGTCAATCGTTATCTTGCTCTACAATCTTTATCCTTTCTCTTTCAGTAACTTCCAACTTTAATTAGTGGCTGCTTGCAGCCTTGTTGGAAGCGAAGATGTTTAATATATATATATATATATATATATATATATATATATATATATATATATATATATATATATATATATATATATATATATATATATATATATATATATATATATATATATACCATTGTACTAAAAATAGTAGCCATCAAAAATCAGTTTGTCTTTAGAAACAGCGAATCACTTGAATTGACTTTTTTACATATATTTTAGAAATATGAAACGTATATTTTATTTTATATAGTTGACACCACTGATGATTGGACTAATGATAATTTCTAAGGAGGTTAAAAAAAGTTTAATGGTTGTTGAAGTCATCACTTGAAGGATAAAATATGTTTACACTTTTAATGCTTTTTTTTGTGTAAATCATTTGTGTAGTGATAAAATCTGAATTGTAATTGTTACTTGTAGACTGGCTTTAGCTGCTTCTCTTTATATAGTTCCTTTTATTTCATCGCACCTAATTTTTCCATAGGAGGTCAAAAGCTAAGCCTATCAGGTATAATTTCATATAACTTACTGTACTTTTGTTGCAAAACATTCTGCAATGTCCATCATTTTGCGCTGCTCTAAACTATGGAAATAAGAGTCGGATAAAACGTAAAAAAAAAACGTTCAACATTACTATTAACGTTGCGAGTTTAAAAATATGTAAAATTAAAATTAAAATCCAAATAAAAACTCCAAAAACTGTTGATTATCTAAAAAAACATATTTTAAAAGAAAATACTCCAGAAAACACTTACCACCTATACAAGTTTTATTAAAAGGAAATCCTCCAGAAAATACTTATTACCTGCACAAGTTTTTTATTAGGAAATACTCTTTTTTTCATTTCATGAAAAAAAAAACTCCACATTTAACAAAAAATTTGAAAAAAAAAAACTTCACACCAAAGGGGCTAATTGTCACAAATGAGAGTGTTCTAACATCAAGTAAAGAGCTATTTTTTGAAGATTTTCAGTTTGTTTGTACTTCTTGTTTTGATCAGGACTGCAAAATCACTGTTTTAATTTACTAAGTTGCTGTCTGTCAAAAATCATAAATATCTACTGCAAGCTCCAAATACTTAAAATTTGTCAATTTTAACAATTTTAGTCAACATTGAACAAAGTTATTTAATACAGAGCAAAGTTATTTAACACAGAACAAAGTTATTTAATACAGAACAAACTTACTATTAGGGGATAAAAAATTACCTTGAGCATAAATCTTCGTTAACATCATGATTCTCAATTAAACGAAAAAACTGAACACGAAGTAAGCCAAGATTTTTATACTTAAATAAAATTAATAAAATTATTTGCATTCAAATTCTCTTCCTCTCTCTCTCTCTCTCTCTCTCTCTCTCTCTCTCTCTCTCTCTCTCTCTCTCTCTCTCTCTCTCTCTCTCTCTCTCTCTCTCTCTATATATATATATATATATATATATATATATATATATATATATATATATATATATATATATATATATATGGGCAATTCCAACAGAAAGAGGAAAAAGAACGGTAACACATACTATACTCCATACTCTTTTTTTTAACTATTTAAAAATACTTTTAAGCAAAAAAGTTATTTAAAAAATCATTAAATCATACCATAGCATGGTTTTAATGTTGTAAAGGTTGTATAAACGTGTTTTGACGCTTATTTACAGTCTTGTTGTGTAGCGTTAAAAATCAGATCATATACCCATCATTGAGAACTTTGATGTTTTAGTGCATTTTTTAGCATAATATACATGGTTGTTAATAACCATTTATACTTTTTTTCTTACATCATTGATTGTGTTGTTTTATTTATTGTTTTTAAGCATTGGATTTTTTGTTACAATCGTCAGGGTTACGACTGTTACGACAGAATAAACATAAAAATGCTTGTAAAACTTCAAGTAAAATCTATAAAATTCAGCATATAATAACAGCTTTAAAGTCTTCAACAAACGTTGAAGACTTTAAAGCTGTAACTTTAAATTTCTGGAAAGTTCCAGTCATTTCCATTTTCAGTTTATCTTTAATAGCTTAAAGAGTGTCAAATGTTACGACTACCATTCTGGCAGAACTGCCCATATATATAAAATTTATCATTTTTACTTAATTTTAGGTAAAATTCAATTGAATAAATTTATATACATATATATATATATATAAATATATATATATATATATATATATATATATATATATATATATATATATATATATATATATATATATATATTTATATATATATATATATATATTTATATATATATTTATATATATATGTATATATACTGTCCTCCAAAACATTAGCAACCAAATAAAATGAAAAAAATTTTCTACTTTGATTACTTATTACAGCAACTTTGTTTTTTTAATTACGCTTTAAATGAATTTTTAGGATCAAGGAACATCTTCTTGGCATAGACTCTACGAGTTTATTAATTTTTTCTTGTGTAATCTCATTCCACATGGTTTCAATAGCTTTATATAGTTCATCAGCGTTTTTGAAGGGTCCTTTGTGTTTTAGGGAGAGTTCAACTTGGCACCATAAATTTTCAATCGGGTTAAGATCAGGTGATTGAGCTGGCCATTTCATTACTTTATTTGATTTGTTTCAAACCATTCTTTAACAAGTATAGAGGTGTGTTTGGTGTCATTGTCTTGTTGAAATGTCCATAAAAGAGACATATTATCAGTATGAGGAACCACTTTTTCCTAGAGAACATCATGATAAACATACTGATCCATAATGCCATTTATTCGGTAAATAGGTCCAACTCCACTAAAATCCGAAAAACAACCTCAAACCATTGCACTTTTTCCACCACCATGCTTGATTGTTCCTCTTGTGTATTTAGGATATAAGCGTTTACCTTTAGGTCTACGTACCTTTAAATTTTCATCAGGACCTTTCAAATTGTACTTTGATTCATCGCTCGAGAGTACTCTATTCCAATCATTTATAGTCCAGTCTCTATGAGAATTTGCAAACTCAATTCTAGCTTTTCTATTCTTCTGAGACACGAAAGGTTTTTTTGCTGCTCTAAAGCTCAAAAGTCCTGAAAGTTGTAAACGTCTACAAACTGTATTTTGAGACACGGAAAGTTTCAGTTTTTTAATAGTATCATTAGCGCTGTCAAAGGATTTTTTTTAACATGACGAATAATTTTTTCAATCGGTGAAACAACATGCTTTGAGTGGTCTTCCGCCTTTATGTTCTGTTTCTAAAGGACTACTTTTAATAAATCGTTTGATTATTTGACATACAATTGACTTGTTAATGGAGTATTTTGCTGCGATTTCCTTTTGTTTGACTCCTTTCTTGTAATCTTTTACAATATGTTCTCGAAAAGCTAAATTATACTTGTTTCCTGCCATTATAATCCAAAACAGCATATATACGCGATCTTAAATTAATATTGTAATAGTTGCAACACTCCATATTCATCTCTGGACAAAAATTAACAATTAGTTGATTCTCATTAGTTAAGTACTAATAATTACAACACAACAATTCCCTTGGGCATTATTTCCACACTTGTGCTGCTGATTTTCCGTGAGTTTTTGTGAGTAATTATAAAAAGTTGCTAATGTTTTGGAGGACCACGCTTTTGTGTTAAAATACCAATAAAAACAAAAAAACAAGTTTATTCATTTTTAAGTAGTCTTATTATGTACAAATCTTTTTTCTTATATGTAACATTAAGCATTTTTTTGTATTCAAAGCGTAATTAAAAGATAAAATTGCTGTAATTAGTATTCAAAGTAGAAAAAAAACATTTTTTTATTTTGTTGCCAAAGCTTTGGAGGACAGTGTATGTACATATATATATTTATATTTATATATATATATATATATATATATATATATATATATATATATATATATATATATATATATATATATATATATATATATATATATTTATAAACTACTTAGGTCATTTAAAAAGCTTATAGAGTCCCTTAAAAAATAAAAAAACTTTTTTTTTAATTTTATTTTACTAAACGTTCAAAATAATGTCTATCATTATCTATACAAAGTTGCATCCGAGTTGTTTATTTTTAACATAACTCAAATGAACAATACCTGTTGTTTTAAAGAAACAAACCTGTTGCATCTTACTCTAGTGTTGGACTTTTACCAACTACCGTTAGTCGACCTATGTCCAACTTAACTTATCTCCTTTAATAACATCACAAAGTCTTCATGGGTTATTTCTAAATAGGGTTAAATTTTCTTTACAAGCCTACTTTTTCTTTACAGCTGTATTTTTTCAAATTTGATCGATTAACTCATAGGGTATCCAACACGATTGATTTCATTGATTGTAAAACAATTAATCAATGTCAGGGCTTCAATTATATTATATGTTGCATGAAGGTTTTCTTCAATAATGATGTGCACACATTTGATAGTCCCAGTTGTATACGTAGTTTTAAGGTAACTTGACCAAGATCATCTTTAAGATTCTCTCTACCATCTTTAAATAAAGAAGGCCAACTGTTAACTGTAATATATTTTGAGGCTAGGTCACCATGAACTAATAAAAGTTCTTCTGTTATGGCTTGTGCTGAAACTCCAAGTAGGGTACAGATTTTTAAATATGTTAGATAATTTTTTGCGTTTTTAAATTATTAAATAATGATAATTATTTTTTAATGTTTTAACAAAATTTAAAAAACTTTTTTACACATTAATAACACATTAATAAAATTTCAACAAATAATTAACACGTTCACTGCTGAGATATCTTAAATTATGCTTTATTTCTTTGCCGAGCCATAATAAGCATTACAAGTATACTCGTAGTTGGCATCGAACGTGTTAAAATATTCATAACTAAACACAGTTTAATATTTCTTGTCTTACTACAACTTTATAGATGAAGTTCTACAAACATTTCTAATGGCCTAAATATTATTTTTAATGATAGAAAAATTATTTATTTTAAAAAATAATAATTTAATTTTGAGAAAGAG
This sequence comes from Hydra vulgaris, assembly GCF_038396675.1. Taxonomy (NCBI): domain Eukaryota; kingdom Metazoa; phylum Cnidaria; class Hydrozoa; order Anthoathecata; family Hydridae; genus Hydra; species Hydra vulgaris. The sequence continues at coordinate 42,478,964 of NC_088931.1, forward strand.
TAAAAAAAAATTTGTTATTAAAACAATTTTCTTATACAAAAAATTAAGTTGAAAAATCTAAACCAAAAAAATTTGGTTCTTAATCAAATTTAAAAACAGATAAAATCATTAAGAAAGCAAAAAATAAAATTAAAAGTTTAAAAAATAAAAAGAACTTGTTCAAAGTGGAACTTTAAATGCTCCTTTGAAGTTCCACTTTGTTCCAAAGAAAAAAAAATTAATATATAAATTTAAAATTTAAAAAAAATAGTTAAAATATATAAATAATAAAATTATAACCCAATAAGGTTTAATTCTCAAATCTTTTAATGGCCTAAAGCTTATTTATTGCTAATTTACACTAAATAATTTTAAAAACATTTTTAAAATGTAATACCTGACCACGAACCAAAGATATCATAAATTCAAGTGCAGTCTGGCGACCCTCTATATTAACAGAAGGCTGAAAAAGATCTTCAATCTCTTTCCATATTGCTTCTATTGCATGCTAAATGTCAAACATGAGTTTTAAAAAAATAAATTAAATATATCCATAGTTTGTTTTTTTGCTATTTTTCTAAACTTCAATCCCACTAAGACCGCAAATAAACAATATTTAAGCTGGCAAATAAAGCAAAAGAGTTAAAGAGCAGAAAACAGTTGAAAACTTAAAAAACTGTAAATTGTATAAGTCAGGTAAGTATGAAGACAGGAGACAATTCTAAAGCATTGATGTTTGAGGAAAAAATTTAGATGAATAAAAGTTTTTTAAACACAAAAGAACAATTACAGTAAATTGCTGAATAATAAGTCATGCAAGATTGAGTTTGGGTTAATGGAAAAAGAGATGTGCAGTGTTATAATGCAGAATGCAGTGTTTATAATGCTACATTTCAGCAAATAAAGAAGTTCAAATCTTGTTTAAAGCATAAATGATTTATCAAAATGATTATCAATGAAATCTCATAAAATTCTAATCCTTTGAATTAGATAAAGCATGGTCTTCTACAAATTTTAAGTAGTTAAAAGCACAACATAAAAAACAAAAAAAAAAAATTAAGTGTAAGTTCTTTTTTAAGAACTTAAACTCAATTATGTTTTTTTTTAAATGTTTAGGAAAGAAAACCAAAAAAACTATTGCAATAAAAATGAGCTAATTTTTTTTCAAGAATAAATAAAATTTCAATATTGAACAATATTTAGTAATATTTTTTAATAAATTTGAGAGTTAAGCCAAAGCCAAACCCAAGCATTAACTTTATTTCTGAAAAATTTAAGTAATTAATTTTAATTTTTAAAAATATTTCTAATTCTGATTAAAAAATTTAAGTAATTAATTTTTTAATCAGAATTAGAAATATTTTTTAAATCGAAACTAAACTATATATTTTTTTATCCGTATAAAATTATATATTTTTAATAAATTAATTTTGAATTAAATCATTTTTTTTTTATCAGAATTAAATTACATTATAATGATCTTTGTTTCAAACTTAAAGTATTAGCATTTTTCAAGTGAAAAAATTGATCATAAAAAAAACTAATTATAAATTATTGACATAAAAAATTATAAATAATTGACATAAAAAAAACTAATTATAAATTATTTATTACAATACAGAAATTTAAGTAAACTTTTTTAATGCAATCAAAAGTTGCATAAATTTTATTGTGCTTTCAAGATGATGAATAAAAGTTTTTGTTATGTATATTTCTTTTATGATTTTTTTTTTATTTAACATTCTTATTAATAACTTCACATTAAAAAAAAAAAAACTACTTCTAATGATTGTTTAATAAATAAACAAGTTTTATTTAAATTCTTGTAATAATTCAGCAATAATTTATAAATGTTGCAATAATTTAGTTTCACTTTTTAAAATTTTAAAAGTGAAGCAATTAAATCATTCCATTGCAAAGGAAAGATTTAAGTTTAACTTATTCGTAATTTGAAGTATTTAAAAAAAAGTAATCTTATTAAAGTTTTTTAAAAAGACATGGAAAAATAGTTTAAAATGTTTAAATTTATCATAAAAAATACATGCCTGTTGAAAAAAATTTACATATTTAAAAAAATTTACATATTTAATTTAAACAAAATGCATTTATTTTTAACGATCATTATAATTAATCTTTTATTTCATTAAAAGCCATCGCAAATAATAAAAACGTTAGAAAATATTGATGGTAATTGTTGTTCGTAACGTAATGATGTTTCTTTTGAATTTAAATTGTTAAAACTTTAAAACATCCGTGGTCAAATTTTAAAGAAAAAACATTATGAGCGTGGTCAGATACAGAGTGTGCTTGCACGCCATACCTGTCCAAGCCTCATATACTATGTATATATAACATATATGAATGTGCGCTTTTATACTTGTAAAGTTATGAAATATATAACTGTATACATATATATATACACACACACACATATATATATATATATATATATATATATATATATATATATATATATAAATATATATATATATATACATATATATTTATATAAATATATATATAATATATATAAGTTAAGTATATATATATATATATATATATATATATATATATATATATATATATATATATATATAAAAGATTGATAACTTTATACAACCTCGTTTCCCTGTATCATACTTTGATGAGCTTTCATTTAAGATTAAATAAAATATTACATTCAAGGCGATTTGATAAAAAAATCTCACACACAAAATGATTTTAAGAATTTTATTTATCAGCTTTTTGGCCAAATTTTTGAAGTAACTGTAAGCAGATACAAAATTGAATACAAGCTGTAGAGTCACATGCATACAACATTATAAAGGATCATCAAACGCAAAAAGAAGTCAAATATTCACGTTAATGTCATTAGAGAGAATGAATCTCAGTGGGAGGTTGTCCTTGTTGCGGCAGGAGTCGTGCAATTCTTGCATAACTTTGATGGCATGCTCGCAGCACTTGTTGCTTCGGGCAATGTTAATTGGAGAATTATCTGTTTTCCAGTGAGTCTTCAAGCAATTGAGAGCTTTTGGGTAGTCATTCAAAGCTTCAGATGGTTCTTTAAAATCTTCAACGCAGAACAATTGACTGCAAGTAAGTAAATAAACGCTAGAATGGCACGAGAGTTCCAGCGTGCATTGTTGATGTTTGGGATCTGTTTGAAATTCATGAAGGGGATCTCATTTCTCTCAGTTAAGTGACGGAAGACACAAGTGAGGTGGTAGAGAAACTTCACGTCATCTCTCCAGCTTCCTGTTTCCTTAATCTCAGTTTTACTGTTGCTGAATGCTGCTTTCAATTTATCGTAATTGCTCATCAAATCCTGCACAAAGAAATACTCTATGTTTGGTAATTTAGTCGACCCATGGAGCTCATCGCCCATGAAAACGCGGAGAACACGGTCTAGCACATGGCGCTGGCAACTAATGAACTTGGGTTTGGGGTGACCTTTTTCTTCGAACATTTGCTGCAGGCAAACAACAATGCCTGTCTTCTTGCTGGTATTCATGTTTGTTGTGTCAGCAACAATCATCACAACTAATCCCCACAGGTTGAACTCCACTAACATATCCTGGAGTCCTTCTGCGATCATTTGAGCTTTCCCCATCTTTCAATTTTAGCACAGTCAACTTAATTTCTTTAGATTCATTTTTGAGGACCATGTTTTGATATTCAAATCCCTCAATGTGTTTGCCATCAAAGTGTATGCTCCACTTCTCCAGATGAAGCGTGCTCACCAAGTGTTTCTTCACTTGAGCAGCTCTCGTGTAGATAGCCTTGTGGATTGCTGACTGACATGGGATTAAGATTTCAATCCCCTAACCAGAAAGCTGGCGGCACACCACTGGGACGACAGCTTTGATCATGTAACAAGATGTTTTGTAATGCCTGTTGGGTTACGCTTCCTTTTGCTCATTGATGCTGCATTGTCATCCTCCCAAGGACTGTTTGTACTGTTCTCGGATGAGTCCATGCTACTACTAGAAAAAATATTATAGAAATTTTCAAAAACATTGGCTTCCAAATTGAAATTAACATTAATTTAAAAATTGTGAATTTTTTTGATGTCACATTTAACCTCTCGGAAAATTCTTATAGGCCTTATAATTTAATATAAGGCCTATAAGAATTTATATATTGGGGGGGATGATTCGAATTTATATTTATTAATATAAATTTGAATCATCCCCCCTAAGTCTTAAAACAAATTCCCATTTCAATTAACAATAGACTAAATCAAAACTCTTCTAATGAAAATATTTTTAACTCTTCCAAACGCGTGTATGAAGATGCTGTTAAAAGCGGATTTAAAAATTTCGAGCTAAAATTTGAAAAAAAAATTGCAAAAAAGCAAAATAGAAATATAATTTGGTTCAAACCTCCGTACAGCAAATGTTTCTTGACTGCCCTATGAATGGCTAATGCTTATCAAAAATTATTATTTACAAATGCATTGTTTCCTCATGTAGTTAATGCAACTTCCTGGTTGCAAAATACTACAGTTACTACATAATTAATTATAACGATTCCCAACTTCCTGTGAAACAACTTTTTTTTATAATTTGAAAATTTTTAATGTTTAGACATTCTTCCTGATGAACCTACTGATGGAGAAACACTATGTAGAAGAAAGAAAAAATTAGATAAGTGTTTTTACTAATTTATTATTGCTCTGTTCTTTAAGAACATTAAGCACTCTGTTTGTAGATTACACTAACATAATTTATATATTTATATATATATATATATATATATATATATATATATATATATATATATATATATATATATATATATATATTTTAGGGTAATGACTTTTCAATTTTTTTTTTCAAACATTATTTCCTGTAGCACAAATGAATGAACTTTTGCCTATTAATGACTAAAATGACGTTTGTTCCATTAAAATATTGAAAAAGGTTACGCACAATTTGAACATCTTGTTCCACCGGGGTAACGCCGACACACTACCACGGGGCAATGCTGACAGGTGTCGGTATTGCCCCAATATTTATAAATTATTTAAGGTGGTCCTATACTAGAAAAAATCAAAAAAATCATTTTATCAAAAATTACAAATTCTGAAATTTCAAACATTCTATATTCCGAATATATACAAATCATTATAATAAATTATATTTCAAATACTCTAAAATTGTAAATTTTGTAACGAAGTAATAATTTTTCCCAAGCAACACCCCCTAGCAACAGATTTTTTATATTAAAAAAAAGCTATTTTAGAGTTTTTCGCCATTATACACTAGATTTTTAACACTATTAGAAACATTAGAGCCAGTAACTGTTTCCTGTTTGCTTAACTTAAGAAAGTAATGACTTGCAAGAAAAATTTGCATGTTTACAATTATTACTTATAGAAAAGCCTCGTGTTTAACTTTATTTGATCTAAATACTTATTATTTGTTATGGGAAAAAGAAATCTAAGAGTAAAGTTAGATGTTGCAGGATATTTAAAAATATGTGTTTGAGAGAAAATCAGTTTTCTTCTTTATCAACAGTTTCTCATAGCAATTAAAGCTTTAGCATTATTTTAACATTAATTTTTTTCTGTATTTATTATAACGCTCAAGTTTTGTTTGCTACAAATTAAATATATATATATATATATATATATATATATATATATATATATATATATATATATATATATATATATATATATATATATATATATATATATATATATATATATATTTATTTATTTATTTATTTATTTGTATGTTTATATATGTATATATTTCATTTTTTCTCATAAAATATCTTTGTTGTTTTTCTCAACATAAGATTTTTTTAGCACTGTGCGATAAATATCTTGTCATTGCTTTGTCTGAAGTTTTAAGCATTTATTTATTGCATATATATATATATATACATTCACCTTACCAAAATAAATAATGTCAACGAACCGGTTCAAAAATGGTTGTGTCTTTTCCAAGCCTTTTTGTAGCTTTTTTTAAGCCTTAAGCCTGTTTTCCTCCTAAATTTTCAATAACCTGTTAAATCATTAGATTTTGGCAGGGTGAGTGCAATTATATGTTGTTAAAAACTTGTGAAAATTTCATGGTCATACCATTCTTGGTTTACAAATTGTTTATCGCAGCATGTAGTCCATATTTTGGGTCCATGGACCCAAAAATTTGACCCTATTTATTTATTTTTTCACTTTTATAATTTTTACTGTATTTTAAACATAAAATGCTATATCATTTCTAAAAAATCAAAAAATTAGAATGTATATTAAACTTTTTGGGTTTTCTAGTATAGGACCACCTTAAAACAGTTTGGAAATGTTAAAATATTTTATTTGTATTGCCTTTCAGATGGTGAGATCAAGAAAACGCACCTCCGAGAGGGGTAAATGGGACGAGGAAACTTTAAAAAGAGCATTTCAACTTGTACAAAATGGCAGATCCGTAAAAAGTGTTTCAGATGAATTGGGGACCAGTATTTACTCCTGAACAAGAAGTATTACTTACTGATCACATCAAACAACTATCAAACCAGTTTTATGGCGTAACCCTTACTGATTTGTTGCGACTAGCCTTTGACCTCGCTGACAGGTTAGACATTAAAAATAGTTTCAATAAAGTTACTAAGATGGCTAGAGGCCTCTGGGAGCCATCTATACATGCTCTCACAACGGCTGGTTGTTAGACATTCATGGCAATCACATTTCTCTAGAGAGTTATGAATTTTGAAGAGCGAATCACATTAATGTAGTTTCTATACCACCCCATACATCCCATAAGCTACAGCCTTTGGATTTATCATTTTATGGGCCTTTGAAAAAAGCATTCAACATACAGTGTGACGGATTCTTAAGAGCTAACCGCTTCCAGAAAATAACAGTGTAGGACATTGCTTCTATCTTTAACGAAGCATACATGAATGTCACAACAATGGAGAAAGGGGTTTCAGGATTCGCTGCATCCAATATTTTCCCTTACAAGCCAGGAAAATTCAGTGATGTGGATTTTATCTGCGAGAACATGATTCAACAACCAGTCATAATCGACCACGAAAATGTTGATGAACCACCCAACATGGAATCTATTCAAGATATCAATCTGCCTTCCGCTAAGCACCCAGAAACCACCAATGAATCAGCTACTGAAACTCGACAGCATTTAGGGCATCAGAAGGTTGTGCTAAGAAAACTGCTTGCTGGAATTTAACAGGGATTTATGCTAATCCAGAAGCTGGTTCTTCAAAGCAGGACACAGTTCTAAAAGCTGTTCCAAAAACCTCCCAAAGCCCAATATGTTTCAAAGAAACTCTGGAATATTTGTCACCCTTTCTATCTTTGTCAACATATAATAAAGATGATCGCAATAACAGAAAGCAACACTCCATTATCATGACAGGAACCCCTATGAAAGCAGTTTTGGGATTGATTAATTTTTAAAGGACACTGAGATGTGTCTAGTTTGTAATAAATATGGAAAAAAAACTGAACCCTGGCATCGTATTGTGTCTATTGTGGAAAATGGGCGCATGTAGATTGTAGCGGTTATGATTCCCCCGAAAACTGTATTTGTGACTTTTGCCCTACTCATTAATCTTCGATTTGAAAAACGTTTTTTTCATATCTCAAAGAGTTAACCTGTCTTACTTTGTCATTATCAATTATATACTACGTTTATTTACTGTCCTGTTTATTTACTGTCATTTATTACCACGTTTATTTACTGTTCTGTTTAATGCTATGTTTATTTACTGTCCTGTTATTTACTGTCCTGTCTTACTTTGTTATTATCAATTATATACTATGTTTATTTACTGTCCTGTTACTACTGTTTATTTACATGTCCTGCTGCCTTGTAGGATACGCCTTTTAAGGCAAAGGCTAGGAGATGCCAACTCCGACTTGAAACACCCCCTGTCTTGGGGCTCAAAATTCTCATCTTGGGGAGATGTTAAATGCATCCGGCTACTGTCTTGCAGAAAGCCTCCTAGGCAAAGACTTAAGGGGTAAACAGATTCTATCTGTTGACCAGCTTCGCACCCCTTCTTCATCTATTAGGTTGGCACAGATGTATTTTTAATACATTGTTTCCAGCTTAAGATGTTGAATGCTGGATCTTCTTGACTTAATGCATGGATTTTGCTTGTGCCTCTGTTTTTATAACCAGACAACTTATTCTATTATCTCCTAATGAGGGTACAGCTCCAAAACCCAGTTTTATGGTACTGAGGCCGGCTGGTAGTCAGGTTTCCCAAACTCTGTGTTAGCTCTCAGAGAGGCTGATTCCATCAACAGCTGAAAAATATTAAAGTATTAACAGTGCCAGGTTGCGCATGGATGGCGTCCCTGTTTGTACTTTTGGTGTGCATTGCGGAGGCCAGACTTGGAGCTCTTTGTTATGCCTGAGGGTGTATTAGCAGTAATGAGGCAATTGGTTGGGCTATTAAACGGTGTTCTGAGTACTATCTATGCTTTGAGTCAAGTTCTTCAATCTAATTTTAAAATGAATAAAGTACCAAAAACTATAAAACACAAAAAACCATCATTATCACCAAGTTCTCTAAACCAATCATTCACTAATACTGGTGGTCTTCGAAGTAACTTTTCTTCTGTTGAGTCTTATATCTTGCAAAGTTCACCAGACCTACTTGCTCTTTGTGAGACTAACTTGAGTTCAGCTGTCTCATCTTGCAATCTTAGTGTTGATGGTTATCTTCCCTTAATTCGAAAGACTCCAATAGTCAAATGCTTGGCCTAAGCATTTACATTCTTAAGAATTCACCCATTTGTCGTGAAACTAGGTTTGAATCAACGGACTATTCATTCATGTGCTTTCATTTAGCACCACTTCACTCTATTGCCTTCTATTTGTTCTATATCGCTCTCCTTCATCTCAAGACTGCACTCTTTTTGATGTTACTTCTGATAATATTGACCAAGCCCTCTCTCTTTATCCATCAGCCAATATAGTTGTTGTCAATGACTGCTCACCACTATGAATGGCTTGGCTCTAGTGTCAGTGACTCTGCAGGCATTAAAGCCCACAACGTTTGCCTTTCACAATCCCTAACTCAATAAGTCAACTTTTCAACTCGCTTTCCAGACAACCCGAATCATTTACCTTCTCTACTCGACTTATGTCTTGTTTCTGATCCTAGTCAGTGCTCAGTTTCTGTACATTCACCCTTAGGTGCTTCTGATCACAGTTTGATCTCTCTAAAACTAATATCTCATTCTTCTTCATCCCCTGAATCCCCCTATTATCGTACCTCTTACAACTACAGTAAAGCTGACTGGGATTCTTTCCGTGATTTTCTTCGTGATGGCCCTTGGGTAGAAATCTTTTGTCTTCCTGTCAACAAATGAGCATCTTACATAACTTCGTGGATTTAGGCTGGCATGGAATCTTTTGTTCCCTCTCTACGCTCTCGTGATTTCTGGAGAATCTTTAATAATATCAATATTAGGGGCAAATCTTTAATTCCACCTCTCATGTATGGTTCAGACTTTGTCACCTCACCTAAAGACAAAGCTGAATAGTTTGCTAAAAACTTTTCATCAATATTATCTCTTGACTCCACTAGTTGCGTTCTACCTGATATTGCCAACAAACAGGTCAATCCATTGCTTGACATTCTTATCACTCCAGCTTCTGTATCTAAAGTGATTTTCTGCCTAGACTCTTCTACAGGTTGTGGCCCGGACAACATACCTGTTATTGTCTTGCAAAAGTATTCTCCAGAGTTGTCGTCTATACTCTTAAAACTATTCAACAAGTGCTTATCGGAGTCTTGTTTTCCAGCCTGCTGGAAAACAACATCTGTTATCCCTATTTTCGAAAGTTCTGGAGAGCAATCTGATTTGTCTAACTACCGCCCCATTAGTCTTATTCCTATCATAAGCAAAGTTTTTGAATCTTTAATTAACAAACACTTAATTTTTCATCTTGAATCTAATAACTTACTTTCTGATCATCAATATGGATTTTGATCTTCTCGTTCTACAGCTGATTTGCTAACATTATTAACAGATAGGTTTTATCGTGCATTAGACAAGGGTGGAGAGGATAAGGCCATCGCTCTTGACATTTCAAAAGCTTTTGATAAAGTTTGGCATGCTGGTCTTCTCCATAAGCTTTTTTCTTATGGTGTATCTGGCAATATCTTTAAGATTATTGAATCCTTCCTTTCCAATCGTAATATAAAAGTTATTCTCGACGGACAGCACTCTTCTTCTTATTCTGTAACTTTAAGGGTTCCTCAAGTTTTTATCCTTGGCCCAATACTCTTCTTAATTTACATTAACGATCTTCCAGATATTCTCATATCTAAGGTGGCATTGTTTGCTAATGATACTACCATTTATTTTTGTCGTGATAAGAAACAAATACTCTCTGATTGCTTGGAGGGGGCATTTGAGCTTGAAAAGGATCTCACTTCTGCTACAGCATGGGGCTCACAGTGCCTGGTGAACTTCTATACAGATAAGACTCAACTTTTGTCAGTCAATCGTTATCGCAATAGTTTAGATCTACCTATATTTATGAACGGTGATGTACTCGATGAGTCATCTACTCTTCATCTTCTAGGATTAACTCTTACTTCCAATCTTTCTTGGAAACCATATATCAAATCAGTTGCAAAATTAGCATCTGCTAAGGTTGCATCTCTTTATCAAACTTGTCACTTTCTTACTTCGGATTCTATTCTCTATCTCTATAAATCTCAAGTCCAGCCTTGTATGGAATACTGCTGCCATATCTGGGGCGGATCTTCTTATGATGCCCTTTCTCTTTTAGACAAGGTGCAAAAACACATTGTAAACATAGTTGGACCTGCTCTTGCAGCCAACCTCCAACCATTATCACATCATGTAATGTTGCTTCTCTTTCTCATTTCTACAGATACTATAATGGGCACTGCTCTAAAGAGCTAGCGTCTCTTGTGCCATCAACTAAAATTTATTCTCATTACTCATCATTTTATGTTCTCATTTTTTGTTCTCATCATCACAAATTGTTCTCATTACTCGTCATTCAATTAAGTCTCATGCTTTTTCTGTGACTGTGACTCGAACATCAGCTCTGTGGAATTCGCTTCCTTCATCATGCTTTCCTGATTCATATAATTTGCAATCCTTTAAGTCGTCCGCCAATTGTTATCTTGCTCTACAATCTTAATCTTTTCTCTTTCAGTAACTTCCAACTTTAATTAGTGACTGCTTGCAGCCTTGTTGGAAGCGAAGATGTTTATAAAAATAAATAAAAAAATGTAACAATAAAACATGTTTGGTGAAATAATTGTCTTATTAATTACTAATGTCAGTATTACCCCAAAGTGGTGTCACAATTACCCCGGTGGCTGGGGAAATACCGACACTTTAATTACAAAAAACATTCATGTAGCATTTGTAATGTAAATAATTTTAAAACATTACATATTAATTTGATGCAGAAAATTAGGACAAATCCTTAGATACTTTCACCAAAATTGTAACTAACCTAGAAAAAATTATAAAAATCAAATTGTATTAAGGTGTTGGCATTCCCCTGGTCTACCCTATACATTATTGCTTCATTCTTTGAAGAACATTAAGCAGTTAAAGCGGGTCAAATGAAATATTTGTTAGTGGTGTAGTGATAGAGCGAAAAGTAAGCAAGAAGTTCTGAGTTTAATCCCCATCACATCCCTGGTAGTACCGCAATAAACTTGTTTCTTTGTGCAGCTGCCTTGTTTGTCAAGGTTCATGTTTCGGAGTTATAAGGTTGAGAGAGGTTTGTAACCAAAACTAAAAGTAGCCTCCTCGACTGTAGTGGCTTTGGAGATGTGAATAGAAAAAAAATTAAAAAAAAGATAGTTCAAGGATTTTTTCTTTTTTTTTTTTTATGGGAAAAGATTTTTAATTCCTTTTTTTTTTTAATTTGGAGATATTTTTGAGGTGTATTTAAATATATAAAGACCAAATATTTTTTTATTAAAGTTGTCACTTGTGCTGAACTTGAGTTGTGTTGAATTTGAATTAAGTTGTCACTTGTGCTAAATATTTTGGTGCAATAAAACTTGGTGCCTTTGATAAATAGCTATGGAATGCATGTTTGATAAAGCTAAGCCTTGCATTTTGAATTTTTGCACTGGTACCATTCACTATTTTGACTAGCTGAAACTTTGCTTAAAACATTGCAATACTTTGCTCAAATCATTATGATATTTTTACACTTGCTGTTGTTGATTGATTTATCTACTGCTCATTATCCTTTTTTTAGTATAAAAAATATTTTTTTTTACTCAAAATTTTTTTTAAATGTAGTATTAATTTATTACATAGAACACATTTAGGGGGTGTCATCAGACATTTTTTAAAAATGTTGTTTTTAGAATCACCCGAACCGGGAGTTTACTGTGTGTGTGTATATATATATATATATATATATATATATATATATATATATATATATATACATATGTATATACATATATATATACATATATATATATATATATATATATATATATATATATATATTTATATATATATATATATATATATATATATATATATATATATACATATATATATATATATATATATATATATATATATATATATATATATATATATATATATATATATATATATATATATATATATATACACAGTAAACTCCCGGTTATTTGAACCTCCAAGGGGAACAAGAATTTACTCCGAATAACAGAAAGTTTGAATAACTGAAAATCTTCTTTAAAGTGACCAACTTCAAATTACTATTAAATTTTAACAGTTGTAGAAAGTAAAAAAGAAAAAAAACTTTGGAACAAGATGCCATTTAAGTCTTTACCTTCTAAAAAAAAACAATCTAAAATAAAGAAATAAAATATTTACAATTTTTCAAAAAAATCGTCCATTTTCAATTGCTTTTTTGCCTCTAAAGAATGATTATCAAACATCTTTGATACTAGGTTTAGCGATTGTCGGATTTCGACCTTGTTATTTTCAAAAAAAGACCAACATTCAATTAACTTTATTGCACGTGCAACCTCTGATAATTTTGGCTAAACAGGAGGCAAATCGTTGGAATCTTTGTCTTTCTCCTTATCTATCTCAGGGTAGCAAGGAACCACTACTAGAGTTGGAAATTAAGAAAAAAGATGAAGCTTATAGCGCAAGATAATGATTGACAGATGACTTAAAAGATTGCAAATTATATGAATCAGGAAAACAAGATGAAGTAAGCGAATTCCAAAGAACTGATGTTCAAGGAAAAAAACTAAATGAATAAGAATTTTGTGAGCACTTAGGAATAATTACAGTAAAAAGATGACACTCTATTGAATGACAACTAAAACAAGAATAAATTTTAGTAGATGGCACAAAAGACACTAAATTTTTAGAGCAGTGCCCATTATAGTATTTATAAAAAAGAGAAAGATAAGCACCATTAAGACAATATGATAATAGTTGGCTGCAAGAGCAGGTCCAACTATGTTCACAATGCGTTTTTGCATCTTTTTTTATAGAGATGAAGAATAGAATGGGGAGTAAGAAAGTGGCGAGCACGATAAAGAGATGCAACTT